>NC_133465.1:19027308-19332665 GCF_048565385.1 Saimiri boliviensis
TGAACACGAGCCCCCGTGTGCCTGAGAATTCACCTATAAACATGGGTGCTGCTCACGCACAAGTCACCAGTGGCAAAGAGCTTGAAGACATTGACTACTTTGGGAAATCTTTAAAAAATAAGCTTATTCATTTGGGAAAATAATCAAATGATCACACAAGAAGAGGTGCCTTTCCTGAGCAGGTCTGTGATCTAGACCTCTGGGCACCTGGATAACTCCTCAGAGAAGGAGGTTGTTCCAGTCTGGTCAGTGTATATGCTTTTCTGCAGCTGCCAGGGGCAGGGTTGCTGATGAGGGAGGGATCAGAAAAATTTCAAAACTTCAAATAAAGCAGCATTTGACTGTATACTTTTTAAAACCTATATTAAGACTCCATGCAGAATTCCACTTAAAGACAGAAGTCTCTCAACCAAAAGTCTGAAAGCAAGTAGGAACCCCAGGCGAATGTGATACATGGGGACAACGGGGGGTGGGGGGGCGCCTCCCCCATTAACCACCCCTCATATCTTGCTCACAGGGCTTGTGCAAAGATGAAAACACACCTGAGTCTGAAGTTATTTTTTAAAATGATCTGATTCTGAAAGCATACAGCACAGAGCTAGAAATGAGCTGCTGGGCAAAGGAGCAAAGAACTCAGGGCTTCTTGCAGGTCAAATAGCCTCGGAGGTGCCTACAGTGGCAGGTAGGGCCTAAGTGACCCTGCAGTTACCCTACCCCGACAGGCCCTCCCTAAGATACTCCACAAACCACACAGCAGGGCCTGTCTCCTTCCCCTTGTAACCAGGACCTCGTGGAAAAGCACAAAGGCCAGGACAAGGCTGAAACATGACAGACTGAAAGCTAAATCTGAAAGCATAAGACTGGCCCACAAAACATCTTCACTGGTTCCCTGTTTTGCTCCTTCCTGTCCTTTAAACATGAAGGGTCTGCAGGCCTGAGGAAGCTTCTCTGCTTCTCTGACAATTATACACTCTACGTTCTTATTTTTCTGATTTCTACAAATCTCTCCGAATATATAATTTATATGATCGTGCAGTAAAAAAGGCAGGTGGACCTTACAGGGTTGCAGGCCTGCAGCTAGCTTGGTTCAATGGCATTAATAAAGACACAGGTCAGCTACTACAGCTGGGTAAGTTTGCAACACAGACAAGCCAGAGGGTCAGGAAGGATGCTGAAAGCCCTGCCTGGCCTTCAACTAGCCCTATTCCCCGCCTACATGAGGCAGCAGGTGCTGGTGGAGTGGCCTCTCTGAACATGAGGAATGAGATCACTTGGTGAAGGAAAGACACCATCCCTCTCTCAGACGGAGTCTACCCTGCCTACACATCAGGGTTTGTCACTCATTAGTTGAGGCACCTCACAATCCCTGGGCCTTAGTCTTTTTAACTGTGAAATGGACATGGTATCTACCATTGCGCAGACTAAGATAGAAATGGGAAGAAAGTGCCACCACGGAGCCCCAGCCGGGCACATGGCTCCTCTTGAATCTCTGTGATGAGCGGGAAGGCAGCCAAGTGCCACCTCTCTCCTCTAAGAACAATTCTCTGCCTCCCCAACCACCTACCATCTTTAAGGGTCTACATACCACGGTTCTCCTAGGGATTTAGTCTGCATGTGTTCATGTGGGTCCCAAGAGATATGAGCTTCACCGCGGGAGGGGCCTTCTATGGCCTAGTGTCCCTTCAACTGCTCTGTTATGATCACAGCAGCCACTATGGTTCCCAAAGAATCAGATACCCAGGAAGTGTCTCAGCACCAAGGGAGGACCAGATGGTTCTTCTCGCCTGTCTGGGAAAGCTCCGAGCTAGAGGAAACAAAGCCAGAGCTTAAAGCAGCAGTTCTCAATTGGAGTGCTTAAAAATCACATGGACTTCGGGAGGCCGAGGCAGGCAGATCACGAGGTCAAGAGATCGAGACCATTCTGGCTAACACAGTGAAACCCTGTCTCTACTAAAAATACAAAAAATTAGCCGGGCATAGTGGCACATACCTGTAGTTCTAGCTACTCGGGAGGCTGAGGCAGGAGACTTGCTTGAACCCAAGAGGCGGAGGTTGCAGTGAGCCAAGATCACGCCACTGCACTCCAGCCTGAGCAACAGAGTGAGACTCTATCTCAAAAAAAAAAAAAAAATTAAAAAATAAAAAAAATCACATGAAGTGGTTATTTAAACTGGTCTCCCAGCCCCGCCCTGCAGATTCTGATACAGGGTAACGTCTACAAAATGCTGGCTTAGGGAGCAACGGGAACTAGGTGATCAGCTGCAGAGAAGGGAGAGAAACCTCAAATGACAGATCCTAAAGACAGCAAGGCTCAGCGGTAACGCCCCTCCCCCTAGGATCTCACAGGCCCAGGCAACTTTGGGCTGCTCATGGCTTTAACATCACCAAAAGTAGCAGAAATTTGTCAAGAGTGAGGTAAGCAGAGGTCCCCAAGATCAAAGCAACCTTCTGGACACTCTCCTATAGGAAGCAAACTCTAAAGAAGCCGGACTTTTCTTGGAGTGATCTGAAGATCCTTTGGACCAAGCCTATTTACTTCATACACAAGTACATAAGCACCCCAAGTTAATTTCTCAGGCTGAACCTTCATTTCTTATGGGACTGACAAACACATAGGTTGCCCCTGAAAAAGGCACATATCCAAGAGCTAAAATTGTTTTCTCTACTATGCCTGAGGACATGAGCTGAGCTATGAGTCCTCAGTATGGCCCCTACAAAGGAGGCAGTTCTCATCTCTCACAAGGCTCAAAGACTACCCAGGCTAGGACGGAGTGGAGCTCCCCATTGTGGAGGCTGGCCCTCAGCACCATGCCTGCCACGGAAGGTCTCTCCATGGTCTCTCCATGGCTTCCATGTGTGAGAAGCTCCGGGTCAGCACTCACAGTCCAAGGGCATCAGATCTACTACAATCAGGAGAAAGGAAATTTTGACACCAACACAGTTGATCTCTCAAAACCTTTATGCTGAGTGAAACACGCCGGTCACAAAGAACAAACACTGCATAATCAGTGTCCTTAAACACTGCATAATCAGATGGCTGTACAACAGTATGGATGTACTTAATGCCACTGAACTGCACACTTAAAAACAGTTAAGATGGTGAATTTCCTGCACACTTACCAAAGCTAAAAACATTCAAACAAAACATTTGCTCATCTTTTTGCCTTGGAGAGCAGGACTGTGAGAATCCCAAAGCATGGCCTGGCCTGCTCCACCCCAAGCTCCTGGCCCTCCCACTCTGCTTCTAGACCTGGAACTCCTCACAAGAGCTTTCTAGTGACGTCTGGTAACACCCACACCTCAGCTTGACATCAGTCCCCAGAAACTCAGTGGCAGAATTAGGTAAAATCATGAGGAACATTTTACAGGCAGAGAAACAAAGGCAGAGGACAGAGGCAGCAGTCCAGGTTTCTAGACTGTTGCTTCGTCCACTCCTGAAAAACCAGGGGCCAGCCAAATCTCTCAGGCTCCTACTTGTCTGTGCGGCTGCCCAGAGCCCATCTCACCTCAGCCTGCATATGAGAAATTTCCTTTTTCGGGAAATTTGCCTCTCCTCCACACCCACTAGTTACAGGGTATGTGGGTGTATCGAGAAATAAATTTCCCAAAAAAGGAAAAGAGATTCCCCAAAGTTAGTCCCATCTCAGGGCTGCCTGGAGAGGCAACGGTCAGTCTCCAGAACTGGATGAGGTCCACCAGCCCCAGCCCCAGCCCCAGCAGAAGTCCGCAAGCAGGAAGGGCTTCCTGGAGCTACTTTCCCCAGATCCAGGGACTGCTGCCTTCCTCCCCATCCTGCACGCTGTGACCTCCTGATGCCCATCTTCCTCTCCAGGTCCCAACCCAGGGGGCTAAGGTAACCTTTCCCCCATCCTGGTTCTCAGGAGCTCTTGGGAAGTTTCTCCCTTCTGCTGAGTAATCCCTAAAGGTCACCACATCCCTCAGCTCCCTCTGAGGAACACCCCTTGTCCTACCTTCTCTCCTTTCCTACCTGCCCTCTGTCTTAAGGTTTTCAAGCGGGGAGCAGAAATTCTGCAGCAAGGCGCTGACAAAGCTGGTAGCTTAACTCCACAAATATTTACTGAACATCTGCTAGATTTGTGCCGCCCAAACCCCATGCTAGCAACATGGAGAGAGACACTTAGAATTATCAGGGGCCCAACAACAACAACAACAACAACAACATCAGTCTAGTTGGCAAGATAACACTCAAGCAAATGAAATCAAATGGTAACATTGTATAAAAATCAGTAACAACGGGCCGAGCACAGTGGCTCACGCCTGTAATCCAAGCACTTTGGGAGGCCGAGGCGGGTAGATCACGAGGTCAAGAGATCAAGACCATCCTGGTCAACATGGTGAAACCTTGTCTCTACTAAAAATACAAAAAATCAGCTGGGCATGGTGGCGCATGCCTGTAATCCCAGCTACTCAGGAGGCTGAGGCAGGAGAATTGCCTGAACCCAGGAGGCAGAGGTTGCGGTGAGCCGAGATCGTGCCATTGCACTCCAGCCTAGGTAACAAGAGCGAAACTCCGTCTCAAAAAAAAAAAAAAAAAAAAAAAAAAAAATCAGTAACAACTCGAAACAGATAGTGACTAGTGTTGAGGGCACAGACCAGCCATAAAATGCTACAGTTTATTATGTGGGCCTGGGAGGGTCAGAGGTGGCCACAAGCTGCTCAGAGCTGCTGCTTTTGAAGACAAATGCTGAGGCAGGGCTCAGTTTACAACATCACGGTCTGAGGGTACCATGCAGGGAGTGGCACCTATGTGCTCCCTGGGACACACAAGCAGTTCTGCAGGCCTTGTGGTTGCCTGGTATGCATGGGCGCCCCATAGAACTCTCCAGATGAGGAACAGGCCCACCCCATCCCATGACTGGCACTGTACCATCAGCAAGCCAACTCTGCACCATCACCCCCTCACTCCCAGGAAATCTGACACGTGAGTCCTGTGCTGTTTAAGAGCAGAGCTAATAGCAAATCGCATTTACATTTTCATTTTAAAAAATAAGAATTTAAATAAACCACTGACCAAATCCCTCAGTTTCTCGGCCTTAGCACTGTCAACATTTTGGGCTGGAGCCTTCTTTGTTCTGGGAGCTGTTCTGTGGAGGACCTTCAGCATCCCTGCCCCAGGTGTGACAATCAAGGATGACTCCAGACATGGCCAGTGGTGGACAGTGGCCCTGGGCAGCACAGTGCTGAGGACCACTGGTCTATTTCAAGGCACTCACAGAGGAAGCCTCTAGCTTGGCTGGAGTTCACCCATATATGAGCCTGCCTGAAATGGAGTTCTCCTGCTCCAGGTCTTAGGATCCTGCCAGCCTGGTTGGGATGGGACTCTCAGCTCAGGGTGGCTGACCATTAGGCTGGAGTTCCCTGGCCACGGGCTGTCTGCTCACGCTGGGGGGAGGCTCTGAAGAACAAATCCTGATGCAGAGCACTGGGTGCTGGAGAAACCAGCCTCTGCCTCCTCCCACCTGGCTTCTACCCCGACTGCTTCCTTGCAACCTTCCTCTGCGACCTTCCTGATACAATAGGGCAACCCCTCCAAGGCCTCGCCTGGGCAGAGCCATACTGATGGGCTCACTGGGTCAGTCTCTCCAGCTCCCAGGTCATCTGCCAGAAAGCAGCCCATGGTCAGAAACGCCCAGCTCTGGGCATGCCCCCATGCCCTCTCTCAGTCCAAGTTTTCCCTGGGGCTTCTTTCTTTCCCCACATCCCTAGCACCATCCTACCTCTGCCTAAGCACACCATGAAATAATACCCAACCCATATCCAGGTTGCTGGGAGACCACGGTACACTGTGAAGTGTTAGTGCTCCTGGCTAGGTGGCCTCTAGTATCCAGGAGCTGCACCTGGGAAGCAGCATGTGCTCTGCACTTGTGCCAACACCAAGGTGTCCCCAGGAGCTACCTTCTTTGTGCTTGTGCAACTGAGCCAGAGGGAATAATGGATTTTGCTGGACTTCAGTTAGACCTAAAGAAAGATTTCTTGACTGGAATTATCAGTCCCCAAGGAAAGTACAGGGAGCTCTGTTTTTTGGGATGGTTCATGACCCAACCCAGCCTGAATGCAATTCAGCGATCTGTGAAGGCTCCTTTGATACTGTTGGTCGACTGCAGGACTTAAGAACCAGTCAGCCAGCTACAGAGAAGCAAGGTAAACCTCACAGCTGCAGGAGCCCAGCTCTGACCCCAGGACTACTCCCTGTGTAAGGGCTAAGCCAGGAGAACACCAGTGTGAAGTCTATCCTCCAGGTCAGCTTTCTTGCCCCAAAGGAAGAGAGTGTCCAAATGCACTGCCTCCCTGCTCCTACTTCTAGCCAAGTCCACCATCAGTGCTTACCTCCAATCCACTACCCTGGAGCATAGATGGTCCCACAGCAAAAACCCTCTGTGGTCTAATCATGATGTGCAAATATGCTCACCAGAAAGAATGAAAAAGAAGACAATTCTTTTTAAGAATAAATCAATGAGGTGACAGCTGATACAGGATTATGGTATCATACCTCTTAATTCACCCCAGAAACAAAAGTAGAAAAAGTATCACATCACAAAGGTTAGGACTCAGGTGCAAACACACCCACTTCTGGCCTTTGCACATGTGAGCTGTAATGACCACCCAAAAATCCCAGCACCTCCCCCCCCCACTCCGGTCTGGAAGGTCCCTGGAGGGCACAGTTATCGCCACTCATACTTTCAGAGTCTGTCTCACCCTTGCAGCAAAGAAACAAACTCTGGGTAGGACAGGCAGGGGTTGCCTGTTTTATATAGTGTGACTAGACTTTCCAGGACAGCCCCAATTTTAAGACGCTGCAGAAATGTGCACACAAACACTCACCCACCAAGTGGAACTGGAAAAGGCAATCAAATCTCCCATCTTCAACCCTTTACAGTTTGGAATACAGTCCTACTTTAATTAGTAGAGACCAATCTCCTTTAGAGAAAAAGTCAGGAGATAAAATAGGTGGAAAAAGAAAAGCCAGAAATTCCACCTAGTTGACTTTCAGGTTTGGCCTCTGGGGCAACAGCAGCAAATGCTCATCCAGCCCAGAAGGCAGCTGGAAAACCAGGGAGGTGGGGAGCAGGAAGGAGCCTGTCTGCCTGGTTTAGTGACCAGTTGACCTCATGACCAGGAGGCCAGACTCTGAAGTCCGCTCAGAAAACTATGTGAAGCTCAAATAAGACAAACAAAACCAATTATAGCTGTAGAACTCACAGGCAGCCCCAGGACTAGGTAGGTGAGCACGCTTGCAGCCCCAGGGCCAGTCCCTGCCCCACGCCTATAGGTCCATAGCCTGCACCCGTCCTCACTGTGACCCAGGACTTTGCCCTTGCTTTCTCCTAACCAGGAGTGCTCCAGCCAAGTCCACACTATCAGCCTTGAACAGAAATGACTTCCCCCCTCACTTCTTCCTCTCACTCAAGACCACAGAAGATGATGCTTCAAAGGTCTGGGATTTTAGGACGGTCTTCGCAAGGTGCCACAAGTTCTTCAATCATTCCAGACTTCCAAACAAAAGTGGGAGCACACAGCTGCTGTGCTCTTACACAACAATGCAAGGACACAGTAATGGAGGGAACCGGCGAAGGCTGGGGACAGGGAGTGGGCGAGGATGACACTTACCATCTCATCTAGGGCATAGCGCAAGAGGCCGTGCTCGTAAAGGATGAAGAACCGTCGCTGCCATTTCTGCAATGGAGCACAAGGTGGGTGGTTAGGAGGATTTGGGTCCTGGCCCCGGAGCTTGGCTTGTGGAGGTCCCATGTCTAACAAGCCCGTATCTAAGGAAGGCGGTTCCACAGATTCCACTTTTGGGGCAGGTGGCAGAAAAAGAGGGACCTGACGCCTAAGAATGCTGATTCATCAGCCAGGACTGGGCTGGGAGAAAGGCCCAAAATCACGTGAGTGATCGAGGCTTAACAAGAAGCTTCTTTTTTTTTAAAACACTTGGAAGCTCCTCAGGAGCAGAAACAATCTGTGTTTACCTTTTCATATTCCTTCTGGCGCCCAGCACAGACTGCATCACATGATATGTGTCAATATTTATTTGATGAATGATCTGACATAACATGGAATAACTCAGGAATGCCAAGGAACAGATTCACCACTTCTGAAAAAATCTAGGAAACCGCCACAAAGAGTCATTCTGATGATCCACTGGCAAAGAGGAGGCACAAAGACAGCCAGGCTCCAGAATTAACTGAGGGGAAATGAGCTACTGAAGCTCAAAACAGAGGAGCAGCAAGACCAGTGGAAATAACTCCAATATCCAAGGAGTGACCAACTGGCACAAAGTGTCCCCCACTCTACTCTCCATCCAAAAGCCATACCACTGGGAAGTGCCCATGGTGGTCAGATGCCACCAGGAGCCGAAATGAAAAGGACTATGAAGTGTATGTCTTCCTCTGTGTGGGGAAAAGGGCCTTGTCATGAATGACAGGCACAGCTCCCAGCCCCAAATCATCAAGGGTCCATGACTATATTCAATACTTCAAAAAGCTCAATCCAGCCTGGGCAGCGTGGTGAAACCCCATCTCTACAAAAAACACAAAAATTAGTTCGGCGTGGTGACACACGCCTGTAGTCCCAGCTACTCAGGAGGCTGAGGTGGGAGGATCACTTGAACCTGGGACGTCAAGACTGAACTGAACTAAGATCACACCACTGCACTACGGCTTTGGTGACAGAGCAAGACTCTTTCTCAAAAAAAAAAAAAAAAAAAAAAAAGAAAGAAAGAAAAGAGCCCAGCAATGCTCAAAGTTTAACTGGCAATAAGGCCACATGAACTGACTATAAAAGCACATCTCTATGCTTTGGGCCAGGGTTATCATTTATAATAAAGAATCCCATCAGAAGCTGGAAATGGCAATTTTGTACAACCTCAATATAAACTAGGAAAGGGAACTACTCCCTGGACACTGCAGTCCGGCTGGACCAGTGATTCCTGCGTCCTCCCGTCTGGGTAGCATGAACAGGGACTCAAAGGGCCTTGCTAAGAGGCCTTATAGAGGGCTGCTCCATGCTGGGTGTGTAGAGGCGACCTGAACGTGTTTCCCAGGAGCATTTCCAAGGGCCTTATATACCGCCTTTGAAATCAAAACCCATTCCGGAAGGAATCCCAAAGACCAGAGACATAATGCAAGGCCTGTGTGACCAGAATACACAACAGCCCAAGGCCCCTACTCCAAATGTATATTCACAGTGGGGAGGGGGTGAGTAGCAGATACTAAGAAGAAGGGGAAAGGGAGCTCCCAGGGATGGAGGGGTCTGAGTGGAAGCAATTATTATTATTATTTTTTAAGATGGGGTTTCACCATGATGGTCAGGCTGGTCTACCTCGGCCTCCCAAAGTGCTAGGATTACAGGCGTGAGCCACCGTGCCCCGTCCGTGGAAGCAATTTATAGGGTATGAGTGGCAAAACTGTAAGACAGTGTGTGAGGAAGGACAGTGTTTTAACTGGAGTCAAATCCAGAGGGGCTTCTTGGCAGAGAAATCACAGGTCCGGCCAATGGTGGTCCCAGCTCTAGCAGGGCCCTGCCCTGGGCAATGCATAATTTAGTAAGAGGTGAGCCAAGGCTTCTGGGCCCCCAACCCTTCACTAGTGCTAGTGGGCTGAATCCCTGGCTCAGGAGGAAGGGAGGTGTGATAGGGGCAGGCCTTGGCACGGAAGGAATTGGGAGCTGCTCAACATAACACAAACGTTTGTTAAACAGCTCTTTTGCCTCTTCCATTTGACTGTTCCCAGAGTCAGGCTTACCCACAAAACAGGCAACACCCACATGAGAGCTCCTCACTCCGAAAGGAGCACTACACATAACTATGCATAATTGAGACCTTTTCTGTACAACGTACAAGTGCGCCAAATGGGGGAGCCCTGCTGATCCTGCCACCCCAGGATCCACTGTTCAACTCTCCATCTCCCTCTCCCATTACACCAGTTCACCCTTAGATGGGCCCCCTTCTTTGATTCCTCCCGCCCTGAGAGTTGGCTCTCATGCCCTTACCCGAGACCGGTGCACTGGGTTGTCAAAGTCGGTCCCATCTGGGGCCAGGAGCAGCCAACCGCCATAAATGGGTTTTGCCTAGAGGAGAAAAAAGAGGACAGGTCACCAGCAGCCTTCGACACGAGAGAGAGAACAGCTAAAGTTAATGGCAAGTACTTGCTGGAAATGGACGATACCTCTGCTCAGCAGAGGTCATGCCACCCATTCCCGCTGCATGAGAATGAGAGGCTGGTGGGGATTCTGCAGCATCCAGGATAGAGAGGGGAACACAGACTTGAGCAGGAGTGTGAGAACCTGTAGAGTACAGGAGTCCCTAATACATGCTGCCTCCCTCAAGCTGCTGATCAAGCCACCAAGATCAGGAAAAAATGATATTTTATTAAACAAATATGTGAGTGACAATGTGTGGCAGGTGCCAGGAATAAAATATGAACATAGTCAAAAAGCCTTATCCTCTCACACCTGTAATTCCAACACTTTGGGAGGCCAAGGCAGGTAGATTACAAGGTCAGGAGTTCAAGACCAGCCTGGCCAAGATGGTGAAACCCTGTCTCTACTCAAAATACAAAAATGAGCTGGGCGTGGTGGTGGGTGCATGTAATCCCAACTACTTGAGAGGCTGAGGCAGGAGAGTCACTTAAACCTGGGAGGTGGAGGTTGCAGTGAGCCGAGATTGCACCACTATACTCCAGCCTAGGTGACAGAGTGAGACTCTGCCTCAAAAAAAGAAAGAAAGAAACCTCAACCTCATCCTGAAGATACAAAATAGGGCCAAGAGAAGAGACTGCTTTTGTTATCAAGCCAGCTCTGGCCAAAGAATCATCAACTGACTGGCTGTGTGGCTACATGCAGAAACCCTCTGAGTTCAAACTCTTCCATTTGAAAAGTGAGAGTGATAACAATTCTACCTAAGCCTTGTGACTCTGATGTGAGAACTAATGAGATAATGCAATTAGTAAAACCCAGCACAGGGATGTAAAATGGTGCTGCCGCCTTGGAAGAGTCCAGCAGTTCCTCAGAAAATTAAAAGCAGAATTACCCTAGGACCCAGCAATTTCATCCCCATGTATACACACCTCAGAAAACGGAAAACGGGCTCAAATAAAAACCTGCACATGAATGTTCATAGCAGTATTATTCACACTTGCCAAAAGGTGGTAACAGTCTAAACGTTCATGGACAGAAGAATGGATGAACAAAGTATGATGGATCCCAACAAGGGAACACTATTCAGCCAGAAAAAGGAATGAAGCATCACACACACTACAGCACAGAGGAACATCTAAAACATGACGCTAAGTCAAAGAAACCAGACACAAAAGCCCACATGTTACAGAACTCTGCTTACACGAACGGTCTAGAATTGGCACATCCACAGCACAGAAAGCAGATTAGTGGCTGCCAGGGACTGGAGGAAAGGGAATAAGGAGAGACAGGTAACGGGTATGAGGTTTCTTTTGTGGGTGACGAAAATGTTCTGGAATTAGACAGTGGAGATGGTTGCACAACACTGTGAATATGCTAAAACTCACCCAACTGTACCCTTTAAGAGGGTGAATCTTAAGATAGGTGAATTATATCTCAATTTAAAAAGCTGCATGAACACAAAGAACACTGAGCAGTGTCCGGCCTGTGAGGTCTCAACAAATGTGAGGCACTGTTCCACTTCACCATCCAGAGTCCCCACTCCCTAGACCATGGGTAGGAGCTCACCACGGAGAGTAGAGCGGGAGATTCTAGACAGACACTCTGGCTCCATCTCCTTCCTCAGCCACACCCAGCTGCTGAGACTGGGCTGGAAAAGGTACAACCAGACCCATTTATCTAGTCCCCTTTGGAGGCCATTAATACAAATTAAAACCCAAATTCTCTGACTGCTGCTTACACACACAGCCTGATCCCTGGATCCCCTCAGGGGATCCCCATGTGCTTTTTATTCAGTGCTCTCCAAAGTAGGAGGCCCCACCACACTACCTCATTTGGCAGCTGCAGGCTGTGACTCAGAGAAGGCAGATCACGTACCAGAGTCCACACAGCCTTCAGGCTGAACCAAGAACCCTCTTTTCTTGGCTTCCGCCTGCAGGGGTCCTCAAGGTCCCCAGAAGCACTGGCTTTCCCCATGAACGACATGAGTGGAGCTGTGTGCCTGGAATTGGGGGAAAGCTGTAAGGACAGGAGAGTAGGTGCTGGCTGCAGACACAGTCTAGGAGGGCCAATGGGTGTATGGTGGAAATCCCACCTGGGAAGGCAGAGGCAAAAGCAAGGAGAGGTCTGTGCTCTCTATGAACTCCAGCTGTGTCCAGCCAACCTCAGGTAGGCACACACACTTGGCTTCTCCACCCCCCATTCCAGGAGTACACACCCTAAGAACACCCTACCAGAAGCCTTGCATACGGCATGGGAAAGCCGTATGGACAACTCCCCGTGTGTATCTGGACTCTGACTCCCAGCTCGGCCTCTTGTCGACCACAAAAGCCCACCTGTGAGGTCGGAGGCTAGCCCACCAGGCCATTCCTCCAACTCTGGCTTAACTGTGCAACACCACCTTGGCTTCTGAAGGCAACTTGGGGTGTCATCACATCATCAGCTACATTTACCTGACCTTTCTCCAGGAGGGACTGTGGGGAGCTGAGGGCTCAGCATCTGTTCCCTCAGAACCTGAGCCTCGGTCTCAACTCAGGCATCCTCAGCAAAACCTCTGCTCAGAATTTTTTCTAAAAAATCACTTATCAAGGAAAAGCCCTAAAGAAGGTAAGGACCCCACACACGGGGGAGGCCTGGGGTTGAGAGGGCTCTCTGGGCAGGGGTACAGCTGACACACAGGTGCAAAGGCAGGAATGACGGTGCCACGGGGCCACAAGGAGCAATCTGTAATTATTGAGAACTTATTCCCCAAGCCCCGGGAGCCAGGAACCAGGACCTGGCCGGCTACGGCACCGCCACTCTTCCCTCTCACAGCTAGCCGTACGGCCTGTGCAGCTGCCTCCAGCCTCCTCGGTTCCCCAAAACCTGGCCCTCTCTGCCATCTCTCAGGGCTTCCCTAAAATGCCCCTTCCTCAAGGGACAGTCCTGATCTTCCCCCGTCAGTCTCTAACTACTCACTTCTGCCATTACTGTCACTGTACATCACAGAACTAATTTCTACCTATGGTTTCATTATGCAATTACATTGCTATGACATGACGCCCCCCGCCCCACCCCAGAACCTTCACTCCAGGAAGGCAGGGATGGGGGTTGGCCCTGTGTCCTTGATCCTGAGGCAGGTGTGCAGAGGGAGTGAAGGTGAGTACCCCGCCGGCCTAGGCCAGCAGTGGGTGCGTGGTGCACGCTCTGAGCTTCCTTCTCCTTACATAACCTAGGTCCTGACTCAGACAACCTGTCCTCACCCCCCAGGTGTGGGAAAGGCCTCCCAGGAAGAGCTGCCCCTTCTCTATGTCTCAGACTATCTAAAAATGCTGCATCCTCCCCCGCACAGCAGACCACAGTGTCTGTGAGTCCAGAAGTGCCCACAGGCAGAGGCTCCCATATATACCCACCTGCTCCTGGAGCAATGCCTCTGAAAGGCCCTAAGGTATTCTCTTCCAGAGTGACCTATAATAATCTGAAACTGGGACACTAAAACAGAAAGCCCAAAAGACAGCAGGGAGTGTGCTTTGGAAACGCTGCATGGGTAGGCTTAGCTTTGCTGTTTTTTGGTTGAGCTGCTGGACTGGGAGAAGCAGGTATCTCATGTTGGCACAGGGAATCCAAGCTGGGCTGTAACGACACAGAAGTAGGGGCCTGAGTCCTGTTTCAAGCAGCCCTGCACACGGGGCACCCTTCCTATGCAGGTCCTCCCAGAGGATGCATGTGGCTCCGGACCCGGTATAAATGTGACCACATGAGAGACTCCCCGGAGCTACCTCCTCTCCAATTGAACTTGGCCTTCCCTTGTGATCCATACAAGCCAGAGGCTGCACTTCTGGTTGGCCTCTAGGAAGAGGCTGCTGGTGGTCTGGGGGTACCTTCAACCTGAAACTCTTTCAAAAACAGTGCTGTGAAACTTCTGCTTCCTGGACGATGGGGTAGATATAGATTTCCCTATTCCTCCTGCTAAGTACAACTAAAAATTTGGGACCATCATGTGCAAGACAAACATGAGAAGACTCTGAAAGGTGGAGAAAAGAAGGTAGGTGGACCAGGGACCCCAGACCTGAGGAAGGACACCATGGCAACTCTCCCAAGCTTTTTTTTTTTTTTTCAATCTCACTATCCCAGAGTGGGTACTGGAGAAACTGGTAACCTGAAAATGCCAATGGGCACCCAACGAGAAAAAAAATCAATCAAAAGCTCCTCTCCACAGCTGACGAACCAGAAAAGAGTAGACAAACAAGACAGAAAACTCTCATACAAGAACTGCCCTACTCTGGCCAAAAGCCACAGGCACCCCAACCTTCCCCTCGCCCCACTACCAAGTGAGCATAAGCTGGATTTCCATCCTTATGAAGTGCCCCACACCCCAGCCAGGGTGGTGTCAGAAGACACAAGGGCTGTACATCCCACCAGCAGCAATGAGGACCCTTCCCTCTCTGTGCTAGAGTGTGTCAGAGGGCGCTGAGTGGAGGGTCAGGGTTTTTACCATGGCCCAGTGGGAAGGGAACCCATGACGAAGGGCCTCTCCAGTTCAGGCATCAATGGAGGCCGAGGGGTGGACTTCTGTCTCCCCCTGAATAACTAGGTGGTCATGGTCACCCCCTTCCCCCATAGAAACATTGTCAGAAAAGTCAACTGGAGGGAAGGTTCAAATGAGACCTAGAGTCACCCAATAGAATACAAAAACACCTGGGTTTCCACCAAAAATCATCATAACAACAACCAAGAAGGTCACAAACTGAATGAACAAAGACAACCAAGAAATGCCAACACCAAGAAACAACCATGCTAGAATTATCCCATTTAATTTAAAATACAATAACTGAAATAAAAGCTCCTGGGTGGGCTCAAGAGCAGAAGGATGGGGGCCAAGGAAAGAACCAGTGAACTGGAAGACAGAACAACAGAAATCATCCCATCTGACAACAGAGAAAAAAACAGACAGGCAAAAACGAATAAATAAAAGGGACCTGTGGAACTGTAACAAAGAGTCTAACATTCATGTCATCAGAGTCTCTGCAGGAGAGGAGGGAGGAGAAGCAGAAAAAGGGCTCAAAGAATGGCTAGAAACCTCCCAAATTTGGCAGCCTCACATTCAGTAAGTTTAGTGACTATCAAAAGATAAACCCAAAGAAATTCAGACCAAGACATATAATAACTAAAGAGAAACCTAAAAGGCAAAGAAAGACAAAGACAAAGAAAAAAATCTCAAAAGCAGTCAGAGAAAATTAAGACCTTACATATTTGAGAAAACCAAGCAGAATCACAACAGATTTCTTATCAGGAACCACGAAGACCAGAAGGAAGTGGCACACCACTTTTCAGCTGCTGAAAGAAAACAACTGTCAACCTAGAATCCTATAACCAGTAAAAGTATTTGTCAGAAATGAAAAGGAAATCCAGACCTTCTCATATGAAGGAAAACTAAGAGAATTTCTTAGCAGACTTACTCCTAATAAAATGATCAAAGGAAGTTCTCTAAACAAAATCATGCAAAAAGGAATCTTGGAACATTTGAAAAGAAGCAAGAACACAGTATTTAAAAAGGGGAAGAAGGCAAATAATTAGGCTTTCCTTCTCTTGAGTTTTTAAAATTATGTTTCATGACTGAAGCAAAAATTGTCTAATGTGGTTCTAAATGTATGTAAAGGAAACACTTAAGACAATTATCAAAGGAAAGGTAAAGGGGTGTACAGATAGGTACTCTCAAACTGGTAAAATGACACCACCAAGAGACTATGACAAGTTATGTTTATATAATGTCTCATTACAACCACTAAAAAGTCTACACAAAGAGATATACTTAAAAACTATTTGTATTTTGGTATATAAATCAAAATACAATTCTAAAGAAATGTTCAAGTAACACAAAGGAAGCAGGGAAAAAAAAAAAAACAGAAATAACAACCAGAGATACAAACAGAAAACAAAAATAATTATGCCCTAAGTTATTAGTAAATATTTTAAATGTAAATGATCTAAATACACCAATTAAAAGACAGATTGGTAGATTCTTAAAACAATTCAACTGTACACTGTCTACAAAAGATTCACTCTGAATATAATGATTACAGGCAGGTTGAAAAGACTAAAAATGATACATCCTGGCCGGGTGTGGTGGTTCACGCCTGTAATCCAAGCACTTTGGAGGCCAAGGTGGGTGGATCACCTGAGGTCAGGAGTTCAAGACCAGCCTCACCAACATGGTGAAACCCCATCTTTAAAAAAAAATAAAAAATAAAAATAAAGAAAAAAAGATACATCCTGTAAATATTAATCTAAGGAGAGCAGAGTTGTTTTATTATCAGATAATTTATATTTCAACACAAAGAAAATGACCAGACCCCAAGAGGAATATTATATAATGATAAAAGGGTCAATTCACTAAGACATAGTGAGCCTAAATGTGCATGCACATTTGAACATCAGAGCTGCAAAATAATGTGAAGCTAAAACTAATACAACTGAAAGAAAAAATAAATAAATCACAAATATTGTAGACTTCAACACCCATCTCAATAACACAACTAATGTAGACCTAAGAGGGAACTAAATGTAACTAAAATGCTCACATTAGAAAAGAAGAAAGGTCTGAAACCAATAATCTAAGCTTCTACCTGAGGAATCTAGAAAAAGAAGTACAAAATGTACCAAAAGCAAGAAAAAGGAAATAATAAAGAATAAAAGTAGAAATTGGGCTGGGCATGGTGGCTCATGCCTGTAATCCCAGCATTTTGGGAGGCTGAGGCAGGTGGATCAGGAGGTCAGGAGTTCAAGACCAGCCTGGCAAACACAGTGAAACTCCATCTCTACTAAAAATACAAAAATTAGCTGGGCCTGGTGGCGTGCACCTGCAGTCCCAGCTACTTGGGAGGCTGAGGCAGGAGAATCTCCTGAACTCGGGAGGCAGATGTTGCAGTGAGCCAAGATTGCGCCACTGCACTCCAGCCTGGGCAACACAGCAAGACTTTGTCTCAAAAAAAAAGAAACATAAAAGTAGAAATCAATGAAATTAGAACAAAACAAAATCAATGAAACAAAGAGCTGGTTCTTTGAACAGACTGATAAAACTGACAAACTTCGTCCAGGCATGGTGGCTCATGTCTGTAATCCCAGCACTTTGGGAGGCCGAGGCAGGCGGATCACCTGAGGTCGGGAGTTCGAGGCCAGCCTGACCAATATGGAGAAACCCTGTCTCTACTAAAAATACAAAATTAGGCGGGCGTGGTGGCATGCCTGTAATCCCATCTACTTGGGAACCTGAGGCAGGAGAATCGCTTGAACCCAGGAGGTGGAGGTTGCGATGAGACGAGATGAACCAAGATCGCATCACTGCACTCCAGCCTAAGCAAGAAGAGTGAAACTCATCTCAAAAAAAAAATTTTTTTTGACAAACTTCTGACAAGACCAACAAAGAGAATAAAGACATCATGGCACAAATTAATATCAGAAATAAAACAGTGATAGCATTACAGATTCTGCAGACTTCAAAAGGATAATGAGGAATACTAATACAATTCTACAAACATTAATTTGACAACATATAGGAAACTGACTCACTTCACTAAAATACAGGTAATTTAAATGACCCTATAACTATTAAGGAAATTGAATATGCAATTCTGTAACTCACAAAAAAGAAATCTCTAAGCCTAGATGGTTTTACTGGAGATTTCTACCAAGTGTTTAAAGAATTGACACTAATTCTATATCATTTTTTCTAAAAAACCGGAAGAAACACCTTTGAATTCATTTTATGAAACTATTATTACCCTGACACCAAAACCACAAAAACTATATGACAAAGCCCAAACATTTTTTTAAAAGGAAAAAAAGAAATATGGGCTAATATCCCTCATTAATAAACAGTAGTTCCCCCCTCCCTCATCTATGGTTCCACGGTTTCACTTCCCCACGGTCAACCACAGCCTGAAAATATCAAATGGAAAATTCCTGAAATAATTTACAAGTTTTAAACTGCATGCCATTCTGAGTAGTGTGATGAAATCTTGCATTGTCCTGCTCCATACCAGCTGGGATGTGGATCCTCCCCTTTGTCCAGTGCATCCAGCTGTATATTCTGCCTGCCCCTTAGTAACTTAGTAGCCATCAGTTATCAGATTGACTGTGGTGGTGCTGCAGTGCTTGTGTTCAAATAACGCTTGTTGTACTTCATAATGGCACCAAAGCACAAGAGTAGTGATGACAGCAATTCGGATATGCCAAAGAGAAGCCATAAAGTGCTTCCTTCAAGAGAAATGGTAAAAGTTTTCAATCTGAGGGAAAAAAAAATCGGCTGGGCACGGTGGCTCACATCTGTAATCTTAGTACTTTGAGAGGCGGAGGCGGGTGGATAATGAGGTCAAGAGATCAAGACCATCCTGGCCAACTTGGTGAAACTGCGTATCTAATAAAAATACAAAAATTAGCTGGGCATGGTAGCATGCGCCTATAGTCCCAGCTACTCAGGAGGCTAAGACAGGAGAATCGCTTGAACCAGGGAGGCAGAAGTTGCAGTGAGCCAAGATTGTGCCACTGTATTATAGCCTGGCGACAGGAAAAAAAAAATCATATGCTGAGGTTGCTAAGATCTATAGTAAGAATAAATCTTCTATCTGTGAAATTGTGAGTAAGAAAAAGAAATTCATGCTAGTTTTGCTGTCACACCTCAAACTGCAAATGTTACAGCCCTAGTGTGTGATAAAGTGCTTAGTTAAGATAGAAAAAGTATTTATGGCTGGGTGTGGTAGTTCACACCTGTAACCCCAGCACTCTGGGAGTCTGAAGCAGAAGGATGACATGAAGCCAGGAGTTTGAGACCAGCCTGGGAATTACAAGACCCTGTTTCTACCAAAAAAAAAAAAAAAAAAAAAAAAAAAAATTACTAATAGGTAGGTGTGGTGCCAAGACCTGGCATAGGCCCTGCTACTTGGGAGGCTGAGGCAGGAGGATCACTTGAGTCCAGGAATTCGAGGTTGCAGTAAGCTATGCTAGTACCTCTATACTCCAGCCTGGGCAGCAGGGCAAGACCCTGCCTCAAAACAAAACAAAACAAAAAGGGCCGGGCGCGGTGGCTCAAGCCTGTAATCCCAGCACTTTGGGAGGCCGAGGCGGGTGGATCACGAGGTCAAGAGATCGAGACCATCCTGGCCAACATAGTGAAACCCCGTCTCTACTAAAAATACAAAAAATTAGCTGGGCATGGTGGCACGTGCCTGTAATCCCAGCTACTCAGGAGGCTGAGGCAGGAGAATTGCCTGAACCCAGGAGGCGGAGGTTGCGGTGAGCCGAGATAGCACCATTGCACTCCAGCCTAGGTAACAAGAGCGAAACTCCGTCTCAAAACAAACAAACGAACAAACAAAAAAACAAAAAAAAAAAAACAGATAGAAAAAGTATTTGTGAGTTTGATACGAGGGGATACCTAGGTTGTTTCCAATCAGAAATGTGTTCTGACTGAAAACAATCAGGTTCAGTAGGTTCGGTACTATCCGTGGTTTGAGGAATCCACTGGGGATGTTGGAATGTATCTCCTGCAGATATAGGGGGACTGCTGTACATGCAAAAATCAACAAGATGTTAGCAAATAGAATTCAACAATATATTTACACAATTGTATATCATGACCAAGGGGGTTTATTCCAGGGATGCTGGTTTAATATTCAAAAATTAACCAATGTAATCCACCAAATTAATGCTCTACAGAAGAAAAGCTAAATGGTCCTATTGATTGATGCAGAAAGGGCATCTGACAAAACCCAACATCCATTCATAATTATTTTAAAAACCTCTCAGAGAAGTAGGAATAGAGGGGAACTTACTCAACTTCTTAAGAGCATCTCTAAAGAAACCTCCAACTAATATTAGAATAATGGAGAAAGCCTGAATGCTTTTCCTCTAAGATCAGGAACTAGGCAATGATGTCCATCTCAGAATTCTTACTCAACATAGTGCTGGAATTTCTAGCCAGTGCGGTAAGGCAGGAAAAGGAAATAAAAGGCACAGATATCAAAACGGAAGAAATAAAATCTTTACAGATGACATAGTTGTCTGTGTAGAAAATCCCAGAATCTACAAAAATCTCCTAGAACTAATGAGTTCAATAAAGTTGCGGGATACAAAATCAGCATACAAAGATCAATTGTATTTCTATATGCTAGCAATGGACACATGGACATGGAAATTAAAATACAATGCCATTTACAATTGCTAAAAAAAAAAAAAAAAGAAAGAAATACCACACAACATGTACAGGAACTGCTGCACACTACACAACACTGATTAGAGAAATCAAAGAAGATCTAAATAAATGAAAATAATGTGTTCATGCACTGGAAGATTGTAAGATGTCAATTCTCACTCAACTGATATTCAGTTTAACACAATTCCTATCAAAATCCCAGCAAGAATTTTTATAGATATGGATAAGATTATTCTAAAATTTACAAGGAAAGGCAAATGAACTAGAACATTTTTAATTAAAAAGGAATGAAGAAGATATAATCTATTTACTAAATTACAAGACTTATTATATATCCACAGTAATGAAGACTGTGTGGTATTAGTGGAAACTCAGACACATGGATCAACAGAACAGGAGCTAGCAATAAACCAACACAAGTATGCCCAATTTTGACAAAAGTGCAGAAGGAATTTGATGGAGGAAAGATGACCTTTCAACAAATGGTGCTAGAGTGACTGTCCATAGGCAAAAAAAACACAAAAAATGCCTCAAGCTGATACAAAAAGTAATGTTATACAAAAAAAAAAAAAAAGACACAAAATGGAACAAATTTAAATTGATAAATTGGACTTCATTAAAATTAAAAACTTTTGCTCTGCACAAAGTCCTGCTAAGGAAGATGAAAAGATAAGCCACCAAGAAGGATAAAATACTTTGCAAACGACATATCTGACAAAGAACTAGTATCTAGACTGTATACTAGTATTTAGACTATATAAAGACCCTCAAAACTCAACTGTAAAAACACAAAACAATTCAATTAGAATATGGGCAGAAGACACAAGAAGACTTTCCACAGAAGATAAATAGCATAAAAAGGTGTTCAACACCAAAGCTATAGGGGAAATGCAAATTAAAACCACATGAGATGTTACTATACTCCTATCAGAATGGCTAAAAAAACAAATGGTGACGACACCAAATGCTGGCAAGGTCACAAAGTAAGTACATCACTCATATCACTCACACACTGCTGGGGGGAATCAGTTTGGCAGTTTCTTAAAAAATCAAACGTGCAACTACCATACAACCTAGGAACTGCACTCCTGGATATTTATTTCAGAGAATGCACTCACACAGAAACTGCATGTGAATGGTTATAGCAGCTTTGTTCCTAACAGCCCAAAATTGGAAACAACCTAGGTGTCCCTCGTCAACAATAAAAAGGAGCCAACTACTGATCCAAGCAACAACCTGAATGAATCACCAGAGAATTCTGAATGAAAAAAGCCAGTCTCAAAGGTTCTAGGTTGTATGATTCTCTTCAAATAACATTCTTGGAATGTCCAATTTATGGAAATGGAGAATTCCTGGGTGGCTAGGGCTGGGATGATGTGGGAGGGAGAAGGCGATGGAGACGCTGGGTACTCTGTGCATTGTAGCCAGTATCCCAGCTGTGGTGCCGTACCACAGTGTTGCAGGTCACCATTGGAGGACTTGGGCAAAGGGGTACATGGGATTTTTGTTATTTCCTACAACCACAGGGGAAACACAATTATTGCAACATAAGAAGTTTAGAAAAAAAAGGAAAAACAAAACCCAGCCACCACTGTGGCCTCTGTAGTCAGTCCTCAGGGATCTATGTTGGACGGCCATGGGCCTCCTCCAGGGCACCGGCCTGCCATGGCCTTGAGATGCACCATGTATGCTCTGCTGGCCTCTCCAGCTGCTTCCCTGCAGGCCACGGACATTCCCTCTCTCAGGTGTTCTTCTGCCCTTTCCCTTCACCACCCTGCCCAGCCAGATCTGGGATGCATGTCAGGAAGAGCCCAACTGTCTCAACTCTGAGTTGTCCAACTGCCCCAAATGGGTGGCCAGGGGCAAAGGATGGAGATACATCCCAGCCTGCTCTTCTGGGTGTTATCAAGCTGCCAAGGCTGACACTTCCCAGATGTCCTCTGGATGCAGCCACCCCATAACAACCAGCCCACATGACATGCTTGGCTCTTACTCCATGTGGCCTGTATGTGGCTCCAAGAGGAGGAACAGTCAGTGACAGGATCTCTAACAGGTGGTTAGCTCAGGTTTCCAGTCCACTTGGACTCAACTGCCCTTAGACAGCAGTGGGCGGGGAGAAAGGTGGTCAGACACATTGCACAATCTGACACCGAAGAGGGCAGCCCTCAAACAGTCAATGTAGACAAGTGGGTGTCCCCCTTCTTATCTCATCACATCCTGCCACCCCACTAGGGTCCCATGCCCCTTCACCTCTCATACACAAACATCTTCTATTCTATGGAATAAGGTGACTGACTATCCCATACACAGCCCCCTCAAAATCCCACACCTTCTTCAAGAACGCTAAACGGCCCCAGGCCAAATGTGTCCATTCCCTCTCACAATACCACATCTAATAATCGCTGGGGACAAGAAACCTGCCTCATCCAGCAAAGCAATGAATAAAAAGCTGGGCTCCAATGACAAATAAGTAAAACATGTGAATGAGTCAATGGTACAACACTTATTAGTCACTCACACCCAGCTGAAAAGGTAACTGCTCCCTAACAGCTCTGAGTGCTGCTGGAAGGTGCTTGCCCTCCCAGCCAAGACCTGGGCGAGCCAGGCTGCACCTCTGCCTCCCACACCTGGAGCTCCCAGGTCACTAAGACGATACTGGTCAGCATCCAGCAGTGAGGAATGATCAGCACTCTAAGGAGCAAGTAGACATGAGCCAGGGCTGCACCCTCACATGGCTGAATCCAACTTGTACTTCTCCTTTCTCTTGAGTCAAAGTCTCCAGTTATACCATTGTGTGCACTATGCCACCAAGGACAAGAAGCAGGGCGTGGGCAAAGCTAGCTCTCAGACAGCTGCACACGGCCACACGCAAGAGCCACAGTGCTTCCATGCTGCTGGTACAGTGAACCCACAGCCAAAGCCTGGGTCTGAAGAACTCACACAGAAACAAACAGTCCTACTCCCGATGTGGGAAAAGCTCAATGCCCAACAGAGAAACAGTTTTGAGAGTGATGATACATCCACTTGCTAACATGCTACCTGGCCAGTTAATGACCAGTGAGGATGAGAATTTAAAAAGCCCTCCAGGGCACCACTCATACCATTGAATGCAGCCAGCATATCCTGCACAGGCCCTCATGGCTCTGTTGCTCTGTTTGCTGGTGACCAGCAACCGGTGAAGGTGTGCGGTAGAATTTCTCCAGCAGCTGCCCTGAAGCTGGCACCACTCAAGGCCCCACAGATAAAAACATGAAGTACACAGGTCTCCCAAGGGGCTCATAGTCGGTTCTGTTTGTAACACATGTAAGGATGGATAATGAATGAGTTTATGAGAAAACAGCTGTTACATGGACTGCAGGGATCAGCAGCAGGTTGGGAGGCTTTTGCTTGATTTGACCATTTTTGTAACATAAATGTTACTACACAGCACTTATCAGTTATTTTTTAGGGGAGGGAAAGATGCCTGTCTGATGGAGCATACAGGACTTCTGATATAACCCTGGTAGAGCGGCTTCAATAGGGGGGGGTCTTGGTCATTCCTAGGAGAAGTAGGTGCAGTTAGGGAACCCCTACACTTCACTCTCCACAAACCAGACCTCACAGCTCCAGGTATTTAATGTAAACTGGCCTGGAAACAAGAAGGCCAATTCAAGTCCTGGCTCTACCACCTAGTGGCCTAGGGCAAGGCACTATCTCTGTGATTCTGTTTTATCATCTATAATGGAAAAATACACGTATTCCTGCCATACCACTTTTTATTTAAAAAAACAAAAACCAAAAAACATCATGTCAGACATAAGCATACCTTGGGTAACTGCACAATCAAAAATGCCTCAAGGTCAGGAACAAATACCCAGCACTTACACTGGGACACAAACCAAACCAGTGCTCACAGCAGTGCTTCACAGTGGAAGCAGCCAGTGGGAGCCCCAGAACAGCATTGTGCAGTTCACGTGCTGCAGCATTTCTACTTCTGAGGGTAGGCCAAGGACCCAAATCCGACACTGGCTTCCTCACAGCAGGCTCCACCCTAGACTCCAAGCAGAGTGTTCATCCCCAGGAAAGTTCTTCAAGAGGAAAAGTGCCACACAGTACTGAAGAAGGACCTACACCTATAAGCAGAATGTGTGCAATCTATGGCTAATACAGTCTCCGTAGTTTTCAGGTTGATTCTTGCCCTTTTCTTTTTCCCAAAAGAAAGCACTTCCACACTCACAGCAAACAGGCTGTTTAATAATGTTTTCTGCATTTAAATTTGAAAGAAAAAGGATACCTGGGTAGCAGCCATCTGGCCCTCTTTCTAAGCTTGTAAATCATGGAAGACTTCAAGGTTGCCTCTCTTTTCTGGGACATTCCAATGTAAGTCAGTAAGACAGTGAGGGATGAGGGCACATTAAAGTCCAGTCTCAAGCCTCATCCCTGCCAAGACTTGTGTGTCCTGTGGCCAACCAGGTGTACTGTGAGAAAAGCAGGGGTGCTGAATCCAAGCATCTGGGGAGGGAAGCTTCTTGGCAGAGCTGTGACCACCTGCCTCACCACAGTGGGGTCAGCACACACCTCTGACCATGCTCCTAACGGGGACTTCTCTTTCAGAACAAGCCTGCCAGGGCCGATGAGCACTGGTCACCACTGCATACCCCTCAAAAGGCCACATGCTTGTCCTGTGTTGACCAAACTGTGCTAGAACTCTTAAGCGTTGTCCATGGGGCCTTGAGCCCTAGAAAATACTGTTCTGTTGCTGTACAACCACAGAGTTCTAAACCCAAACTGTGTGGGTTTAGACGCAATCATCATCATCTGCCAGGCCAGGCTTCCGGGAGCAGCTAGCCACTGTGCAGGTGTTAAAGACAGGGCTATAGCCACTGAAAGTGTTTCAACATCATCAGGACCCAGAGCCATGTCCAGGGAGGTGGCCCAGCCTTCGAAGAACACCAGCTCACCAGCTAGCAGGAAAGCATTCTGTGGGGAGGACACACACCTCAGCTATGGGAGCCCAAGGGTACGTCTGCACCCCTCCCCACTGGCATTGGAGCTGACCCCAGGGCTTAGGGCATTAAGAGCCCTTATGAACTCCATTTTATACCCGAGGAAACTGAGGCACACAGAGACTTAAGATCTATCTGAGGCCACACAGCTAGGAAACGGTGGAAGCAGAACAGGAGCCAAGGCTACCTGGCTCCACACCTGGCCCTGGCATTGGCACATGGGACACTCCTCCACAGGTTAGCAGGCCACTCCAGAAGGTAAAGGATGACAGAGGTGAATGGCATGTTCCCAAGTGAGACGTTCTCCCAGGGGTAGGGGTCTGGTCCTCACCAGCACAGCACTCAGTTCTGCCCCACATCCATGCAGCTGGGGCCATGGCCCTGGGAGGCTGCATGTAGGGGCTCAGGGACCCACTGTGGCCCCCAAGCACATCGCCCATGAGGCACACATGGAAGGAAGAGTCCTATAGCCTTTACTTCCAGATGAGCCAGCCACAGACCACTCTTCCACAGCACACACCCAGCCTGGCCAACTGTGCAGGAGTTCAAGAAGCTGGCGAAGATTGCAGACTGTCCTCCAGAAAGACTCTGTCTTACCTGTGCCAAAACATCAAGCCTGTGCACAGGCTACTACCTCTACTCACTCCCAAAAAGCTGGGCCAATAAGCCATCTACTTCAGAGCCTCATTAGTAAGGAGCTCAACATAATTTATCATCCAAATTGGGGTACTTGGGCAAGGAAATGGGATCCTGCTAATTATGCCAGGACTGCTGGACCCAAAACTCAGAACAGCTGTGCCCACTCCAGCTCCTGCAGACTGCAATCGGCTCACCTCCCAACTGGGCCACTCCCTGCCCCTCATTCTGCTGCTCTCTATGGAGGCAGGTCAGGGATGCCCCTGATGTTTACCAGACACTTCGAGGTCACTGATGCAAAGATTGCAAAGCCTCACCAACAAGGAGACAAAGGCACAAAAGGTGGTGCAAAAGGACAGGAACTCACCACTGTGCCGGGGAGCAAAGGGGAGGAATTTGGGAGACTTCCCTGGGAGCAGGCAAAGGGCAGACTTCAGAAATTGGAAGTCAGGGGACACCACCTGTGGGAAGCTGACACAGCCACAGCCAAGCAGGCCCCGAGGCAGCAGCGCAGCCTAGAACAGTGAACTGCAATGCCCCTCCTATCGAGGCCGGCATGCTCCTCCAGCCAATGGCCCAACTTAAGCTTCACCAGTGGTCCACAAGGGTGGGAGTCCCTGAGGCCCTTTTTAGGGTCCCTGAATCAAAACCATTTTTTTTTTTTTTTTGAGACGGTGTCTCACTCTGTTACCCAAGCTGGAGTACAACGGCATGACCTCGGCTCAATGAAACCTCCACCTGCTGGGTTCAAGCAATTCTCCTGCCTCAACCTCCTGAGTAGCTGGGACTATAGGTGCATGCCACCATGCCCAGCTAACTTTTGTGTTTTTAGTAGAGACAGGGTTTTTTTTTTTTTTTTTTTTTTTGAGACGGAGTTTCGCTCCTGTTACCCAGGCTGGAGTGCAATGGCGCGATCTCGGCTCACCGCAACCTCTGCCTCCTGGGTTCAGGCAATTCTCCTGCCTCAGCCTCCTGAGTAGCTGGGATTACAGGCACACGCCACCATGCCCAGCTAATTTTTTTGTATTTTTTTTAGTAGAGACGGGGTTTCACCATGTTGACCAGGATGGTCTCGATCTCTTGACCTCGTGATCCACCCGCCTCAGCCTCCCAAAGTGCTGGGATTACAGGCTTGAGCCACTGAGCCCGGCCACGAGACAGGGTTTTATCACTCTGTTCAGGCTGGGCTCGAACTCCTGACCTTGTGATCCACCCACCTCGGCCTCCCAAAGTGCTAGGATTACAGGCATGAGCCACTGTGCCTGGCCATCAAAACCATTTTCATAAAAATACTAAGACATCCTTTGCCCCTTCTCTCACTCTTTCATGAGAGTATAGTACAGCTGCCCAAAGGCTACAGGACATGCTATGGCTGCAAACTGCAGAAGCTCTGGGAACCCAGCTGTCTTTCATTATGACAGACAGTAAAGAGCTCTGCAAAGAAGTAAAAACGTGGGGCTATTTAGCAATTTTTTGTTTTAGAAAAGTTATTTTTCAGAATATATGTTACTTACGTGACTACATTAATAGGCTTGTTACTTTAAAGTGAATTGATGAATAGTTTTAAATTTTTCAGTTTTAACTTCTAATAAAAGAAATACTGATGAACATAACCCACGTGAACTAAAGCCTTCTGAGGGCCTCAATAATCAAGAGCATAAAAGGTCTGAAACCCCAAAAGTTTGAGAACTGCTGACCTAGCCACCCACTCCCCTAGCATGTCCCCATCTTTCTGCACCTCTGCTTGCGGAGCAGCCCTGTACTTCTCAGTTGCCACGGGCCTAAACACAAACATGCCTTTAAGTCTATCTCTTGGTTTCTACTCAGAGTCCTTTCTATCCAACAGCACTACCTTAAAAGGCGACATCTAACCCCAGACTTTCTCTCTGTGGCTGTGTTACATATGGTCCATCTGGAAATGAAACAGACTCCAAGGCACAGGCAGACAGGAAAACCTTTCTCTCAAAAATGCAGACCTCTGCCTTGGTGAGGAGGCCAGGAGGAGGGAATACCTGTTCCCCCAGGGACCTGCAGCCCTCCCTCGGTCCCCAATCCCCACGACCCTGGAGCTCTGCTCCCGGGTCCCCATTCCCCAAGGCCCTGGAACTGTCCCCTCAGATCCCCACTGCCAATAGTCCTAGAGCTCTCCTCCCCGGGTCCCCATTCTCCACAACCCTGGAGCTTTCCTCCCGGGGTCCCCACTCTCCACAGCCTTGGAGCTCTCCTCCCCGGGTCCCCACTCCCCACAGCTCTGGAGCTCTCCTTCCCGGGTCCCTACTCCCTGTGGCCTTGGAGCTCTCCTCCCCAGGTTCCCACTCCTAACAGTCCTGAAGCTCTCCACTCCCCACAGCCCTGGAGCTGTCCTCCCCAGGTCCCCACACCTCACAGTCCTGGAGCTCTCCTCCCTGGGTGTCCACCACCCATGGCCCTGGAGCTCCCATCCCTGGGTCCCTACTCCTAATAGTCCTGGAGCTCTCCTCCCTGGGTTCCCACTCCCTATAGTCTTAGATCTTTCCCTGGGTCCCTGCTCTCCATGGCCCCTGGAGTCCTCTCCCTTGGTCCCTGTCTGCAAAGAGGTACCTGAAAGACCTCAAACATAGGCACCTTTACTATGCCGCAGGAATAACACCCCTGAGCCTGTGGAGAGGATTCAGAAAAGCAGGGGACTCCACTGGAATGTGCTTCTGTCTGTGTTCCCTGGAACAGCTCAACCAGCACTGGCATGAAGGGTAGTACCTGAGCTAACCACCTGAGCCTTGGCTACCACCCCTAAATCATCCCAGGTCACCTCTGTGGAAAAGATGCCACTGGGGAGGGACCTGGAGGATGCTTTAACTGTACATCAGTGTTCTCTTTCTTAAGTCAGGTGGCAGGTTCATAAGCATTCATTTTTATTAGATTTATATTGTAAATGTATACTACTTGTATCCTTTTATGTACATTCAATACTACATTCTATTAAAAAATATTACTGCAAGTATTATAATACATTAGTGGTTCCACAGCACATCAAACTGTGAAGATCCCTGGAGGTCATGCTTCAGGGGCCACCTCAGGTGTAGGATGGGGCAGGAGGTGGGGGGTCAGGGTGGGGTGCCATTCCTCTTCCTGGTCTTCAACATGAGAACGTTCAAGCATCATATATGTGAGCTCCACGTTTCATTTGAAGTAGCTGGGTGTTCTGCTGCCAAATAAACGAAGCTTGAAAACTGGTAACAGTGACGAACAGCTCAGAGAAGGCCTTTTCCCTCTAGCTGACCCCAAGGTCCTCTGGGGACAACTGTGGGGCACCGTGGGCCAGCAGCTCCTAGCACCTAGCACTGTGAACACTCCGTGTCTCCCTGGGTTCTCCAGCCTTCAGCTCCCATGCTCCACAGCCCTCCTTCCAATGATGTTTAAGGATTAACCTGCCTCTTTCTTGGCAGCTCAGCTGATCTTCAGGTCAGACAAAAAGGAAAGAAGGCATGCACCTCCGAGCAGCTGAGCCACCCCTGCACCCACATGGCCCCCTATGCCATTGCCTCATGGTGGCATTTCATGTGTGCGACTCTTGAGGGATACTCCAGGAACCCAGTTCCCATCCTGGACTCCTCTGTGAGGAGCACCAAGCTTTGGGTGGGCACTATTCGGGACCCACCCATAGCCCTCCCACCCAGTAGTCTGCAGGGCTGACATCTGGCTCCAGATGCTGATGCCAAACAGTTCCTTCACAGAACAGCCACAGGCCAGCAAGTCCTCTCTGTCCACTCAAAAGAGCTGACAGTAGGTGTTCAGACAAATGCCCGCATACCTGTGTTCACAGCAGCACTATCCACAACACCCAAAAGGGTGAAGCAATCCCAGTGTCCACCACCCATAAAAGGAATGAATTCTGACCTGTGTTACAAGGTGGATGAACCTTGAAAGCATAATGCCAAGTGCAAGACACCACAGACAAAAGATTACATATGGTATGATTCTGTTTTGACGAAATTTCCAGAGTAAGTAAATCCATAGAAGCACAAAGCAGATTTGTGGTTACTAAGGACCAAAGGCAGGGGTGACTCCTTAATAGTTATGGGGAGGGGGGTCTTTTGGAGCAATGGAAATGCTTTTAACTGAAGAGGGGTGGTAGTTGTATAACATTGTGAATGTGCTAAACGCAATGGAATTGTACATGTTAAAATGGTTAATTTTATGTTGTGTGAATTTTACCTAAAAAACAAAAACAAAAACAAAAACCTCAAAATCAAAAAACCACACACACAGTTCACCCCATCACAGCACCAGGGCAGCAAGGCCCACAGCTGCCGGCCTACTATAAACTATCCCCCAACTCCCGCTGGGCTCCTGGTCCCCCTCTGCCCACACACAGACCCTGCAAGCCCAGCCCCAGTCCCTGCCCCTGCTCCCCTGTACTCCAGCTGGAGGGGGAAAGTCATCTTTCAAAAGCCTCTTCCCTGTTTGGTCTTGACAAACAGCCCATGGCCACAGGATTTTTGGAACATGATGCCAATTCATGGCAAAGGGAAGAAAGCTGGAGAATGCATGGGGACGAACTTCTGGGGCAACATCTTTGCAAGGAAGTCACACCCTGTTTCTCAAAAAGCTGTCCTTCCCATTCAGAAACAGGTAAGACAGAAGCATGGTGGAAGGAGGAGCAAAAAAGGGACAGGAAAGCTAAAAGAGGTCACCCGTCCCCACACATACCGAGGTGGTCAGGCCCACTCCCGGACACTAGGGGCCAAGGGAGCCACACACGGACAGAAAGTGATCATCTCAAGGCCGAGCTCAGCCCTCTCAGGTCATGTGGAGACAGAGAAGGCCCAGAGTCCCACAGCTGGGTTTCCTTCTGCTTTGCCACCAGAGGAGCTGCCTTAGGCACATTATACTACCTCTCTGCCGTTCTCTTATCTCCACCTTCTGAGGCTCCTGTAAATATAAATGAGCTAATAGTCACACAGGGCAACTCCTGTCAGCTATGAATACCACCAACAGAGCAACGGAACAATCCCAGAGCAGGCCACCCTTCAGCAATTTCTGTATAAGAAAACCTCCACACCACAGAAGGCCAGGTGCTAGCTGGCCGGGCCCCCCAGGAAGAGGACTCCTAAGCTCCCAGGCTCACGGGGTTTCCAGGTGGGAAGGGAGATGTGGAATTGAGAAGCAGTTCGCTTTCTGCCGAGGTGACATCTGCCTGTTAGAAGAGCCAGTTCTCAGGCTCAAAAGAAGAGACTTCCTCTTGTTTAGATCTCATAGACGGGTCCCCTCAGCAGAGGCTCTTTTCCCTGCAAGGGTGAATGACTTGTAAAGGCTGGAGGTGAGGTGGACAGAGGCTGGAAGGACCTGGCTGCCAGCTGAGGGGACCCACTCAACACTGGTGACCAGAGGGCCATGAAACGTCCTGGCCAGATCTCCCACCCAACCAGTGATTTGGGACTAGACCCGGCCCCCCGGCTCTGGGGTCCTCTCTACCTTCCTTGGGCATTTCAACCATGCCCGGCACCAGGATTTTTCCTTCTCAGGTAACTGCAAGGCAGTTGCTCCACAGGTTACCAGTGGGATAAGCATGGCTTCTCTCAATCCTCTCCTACTCCCTTCAAAGTGATTCCTAACGTTGGGATCTGCTCTGCCCTTCATGGAACCTGCATGACTTCTCTGGGCTTGACAGAGGCACAGAAGTGGCCTCTAAAGTTAAATCCTAAACTGATGATGCCTGGCCCCTTCACTTCCTACCTTTTTTTTTTTTTTTTTTTGAGACGGAGTTTCGCTCTTGTTACCCAGGCTGGAGTGCAATGGCGCGATCTCGGCTCACCGCAACCGCCGCCTCCTGGGTTCAGGCAATTCTCCTGCCTCAGCCTCCCAAGAAGCTGGGACTACAGGCGTGCGCCACCATGCCCAGCTAATTTTTGTATTTTTAGTAGAGACGGGGTTTCACAAGTTGACCAGGATGGTCTCGATCTCTTGACCTCATGATCCACCCGTCTCGGCCTCCCAAAGTGCTGGGATTATAGGCGTGAGCCACCACGCCCGGCCCTACCCTTTTTTTAAACACAGGGTCTTGCTCTATTACCCAGGATGGAGTGCAGTGGTGTGATCTGTGCTCACTGCAAACCTCCACCTCCTCTCTCGGGCAATCCTTCCACCTCAGCCTCCCAAGCAGCTGGGACCATAAGCATGTGCCACCATTCCTGGCTACATTTTTTAATTTTTTGCGGAGACAGGGTTTCCCTGTCTTTCCCAGGCTGATCTAGAACTTCTGGGCTCAAGCAATCTGCCCACCTTGGCCTCCCGAAGTTCTGGGATAACAGGCGTAAGCTATAGCACCTCATGTAAAGATTCTTAAAATCAGTTCAGTCTTTACACAGCAGGCCCTCAAATAATATCATTTCATTCAATACTGATTTGTTATAAAAATGTTGGGGGAAAAAAAAGGATTCCTGTGACCAGTGCCTGCGTGGAGTCTGTGTGCCCTCATGTCTGCATGGGTTTTCTCTGTGTACTCTGCTTTCTTTCACATTTCAGAGATGTGCACATTCTTAGATGTGAAATGGCACATCTAAATGGTCTCAGTCTCAGCAGGTGTGGGTGAGAGGGTGTCCTGCGATGGGACAGCATCCTGTCCAGGCTTTGTGCCCTTGGGAGAGGTTCCAGACACCTGTGACGTTGAACTGGAGTAAGTGAGCTGGAAAATGAATGAATGAATACAGGTAACTGTTAACTAAAAATTCATCAAGTCTACAATAATCATACAAATACATAACAATAAACTATGCAGTAAGAAGCACCCAGCGGACTTGCAGCTTTTGTTCTTGTTTTTGAACTTCCTGGTTATGACAGGAGGTGTGCCTTATAATATTCACTTTGCAGATATTTATTCCTTGATTTAACCCACTACTATAACTGTCATCACTCACTGATTCACCAAAACTTGGATAAATAATGATCTTACTTGTTTTTATTCATCTTTCTGAAATGTATATAATAGCTCACATGTATTTCCATGTTTAATATCAGAAGTATTTTGGATCTTTATTTAGAAGTTTGGTTATTTTTTTTGTAACCAGAAATACACTGTAAAAACTTAAATTCTGTTTATATCAATAAGCTTATGATAAAATTGGTTTGGTTGCATGTTGTTTTGCTTAAAGTAGCAGTTTCCAAGAGCCTATCAACGACGGTAAGTGAGGACTTACTGTACTTATACATTCTGAAAAATCAAACACACACAAGGCAAACCAACTTTGTCCTTCCAATCCTCAAGAGGCTGACATGAGGAAGCTGCTAGGGTGGTGCAGAACAGCTCAGTAGAAGAGGAGACAGCCTGAGCTTCTGTTTAATGGGCATGGGACAGACAGAAACAGGTTTGAAGGCCAGCTCGCTCACAAAATCACGGTGGAAGGTCCCCTCCCTGGGCTGTTTTCTCAGCAGTAACCTAAGAGGGATCGGGACCCAGCACTCCCTGCACTGCCCCTGCCCCATCCTGCCCAGTGTGTGGCCCATGGTGGACATTCAAGAGCAGATGGGCCAGCATGCTAAGTGAGAGCTTCCCAAGGCGAGGATCCATGTCCCACACACGGCTCCATTCTGCATGGTTTATGGCTGATAAAACAGACCCCATTTACTAAGCACCTACCATGTAACCCAGTATTTACAAACTCAGCCTCTGCCACAGCAATCTTACGGTTGCTGAGGGCTTTGCAAGCTTCTTCCACTATCCTCATCAGGACTCAGAGCCATGGGCACTATTACTATAACCCCCATTTTCAGACAAGGGGCACAGATGCTTCAGCACTAAGTAACTTGCACCCATCAGCATGGAAAACGGAGCAAGAATGGAAACTCAAATCTGGGCTCGCCACCATTCCAATTCCCTTGCCTGGGCACACTGAAATGAAAAGTGGGACTGTGTCAGATTTCTAGGTCAGAGCAGATCCCCAAGCAGAAGCCATACAAATGCCCTGACTCCCTGCTCTGCCAGGCCCTGAGGCTCCTGAGCCCCAAGTGGCTCACTCAGTCCTGACAGTAAGGTTCTGGGTGTGGCATCAGGAGACCCAGGAGACATGGCCCCTTTCTCTGGCTCAGCTGGGGCTCCCTGCAGCTGTTCCCCCTTCCCTTGGTTCCTTTAGCTATGGGCAGGACCACGAGAAGGTCAGAAACCTTGTGTGGAAAATGCACCATGGGTGCTTGTGGGTCTGTTAAAACCAGTGCCTCGGAACCTACAGAGATCAAGGGCAAAGCTATTTCCTGATTCTGAATTCCTCTTTCACAGGGAAAACATTTTGCTTCCTGTTCAGAGCTGTGCCAAAGGTGTGGTTGCTGCCTCGGCCAGTAGCCCATGTTGGGGATGTGGGGCACCCCGAAGTTGAGGAGAGGTGAAGACCTGGGCGACGCCCTGAGCAATAGCCTGCATCATTCACACACACACCCCACCACACACCCAAGAACTAAGGAGTCCAAGTTGGGGCAAGGCCCTGTTCCTGATAGCAAAGTTTAACACTTATCAGAAACAAGGTGGCCAAACAGGACTTGAGAAAAAAAACATGTTGGCCTTCCTGTGACCTAGGCAGGTCGCTGAACCTCTCCAAGTCTCAGCGGCTCCATCTGCTAATTGGAGACAATTTCTCACCTGCATAGCATGGGGGAAAGGAGGAGAGGGTGGGTACAGACAGCCCCAGCAGGTCCCTTTCCCCAGGGCTAGGAACTAGAAGTCCATTAAACAGCTGTGATTTATTCTGCAATATTGCAATATATGAATCTCCCTACCACCCATCCATCCCAAGCCAAACAAAAACACTAAAGCATTTACAAAGCAAAGTGGCCTTCCCAAGGACAGGGAGGATGAGTCTGGAGCCAGAGTAGATGCTGGCATGGGAGCTGAGCTCTGCAACACAGCCCCACTGCTGAGCAGCTCAGTGACCTTGGACAGGCCACTCAACCTCTCTGAAAATTCAGTGTCCCCTTCTCCGAGGGAGGCCTTGCTGCCACCAGCCCTGCTGGCCACCCTTGCCTGCTGAGGCCTATGTGAAATCACAGGATATGACACAATATAGTAGGCAGAGGTTCAAAGGATCCAGCAGGCCCATCCACTCAGAGTCTTGCTGGAAGGCAGCTCTGACACCAGGGCCACCTCCAGCATAGCTTCCAACTGCCAAGCTGAGCCCAAGGGGAAGGAGTCAGAAGGGTTACAGGCTCCAGGCAAAAACCAGGCTCCGGTTTCATGTGAACTAGGATGACCCTGACTGAGAAAACCACTGAGTGGTTTGGAAGATTCCAGTTCCAGCTTCCAGGGATGAAATGCCAGTGAATCAACCCCGTAGGTGCTCTTGCCCCCAACGGAAGTGACAATGCCTTGAGTGCTGGGTAGGGCATGGGGGCTCCATCCCAAAGCAGCTGTGAGACTACCTCAATTGCTAAAACTGGAAAAAGCACAAAATCTAGGACAGAGTGTTTGAACCTGCCCCATATGACCCCAGAGATGACCCAAGGCTCCCCCCAGATGACAGGCCCAGCTCCAGGCTTTGAACCGCATTGCCCAGAGCCGCATTGCTTTTGATGAAAGCTTGAAAACTATCCCCCTGGTCCAACTGTGTCATTCAGCTGGGAAAAAACGGCTAGGGGAGTGAGTTTCCCAGGATAAAAGAAGAGCCTGTTTTCTTAGGTCAGATCCTTCCAAATTAGCACCCAATGATCCTCCACGTCCAGCAGCAGGATGTCTTTCCTTGTGCCGCACTGCCGTGCTCTCTCCCTCTTTCAAGACTAAGTGGCAGCTTGGGAACAACTTAAACATGCCGAGTTGAATGCTTTATTTCTGCTAAAGAGCATTAGGGTCCTATTAATTATGAGGTTGCCCAAAGAAAGGCTACTTCCCCAGCCAGTGTGCTTCCTGGAACACCCCTCATCGCGGAGGGAACTCCATTCCATCAGCACACTACTCCCTCCCTACAAACACAAGGCAGGTACACGTTCTACAGGTGGGAGACATAAGTCACCTTCCTGGGTCACCCTGCACATTTGTGCCAAGAAGAGAACACGGGCCTTGGACTATAGTCCTGTGTGACAAGGGACACAGAACTCAGAGGAAAAGGTCGGTAACAGGCTAGAACCCAGGGAAAAAAGCAAGGGTGCAACTACATAACACTGAAACATCATACATCCAATCTAGAGCGGGACACATGGACACACCAGCCTGCCCCCCAAGGGCCTCACCTGCTCCCCATGGGACAGTCCTGAAGCCCTGGCCAACACCCTTCTTGGCCCTAAACTCTGCCTCTGGGCAGGGGGTCAGGGTCAGAGCCCCGAACAGAGCTTCTAACACACCAAAAGAAGCCACCAAAGACGTGACAGTCAAACAAAGAAACTTCAAAAAAAGTTGGCAATAGACACCAAGGGCCGAGGAGGAGTGGGGACACAAACAGGAGTAATACATTCTAGAGAAGCAGCACTCCAGGAACCTTCCAACCCAGGGCCTGAGGGAGGGAGGGAAGAAATTCACCACCACCTGTGCCACACCAGGACTGCCGCCAGGACTGCAGACAGCAGCCACGATACTGGGTTACTAAGCAGTGGGAAAGTGGTCTGAGCTAAAATGTGCTGTAAGGTAAAATGCGCACATCATAATTTTTTTACATGGTGAAATGATAGTATTTTGGATATGTCTGGTTAAATAAAATATAATTAAAATTAATTTCACCTCTTTTTACTTTTTTAACGGAGCCACTAGAAAATCTAAAATTTCCTATGTGGCTTCTAGTATAGCGTCAGAGGGCAGGGCTGGTCTAACTGAGGGGTGGTACACTATGTCTCTGTGCCAAATGTGGCCCACCACCTGCTTTTCTAAGACCCCTTAACCAAGAATGGCTTTACATTTTTAAATGGCTATATAAACTCCTCAATTGAGGAGTATCCTACACAAACTCCTCAATTTTTGCCTGTTGGCCTGCAAAACCTAAAATATTTACAAGATTATTTTGAGTAAAAGACTCCAGGATTTGATGAAAGCTTGAAAACCACTGACTTGGTCCAGTTGTGTCATTCAGGTGGGAAAGAGTGGCTTGGGGAAGGAGTTCCCCAGGATTAAAAAAAAAAAAAAAAGAGTCCTTCAAAAAAAATTGCCAATCCCTGGTCTAGACCCTAGAAACAATCAGATATTCACTCTAGGTGACACAAGGAGCAGAAGGCAGGTGTGTAGGTGAGAAAGAAATGCTTGTACAGAGAGTCCCTGACTTAGGATTTTGAGTTTGTGATATGTCTGATGGGTTTACCTGGATGTACCCCTACGGTAAGTCCCCTCAGAAGTCATGGAGCACTTGGAAGTGAGGAATTCAGTGGCATTTAGCACATTTCACAATGTTGTGTAACCAGCACTTTTATCCAGTTCCAAAACATTTCATCACCCCCAAAATAGAACTCCAATCTCATTAGCAGTCATTTCGCATCGCCCATCCAACCCTCAGCCTCTGGCAACAACCAATCTGCTTTCTGTTTCTACAGATTTACCTGTTTTGGAGATTTTACATAAATGGAATCATACAGTATGTGACACATGACCTTTCATGCCTGCTTTAGCACAGTGCTTTCTAGGTTCGTCCATGTTGTAGCATGTCTCAGTGCTTCACTCCTTAGAACTGAATGATATTCCATAGTACAAATACGACATGATTTGCTTATCTACTCATTAGTAGATGGACTTGAATTGTTACCACCTTTTGGCTATTGTGAGTAGCACTCTTATGAACATTTGCATACAAGTATTTGTTTGAATATACCTGTCTTCAATTCTTCTGGGCATATACCTAAGAGTAGGATTCCTGGCTCATGGGGTACGTTCAATGCTAAAGTTTTTGAGAAACGCCCAAACTGTTTCCACAGCAGCTATCCCATTTCATTCCCACCAGCAACGCACAAGGGTTTTAACTTCTTGACATCCTCACCAACGTGTTATATATAATTCTAGCCATCCTGACAGGTATGAAGTAGTATCTCACTGTGGTTTCTATTTGGGTTTTGCTGATGATGCTGCTGAAAATTTGGTGCTTGGCAGTTTGAAATAGGATTTTGTGTGTCTGAGATTTTGACAAGCTCCTGGCCAAACAACCCACCAACCCATGTTACAGATCTTCTACAAGGGGGAACATGAAATCTCCCCATTGCCTTGGGGATACACATTAAGTCCAATCAGGAAGTCCTATGCCTTAGAACTTGTACGAATGTCACAGGAACAAAGGAAACCTGATGAAATGCTTCCCTGAGACCTCATCCTGGCCTACACCCTCTATGTCTGAAATTCCTACCCTGAGGCCCCTGCAGCCTTGGCAGTTGGGTATGGGGCACAGCAAGGGCAGAATCACACCAGGAAGACTAAGAACGCCGGGAGAGATCAAGACTAAGCTCATTTCCAGAAGGGAAAACAGAGGTCTGAGCAATGAAAATGACCCAGCCAAGGTCCCACAAAAAAAAAAAAAAAACAGGGCTACACAAAGAACTAGAAAGGGGCTTGTAGGCAGTGGCTCCTTTCACAGAGGCAATGCCTGATGTTACACAGTCAGCAGGAGAATGAGACAGCACCTCCAGATTAACACCCACTGAGAGCCCACATGGATGTGGAAGCTGAGCGCCCTGGGTTCCAGACCTGCTTCTCCCACTAACGCCCACCCCTCTGATTCACCTCCCGGCCTCTGCATCTGCTTCCCTTCTGCCCGCCCACTACATGGGGGCTACCTAGGCTGGTTCCTCTCCTTTCACTCTTTGCAGACTCCTGAGTGCTCGAACTCACTCCCATGATTTCAGCAACCACCTCCACATCCAAGACTCAAGAATTCCTACCCAGCTTCCCTCTATTTCCATAAGGTCAAACTTACCATATTATTTTTTACCCTTCCCCATCCCCCCAATTTACTCCAAATCTGCTCTCAATCTCTGTTAAAGGTACACTTCTAACTACCCCAGGTTCCTCAACACCAACCTCTGATAAACCAACAACATCCTGTTCCCAGTGTCTTGATTCCTTCCATCCTCACCAGCACTGATCTGGAGAGAACTTTACCGTAATTCACCTACTTTAACAGCCTCCAATAAATCATCTGCCTTTAGCCAGAATTATTTTCCTAAAAAACAAGTCTGACAGATTAAAAAGCTAAGCATAAAAATAGCTATAAAAGAATCTGAGAAATTATTTTACAAATGTTGGAAAGTGGGCCTTAAATATGACATTAAAACCACAAACTAAAGGAAAACAGACTTAACTGCATTCATATTATGAAAAAGAAAAATGACCACACATAAAAGACAAGTGACATTCTGGGAAAAAAAATACCTGGAATAGATGGCAAGCATCGGACTAACATCTAGAGCAGGGTCAGCAAACTGGCTCGCAGGCCACATCACACCAGCTGCCTGTTTTAAATAACGTTATTTATTTATTTATTTATTTATTTATTATTTTTAGAAAGAGTTTTCACTTTGTTGTCCAGGCTGCAGTGCAGTGGCACAATCTTGGCTCACTGCAACCTCTGCCCACCAGGTTCAAGCAATTCTCGTGACTCAGTCTCCCGAGTAGCTGGGATTACAGCCATGTACCACCAAGTCTGGCTAATTTTTGTAGTAGAGACAGGGTTTCACCATGTTGGCCAGGCTGGTCTCGAACTCCTGACCTTAGGTCATCTGCCCACCTCACCCTCCCTAAGTGATGGGATTACAGGCATGAGCCACCACGCCCTGCTGGTAAATAAAGTTTTACTGGAACACAGCCATACTCATTCGTTAATGTATTGTCTACAGCTGCCTTTGTGATGAGACGGCAAAGTTGCACAGTTGTCACAGAGACCATATAGCCCACAGAGACTAAATTATATTTACTATTTGGCCTTCTACCAAAAAAAGTTTGCAGACCCTTGACCTAAAGCACTTATTGAAAGCTCCTACAAATCAACTGGGGGAAAAACTAACCTCAGAGAAAAATGGTCAAGCAATACGAACAGGCAATCCACAAAAGAAACAAAAACAGTAAATACTATAAAAAGAGGCTCAACCTCACCAGTAATTAGGAAAATTATTAGAGAATTAAATCATTTGATAATATCCAGACCTGGAAATGTTATGACACAGCCTTTTTTGGAAGGCAATTTCGTGGTATCTGAAAAAAAATGTAATGCACTTGATGTCAACCCAGCCATTCTATTTATAGGTATCTGCCCCCAGAGAAATACTTGCATTCGTGCTTGCATGCACACATACCCAAAAGCATTTATAAGGCTGTTTGCAGAAACATTCACTGTACATGACATCAAAACCCATAAGTAACTTTGATGCCCATCAATAAGGGAATAGGTTAAATTATAGTACACTCCTAAAGGCCCAATATGCAAAATGGTTCTGTCATATTTATATGTAACACCATGAAAAGAATGCCAAGACATACTGTTAAGCAAAAAACAAGAAATATGTCACAGCGCAAATACATGCACACAGTTCAGGAGAAAAAGGTTTAACTGTATATTTGAGTCCATATGTCACTGAGAAATGCACAGGAAAACTGAAAAGATAAATGACACTCTGTGAACAGGGGCCTGGGACAAGTAATAAAGGATGGTCACCTATCACTTATCCCAGATCACTCTGAATTCCCATGAGGAGAAGGCAAAGAACTCCTCTGCTCCGAGCTACCATTCTCAAGGCACCCTCTGCAACATAACCATCCCTGACATTACTGTCCTCATCGTGTGTTTATGGCCACAGACGCAGGGAAAATAACATTCGCTTCAGAATCCTGGCTCCATCCCTGAACTAGGCAAGTTGCTTTCCTTCTTTGGGTTTCAGTCTTCTCATCAGTAAGAGGAAGTGGTTATGTTAGCTGATCTCCAAGTCCCTTCCAGATCTGATGCCCTAATACAGTCCCTGCAAGAGGTTTCTGTGCCTCTCTAGAGGAAAAACAAACAAACAAAACCCACAGCTGAGGAAATAAAGCTCAAATCAGAAAGCTCAGAGAAATGTCTGCTCCTGGGAAGATGACATCTCCCTAGCAAAAGCCAGCCAAGGCCGCTCATCACCTCCCTGGGCCCAGTATCCTCTCCACTTAAACACGGGTGGCCTCAATGGTGGCTGATGTATCTTCCAGCTTTGACCATCTAAAATAAGCTCAAGGCTGGGAGGGGCAGGAAGCAGGGGCTTGGGGGAGACTGATGGGAACCGATTGGTTGAGGTTTTCTAATGGAGCCATAAGGATGAGAGTGAGAAGCTGGGGGAGGGCCGGATGCAGAGAGCAGCAGAGAAGGCTGTTGGCAACAGCCGAGTCTCCCTCCTCTCTTTTCAAGAGCAGTTTCTTCCTGAAAGATCCCAGGAGGTAGAAGGCTGGGCTAATCTCACCCAGCACAAATAACCCCACTCATTATTTCAGAAACTACCATTCCAGTTGTGCCCTGAAGGTCTCAAGCCTGTTTCAAAACCCACAATTCAACTTTGAATACAGTGAGAGTACAGTATTTTAAGTTTGCCTCCCCCAGTAAATCCAATTAATAATCAACAGATTAAAAAAAAAAAAAACCTTAGCAGATTGTACTCAAACATGCAGATTCCATTCTAGTTTATCTAAGCTTAAGAATCCACAAACAGGCCCTATGAGGTGTAAAGTTACCAATTTTGACAATTGCTTAGAATAACCAGGAAACTTACAAAGCTCTGTCAGAACAACCCTTGACCAGAAATTTCTAAAAGTGGCCGGATATTTTGGTTTGTTAAACTGTAAGGGAAAAATAATAAAATATCATTTCCTGCTTTTCATAAATGGTCAGTGAAGGAGGTAAGCCAGGGACCAGGATTCCCAATTTACAGATAAGGAAATTAAAATATAGAGGTAAAGGGATTTGTTCAAGGTCACACGGGTGAAAGTGACAGCCCAACACTTGAAGCAAAGTCTCCCAACACTTGAAGCAGTCTCCCAACTCCTCCTCATCACATAAACTGTTTTCCCCCAAAAAAGTATCCAAATGAGATGAGTCAAGGTCTCCTTTACACTCCAGAACACCGAGGTAACTGAGTAACTGAGTTCTACCCGTCCCAAGTAGACAGACCTTCCCTAAAGCCCTTGATATCTTAACCATCTATGACTTTGCAGCCTTCAGTGTTTCCTTAAGCTTTTGGGTTTAGGTGAAAATAATCTTTTTCCTGACGGTTGGAAACCTGACCTCAGAGAAAGGCCCCACACCCCAGGCCATAACCCCGACCCCACCACCCTACTCCAGTTGGCCATGTAAACAAGTCAAACCCTGGGTGCACTGAAGTGGCATTAAAAACAACCAGGCACGTTCACTTCAAAGCAACGTTTTCAGTCTAAGGGGTTCTTCTGTGACAGGAGTGACTACAACTAGGTCACACTGGACTGGAATGTGAAGGGAGCTCCCCTGCCCTCACTCAAGAGGCTGAAAGCTCTGAAGAGGATGGAGAAGGCGGCTGTGGGGAGGGCACCCAGGCACATCCTAAAGAGTTGCACACAAGGGCTCAGAATCCTGGAACTCTAATTCAAAGAGCAATCACTGCAGGGGTTCCCGAGGGCCATGAGGATTGCAGCCAAGCCTCTTGGGGCGTTTTGGCAATACAAATTCCCCATCTCCCAAATCACTAAAGGGCGGGCGGGGGGGGGAGGGGTGGGTGGTGGCAGAACGCTGTTTAATGGCTATGACTTTAATGCAGGTTTGGGAGCTACAACTAGTTCAAAGCCCTGTTTGACAGAGAAGGCTGGGAGACAGAAACCAACTTTCCCGAGAACTCCCAGGTCTCTTCACCCCTCGGCCAGTGACCAGGGAACTGGTCCCAGCTCTCCCCTCAACTACAGCCTCCCAGCCTAAGTTCAAGAGCAAGAGCCTCCTCGCCAGACTCGGACACCCTTCGCCTCTATCCAGTTCTTGACGGTGATGATGATTCCGAATCGGGGCAGGCTGGGTCCCACTACACGGAAGCCCAAAGTCCCCTGGGGCCACTCTGGCTGGACAAGTCCAAGTCCCGTCCCAAGCAAGACTCGGGGGGGGGGGGGGGTCCCGTCAAACGGCATCCAATCCCCAAGCGCTTTGTTTCCACTAAGCGAAACCAGTCACTTTTGAGTCACCCAAAAAGCATCAATCACACACAGTCGGGCAATGGGAACAGGAGAGGATGTTATTTTTCGGCATACTGGAGGATTCTTCCTTTGTCTAGGCTCTGTCAATGCACTTCCCGTCCCCATCCCCATGCCCCAAGACTCGCGCATTTCCCTGCTCCATTTTTATTTTCCCCGCAGTCCTCGGCGGCGCCCCCGCCCCCGGCCCGCCCGGGCCTGGGCCGCGCCTGCTCGCGACTCCCCGGACAGAGATGTCGGGCCGGCCCCGGCCACTCACCTGCGTCAGGTCCTCATCATTGAGCAGATGCGACTCGCGGGGCTTGAAGCAGTTCTGACACTTGCTCTTGTTGAAGATGTTGGCCTGGAATTTCCTGCACGGGTTCTCCTTGGCCGCCGACATGGTCGGCGCGGCGGCGGCGGCGGCGGCGGCGCAGGCCCGGCCGGCCTGGCGCTCCCGGCGGGCTCGGGGCTCAGCGCGGCCGCCGCCGCATCCCTCGCTGGCCCCGCCGCAAGTCCCGCCCGGCCTCCTACCCGGCCGGCGGCTCGCTGCAAGCGCCGAGGCTCCTACGCCGCCCGGGCCTCACAGCGCGCGCGACGCCCCGCGCCCGCCCGCACCGCCGCCGCCCGGCCGCCGCGGGCCCATGGACGCGGCCTCGGGCCCGCTGCCTCCCGCTGCGGCCCGCCTCTCAGGCGCCGGTCGCCGCCGGCCCGGCTACTCCGCGCCGCCGCCGCTGCCCTCGGCGCCCCGCGGCCGCTGCAAATGGGAGCGGAGCGCCTCACGCACTCCGGGCGGGGCGGGCGGGAGGGCGGGCGCGGGGAGGTGCCGGGGCGTATGGGGAGGGGCCGTGCCCGACGCGATTGGCAGCTCTACCGACCAATGGCGGCAGCGCACTCGTGCTAACAAAGAAACCCCTGGGCCAATGGAAGTTGCGGGCGGGACAGAGGGCCGCGGAGCGCAAGGTAAGTTGTGCACTCCGGGAAGGTGGGGGCGCCGGCTTGGGACGTTCAGGTTTGGTGGACTGGCGCCGAGGCCAGCCGGGCTGACAGCTGCAGGGCTCGGGTGGGGGCGGCGGGGGAAGGCGGAGCCGACCTCTGGCTGGCTCTTGGCAAGCCCCTCGCTCCCAGGCTCGCCTTCCCGCGCCCACGGTGCACATCCGACGGAGGCATCTTCTCCAAGCCCAGCTCGGAGAGGATTAGTTTAGCACCTACTGAGTACCAGGCCCTCTCGTAGGAGTCATTTTAGCGTCGGGAAGGGCTGGATACTGCTCCAAGGGCTCGCTCATTAAAGTTTCACAACCTCTCCATTCTCATCCCCATTGTACACAGGAGGAGACTGAGGAGCAGAGAAGTAATAACGGGTAGTGTTTCAAGAGATGACTAAGAGAAGACGTCAGCGGACTCAAAAAGAGCTGTCAGCTCCATTATGGGAGATTAGCCAAGGCTGACTCTCTGCCAGGTACTGAGCTAGAGCTAGGCATTCTTTCCCCCGTGATGTGGTTGAGGAAATGAAGGGTCAGACACCTGGAGTAATTTGTGCAGGATCACTCTGCTAGGAAGGGGCAGAGCTGTCACTCCCGTCCTTCACTGTCCAGCTTCCTGGCCAAACCTGGAGAAGGCTGTCAAAGACTCAGGCTGAAGGTTGCAGGAGCCCAGAGAGGGGAGAGATGCGCTCTTTAGAAAACATAGGTTGGAGGCCGGGCGCGGTGGCTCAAGCCTGTAATCCCAGCACTTTGGGAGGCCGAGGCGGGTGGATCACGAGGTCAAGAGATCGAGAACATCCTGGTCAACATGGTGAAACCCCGTCTCTACTAAAAATACAAAAAATTAGCTGGGCATGGTGGCGCGTGCCTGTAATCCCCGCTACTCAGGAGGCTGAGGCAGGAGAATTGCCTGAACCCAGGAGGCGGAGGTTGCGGTGAGCCGAGATCGTGCCATAGCACTCCAGCCTGGGTAACAAAAGTAAAACTCCGTCTCAAAAAAAAAAGAAAAAAAGAAAAAGAAAACGTAGGTTGGCTTCAAGGAGGAGGGGACGTTTAAGTGGACAGTGGGAGGTTGAGTGTGGCTAGAGGTGGAGACAGGGGAAGAAGGCGCAAGAGGGATTGGAGGAGAGCTCGGTCACCCAGGCCTTGTATTCCAAGCCCCGGTGTGCACATGTCATCCCACTGGCAGCTGAGAGTCATGGTGAGTCTTTAAACTGGGGAGTGAGCAAACCCAGCCTTCACGAAGGAGGTGACATTGGAGCATGTGGTAGTGGCAGCCACAGCAGCCGTTGCTCAGGGAATGGGGAGGTTTGGGGAGGAGAAGTAGCAAATGCTTCCAGAGCTGTGTACTTTTCCACTGATCATGTAGTAAATATCCCAGGAAGGTGGATTTCAACTCAGTGTAAGTAAATGCTTTTCCTCCAAAGGGAGCTGTGGGAAGGCAAATCAAAGTTCCTCAGTAGCCTAAGGGGGAAAGCCCAGCTCCAAGGCAGGAGCTCTGTGGCCTCGGGCAACTCCCTTAACCTGCCGGGTGCCTCAGTGACCTCATTTACAAAATTGGCATTAATTAATGTGAACATTAAGTGATATAACACTTGTAAATTAGCATACTGTGGTAAAATGTTAATTGGTATTCTTGCAACTTTTCTGTTGCTTTAAATTTTTGCAAAATAAAAATGGGAGGGAGGACTGACAATTCTGGCCTGCATTGAATACTCAGAAACTGATATGAAAGGTGGCCTCTGGGGAGGGGTGCTTGGTGGTTGGGAGGTGCCCTACTTTTAATTTTCATTGCAACCCCTTTTGTTTCTGCTGAATTGAGTATTGTGTGCATGTACAATTTGTTTTAAGATAATTTTCTGATGTCCTACCCATGACTCAAGGCCACCTCCCTTAAAATGCTGAGCATGTTCTGCTCAGGTTAGTAGACGCATCCAGCACCTGCCCTGGACTGGAGGGGTCCACAGTGGGGGTGCAAAGAAGAGTTTCATTCAGAGATTCAGAGGCTGCCCACCTGGCAGGAGCCCACTCTCAAGCAAGGGGAGACAAACAGAAACAGTAGACAGACAGATTCAGTCTGGGGTGTTGTGGGGTCCCACACAGGGGCACCCAGCCCTGTAGGCAGCTTCAGGAAAGGCTCCTGGAGGAGGCAATGCCTAGGCTGTATCTGGAGCTGAGTAAGACCCAGCCAGAGAAGGTGGCGGGAAAGACTTGTCAAACGAGGTCACCAATTATAGTCTCAGGTCTTGAAACCAAAGAATGTGTTCATGAACAGAAGCAGCTTTCTATCACTGGGTAATGCAGAGAGGTGGGAGTGACCAGCACTGAGAGGCACTGGGAGGAGGAGTGTGGATAGTGCAAACCCAGCCTCTTCAGGGAGACAGGTGCAGTTGTTGTTAATACTGTTTCATCTCCATTTTACAGAAGACACAAACGAGGCTCAGGACATATCAGGAACTTCCCTGCGGTCACAATAATAGACCCTACAGGTGAAGACTTGAGCCTCCCAGGCCAGCACCAGAGCTGCCTCAGCCAGGGGCAATCATCAATTTTGAATTTTTTTCGGCTGAGCACTTAGGTAGGGGCTGCTGATCTGGAGAATGAATCAGAGGCGAGGACTGAGAAAGCTCTCAGAGGAAAGAGGGTAGTAGCCTAAGTTAGGGTTGGTGGGAGGCAAGGGATCGAATTTGGAAAACTCTTAGGAGATAGAATCAGTTAACCGTGCTCCTCTCCAAAATCCTCAGGGTAAGGTGGGATCTTGGTTGCTACTCCATTTCCCATGTCTAGTTCAGTGCCTGGCATAGAGCCAGGGCTCAAAATCACCCCATGGGTGAATGGATGAAAAGCCATCGTTCCGCTTTATATTGTTAATATCTCCTTCACCAGATTATGAAATCCATACCGACAGGGTCTTATAACCTTGGTTTCCCTTTCCAGGGGCCTAGAATGGCACTTTGCATGAAGTTCAACACTAAGTGTAAACATGTAAACATTCATTGGGCTGTACTCTTTTTCACTGCATTGTGTACACCTCAATGTATAGTGTTTATCTCAAATAAACAAATGACCAAACAAGCAAGAAAAGACCTTTCAGGTGAGCCTCTAATGCAGGTAAGTCCTGCTTTGTGGCACTGACTGCCATCCCGGGAAGTTTTCCCTGTATCTTGTTAGGGAGCAGAATTTATACACACATATCCAGAAGTAACCACTATTTTGATCTCCATCACCATGGATGAGTGGAATTCGATACAAGCATGCCTGGCTCTTCTCATTCAGCATTATGTCTGTGAAATTCATCAATCCACACCGCTACTGTATGTATCAGTACTTCATTCTTTTTCATTGTGGCCTGGTAGTCCCTTGCCTGGAAATACTACAATTTATCTGTGCATGTTCCCATGGATAGACATTCGGGATGTTTTCAGTTCGGGGAACATTATGAATAAAGCTATGAGTATCTTCATGCTTGTCTTTGGTGCACATAAGCATTTATTTCTTTTTCTTTTTTTGAGACGGAGTCTCGCTCTAGCCCAGGTTGGAGTGCAATGGTGCAATCTTGGCTCACCGGAACCTCCGACTCACTGGCTCAAGTGATTCTCCTGTCTCAGCCTCCCAAGTAGCTGGGACTACAAGCACGTGCCACCATGCCCAGCTAATTTTTGTATATATACCTTTTTTTTTTTTTTTTGAAATGGAGTTTCACTCTTGTTACCCAGGCTGGAGTGCAATGGCACGATCTCGGCTCACCACAACCTCCGCCTTGTGGGTTCAGGCAATTCTCCTGCCTCAGCCTCCTGAGTAGCTGGGATTACAGGCATGCGCCACCATGCCCAGCTAATTTTTTGTATTTTTAGTAGAGACGGGGTTTCACCATGTTGACCAGGATGGTCTCGATCTCTTGACCTTGTGATCCACCCGCCTCAGCCTCCCAAAGTGCTGGGATTATAGGCGTGAGGCACCACGCCCGGCCCTATATACATTTTTTTTTGTTGTTTAGTAGAAACAGGGTTTCACCATGTTGGCCAGGGTGGTCTTGATCTCCCGACCTCATGATCCACCCTCCTTGGCCTCCCAAAGTGCTGGGATTACAGGCATGAGCCACCGCCCCTGGCCATAAGCACTTATTTGTATTGGGAATACTCAAGCGTGGGCATGGCTAGGTTTTGGTAAGTGAATGTTTAACCTGATGGGAAACTGCTGAGCAGTTCTCCACACCTGAGAGCTGGGCCCTCATCTCATCCTTTTGCTGCTAATCATTGATAATAGGATTCATCTGGAGAAATATGTGACTGCTACAGGTTTCCGGGGGGGCCCCCCCATGGAATTATCTATCTGTTGGCGTGTATGAATCTATTTTGTCATTGTTGTTGAGACAGGGTCTTCCTCAGTCACCCAGGAGTACAGTGGTATGATCTCGGTTCACTGTAGCTTTGACCTCCCAGGCCCAATTGATCCTCCCACCTGAGCCTCCCAAGTAGCTGGGACTACAGGAGCGTGCCACCTTGCCTGCTAATTTTCCTGTAGAGACAGCGTCTCCCTATGTTGCCCAGGCTGGTCTTGAACTCCTGGGCTCAAGAGATCTTCCTGCCTCAGCCTCCCAAATTGCTGAGATTATAGGTATGAGTCATTGTGCCCAGCTGAAGAATTTGTTTTTAAAATATTTCTGTTAGGCAAGTTTTAGAAATAGTGGGTGGAGCTGTGGTTCTCAAATCCTGGGGGATTTAAAAAATTTCTACTCTAGAGGCTGGGCGTGGTGGCTTATGCCTCTTTAATCCCAGCACTTTGGGAGGCCGAGGTGGGTGGATCACTTGAGGCCAGGAGTTCAAGACCAGCTTGGCAAACATGACAAAAACCATCTCTACTAAAAATACAAAAATTATCTGGGCATCATGATGCAGGCCCCTAATCCCAGCTACTCAGGTGGCTTGAACCTGGCAGGAGGCAGAGGTTGCAGTGAGTTGAGATTGTGCCACTGTACTACAGCCTGGGTGACAGAGCTAGACCCTGTCTCAAATAAGAAAGGGGAAAAAAAAAAAAAGATTCCTATTCTGGTCCATTCCCAGATATTCTGATTTAATTGATATCTGTAAAGGCTCCTCAGGGGATTCTCATAGCCACATAGGAGTTTGAACCGCTGGATAAAGGAGGGTGGAAAGGTGAAGGTTCTGGTGTGGTGGTGTCTCAGTCAGCTATTGCTGCAGAAAACACCCCTACACTCAAGCAGAGTGGCTTGAGCACCATTTTCTTGTTTCTCTAGTTCCGAGAGTTGTCTGGGCTCTGCCCATCAGTCCTGTTGGTCTTGCTTGCTGTAAGCACAGCTGCACGGTAGCTGAGTAAGGTCATTGGAGGCTGGACGGAGACAGGGCTGTCTGGGCCCTCATCCTCTCCTTGCAGCCTCAGAGCCCCTCTTTTCTCGTGGCCTCCCCTTCTGCTCTGCGGGCAGCTCCTCAAGGTTTCCCAGAGTGAGGAAGCGGAAGTGCCCATCCTCCTAAAGGCCAGGCCTGGCACTCGACCACATGCCATTAGTCAGCACATGGCACAGGATGTCCCAGACTCAAGGTGGGGGGCACACAGGGGTGTTTGCCCCAGGAGACGTGCTTCACTGGGGCCACCGTTGAGACTAGCTACCATAAATAGTAACCACGTCATAGGAGTATTGTGAGGACTAAAGAAATTTATATACGTGACGTCCTTAGAACCGTCCCTGAAACACTGTGTGAGCTCAGGAACTGTCGGCATGTATTAGTACTCCTATAAACCCTATGCCAGGGGTTGGCAGATTTTTTCTGTAAAGGGCCAATTAGTAAATATTTTAGGCTTTTCGGGCCATGTGGTCTCTGTCGAAACTATTCAACTTTGCTATTATCACATACAAGTATCCATAGACAATACATAATGAAGGGGCATAGCTGTGTTCCAGTCAAACTTGATTTACAGTAGAAAGTGGCGGGCTGGCCGGGCTCGGTGGCTCAAGCCTCCCAGCACTTTGGGAGGCCGAGGCGGGTGGATCACGAGGTCAAGAGATCGAGACCATCCTGGTCAACATGGTGAAACCTCGTCTCTACTAAAAACACAAAAAATTAGCTGGGCATGGTGGCGCATGCCTGTAATCCCAGCTACTCAGGAGGCTGAGGCAGGAGAATTGCCTGAACCCAGGAGGCGGAGGTTGTGGTGAGCCGAGATCACACCATTGCACTCCAGCCTGGGTAACAAGAGCGAAACTCTGTCTCAAAATAAATAAATAAATAAATAAATAAAAATAAAAGAAAAAAGAAAGTGGTGGGCTGGACTAGGCTCTCTCTTGGGATCCTTCTTTTTCTGTTGCTTGGGCCTCTCTCTCCTAGACAGTCTCTCTGAAAGTTGGTCTCCCTGTCCCAGCCAGCACCTGTCAGCACTCAAGAATTCATGACTGCTGAGCACTGACAGTGTGCCAGGCTGTGTGCCGTGTGCTGGGCATCGTCATGGCTCATCTCACCAAGTCCAGCTGTCATCATTTTAAATTAGCTCCGGCACCGTTGGTGGTACCTGATGGGGGTCCTTAGTACCCACCCCCAGTCCTCCATCAATTCCCCCCAAAGCCACTGAAAATAAACATATACTTGCAAATGTAGCTTGAGGAAAATCTCCTAGCCCCTTTCCAATTGCCACTCTAGAATTAGTATTATCCCCAGCTTACAGATGAGGAAACTGAGACACAGAGAAGGCAAACAAGCAAGGTCATACGACAGTAAATGGTAAGGCTGGGATTCAGACATGGGCAGCATATTTGTGAGCACTGCTCTACACAACCTCCAACCCAAGGAGCTGCATGCGGCCCTGACAGCATCGGGTCTGGGTCCCACCCTTCCCTGGAAGCCAGACCACAAGATCTCTGAGGCCCTTTCCAGCCGTGACTCTATGAGGCTTTTCTACAGCAAGTACCAAATGAAAGTAGTCTCCAGGTGTGTACTAGGGGAGAATGTAGTGTATAGTGTACTGGACGCAGAAAGTCCACCAGAAGGTGGCCGGGTGTGGTGGCTCATAACTGTAATTCCAACACTTTGGGAGGCTGAGGCGTGTGGATCACCTGAGTTGAGGAGTTTGAGACCAGCCTGACCAACATGATGAAACCCAGTCTCCACTGAAAATACAAAAAAGTTAGCCAGGCGTGGTGGTGGTGGTGGGTGCCTGTAATCCCAGCTACTTGGGAGGTTGGAGCAGGGGAATCGCTTGAACCCAGGAGGCGGAGGTTGTAGTAAGCCAAGATCACGCCATTGTACTCCAGCCTGGGCAACAAGAGCGAGACTCTGTCTCAAAAAAAAAAAAAAAAAAAAAAAGGAAAGAAGGGCAAGTTGGACATTTTATTTAAATGTTAAGCCTGTGACCCCTGTGACATAGTGATTCCACTTCTAGAAAGATAAGCTGTAAAATTGCTTACACAGATACACAGAGATATTATGTACTAGGATGTTCATTGCATTATTGTTCTTAATAGCAGAAAATTGAAGACACTCCAATAATTGTCTACCATTAGAGGATCAGATGAATAAATTATTGTTCTTTGATACAGAGAAGTACTATGGAGCTATTAAAGATGGAGATAGTGTTAACAAGGCCAACCATCTCAAAATACGGTGAAGTAAAAAAGCTGGTGGAGAAATGGTGTGCATTATTGTAGCTCATTCTTGTTTTAACAGCATGTGTGCTGGCAATATTCAGTTAGTGTTTGCATGGAGAAGGTTGGGGACACATACGCCTAATCGTTCAGTTAACCCTGGGAGGTGAAAGCAAGGGGACTTACGTGTAAGCTAGAGATTTGTATCATGTTTTAAGTTTTTAATATAAGCTTTTATTTTCTTACTAATGTAGAGAAAATCATATAATGAAGGTGGATATATCTATCACCCAGCTTCCATTATCAATTCAGGCAAGTCTTATTTCAACCATACTCCCTCATCCACTGTGTGCGTGTCTGTAAAAGATAAGAACTATTTTCAAAGAGTAGCCGCAATACTATTATCACACCTAAAAAAATATTTCTTTAATATCATTAAACTTCCAGTAAGTGATTTACAGTTATCTCCTAAAAACATAAATTATTTTTGTAATAAGAAAAAAAAAAAAAGGCTGAAAAAGAAAAAGCTGTCAATCCAGAGAGCAGATGAGTACAAATTTCCTGGAGCTTTGTTTAGTGATACTTATCAAGAACCTTAACAATGTGCTTATCTTTTGCCCTAGTAATCCCCACCTGTGAATTTATTCTAAGAAAAAAATATAAAGAGGTATACAAACATTGTTCATTAGAGTATGCAGTGTCTGTTACAGAGAAGTTGTTTGAAAACTGTGGAGGCCAGGTGTGGTGGCTTTCACCTGAAATACTAGTGCTTTGGAAAGCCGAGGCAGGAGGGTTGCTTGAGGCCAGGAGTTCCAGACCAGCCTGGGCAACATAGCAATACCCCATCTCTACAAAAACATTTTAAAACATCAGCCAGGCATGGTGGCTCATGCCTGTAGCTGTAACTGCTTGGGAGGCCGAGACAGGAGGGTTGCTTGAGCCCAGGATTTCAAGGCTACTGTGAGCTGTGATGACACCACTGCAACTCCAGCCCCCTGACATGATGACAGGGGCACCTCACCTCTGTAGTCTTTTACCCAAAAACTAGTAACCTCGGTCTCCTCATGAGAAAAACATCAGACAAACCCAAATGAGGGGCTTCTACAAAATACCTGAGCAGCATTCTTTGAAAGTGTCAAGGTCATGGAAAACAAGAAAAGACTCAGAACCGTTAGGGACCAGAGGATCCTCAGGAGATGATGCAGACTGGTTGCCATGTGGGATGCTGGATGAGATGTTGGAGCAGAAAAAGGGCATTAGTGGGAAACTGGCGAAATCCCAATAAAGTCTGTCACCTAGCTAATAATGTTTTACTAGTGTTAACTTTTTAGTTTTGACAAATGTAGCATGGTTATGTAAGATGTTCACAACAGGGGAAGGTGGGGGAAGAGTACAAGAACTTTGTGCTACTTTGCTATAAATCTAAAATCATTAAACAAAAATTATTCAAAAAATCAGGATGTAGATATTTATTAGCCTAGAAATGTATTCACAACATATTAAGGAGAAAGTATGTATGGTCTCATATAGTTTTTGCTGAATGAGGCCATCTTTGTAAAAGCACAAATAACAAGGTGTGCGTCTACATGAATGTGTATATATACACATGTAGGCCGGGCACAGTGGCTCACGCCTGTAATCCCAGCACTTTGGGAAGCCGAAGTGGGTGGATCACCTGAGGTTAGGAGTTCAAGACCATCCTGGCCAACACGGTGAAAACCCGTCTCTACTAAAAATACGAAAGAATTATCCAGGTGTGTTGATGCACACTGGTAATCCCAGCTACTTGAGAGGCTGAGGCAGGAGAATCACTTGAACCTGGGAAGCAGAGGTTGCAGTAAGCTGAGATTGCACCACTGCACTCCAGCCTGGGTGACAGAATGAGACTCCATCTCAAAACAAGCAAAATGTGTATATATATATATATATATATATACACACACACGCAAGGACATGGGACTGTATTCGTATGTGTATGTGCATGTAAGCCATTCATGAACAGTGTTTGTGTACATCTTTAATTTTTTTTCTTAGAATAAATTCACGGGTTGGGATTGCTAAGGCAAAAGATAAACACACTGTTAAGGCTCTTGAATAAATATCACTAAGCAAAGTGCCAGGAAAGTTGTACTAACCCGCTCTCTGGATTGACGTTTTTTTCTTTTTCAAGACATGCAGGGAAGCATGTATTTCCAGAGTCACACACTCAGATGCCTCTGGGGCCAGGGAGGTGACGGCAGGGGCCTCAGTGAGCTGGGGTACTCACGCTTCTACCACCAGCAGCAGCTCCATGGCCTCGGTCAGCAGCCGTCTGTCCTGCAGGATTTGGGCCTAGTCCTGACCAATCTCTTAATTTTCCAAAAGAAACCAGAAATCAAGATTGTTACACAAATTTTCAGGGCCCAGTGAGTTGTGGGCAGGTCGCCTACAGGGTCACACAGCTAAAAAGAGGCCTGGGACTCAAGAGGCAGGCAACACAGGCCTCAGGCTGGGCTGTCCCTGCCCTGGCCCCACCATCCGCACCAAGCCTGGAGGACGGCCAGCTGGCCGGGGCAGGGAGAGGCGGCAGCTCTTCCGGCCTGCGTGCCTGCGTGTGGCCAGGCTGGGGAGTGGAGGTTTGCTCAGAGTCCACAGGGCTGGGAGCTGACACTTCTAGTTCACCAGATCACTACAGAGGCTGTGACTCATGTGTATGTGTGTGCATGTGTGTGTGTGTGTATGTCAGAGTCAAGGATATGTCATCTCCATATGTGTCTGTGCATGTCCAGAGGAGTCTGGCTATCTCTGAGAGTGTCTTTAGGAATGACCGTGTTATGTGTCTACATGCATGTTGGCCTGTTTATCTGGGGGTCTGTGTCTGCATCTCTGACTTGTGAATATGTGTGTGAATTGTACAGATGCATCCATCTTTGTGTCTGTTATATGATGTGTGAGATGATGGTACATACTTATGTGAGTTTGTGGGCATCTGTGCTTTCAGGCTGGCCCCAGTGCATATATATCTCGGCTTCTATGTGATTGTCTATGAATGTCATTGTGTGTGATTCTGTCTGACTGAGCTGTGTATGTTTGCATGTCTGTTGGGGGTCCATGTGTCCATATCTATGTGTGTGTCTGGGCTAAGCAAGTTGCCTTATGCCTGCAATCCTAGCGCTTCGGGAGGCCGAGGTGGGCGGATTACCTGAGGTCGGGAATTCGAGATTAGCCTGACCAACATGGAGAAACACCGTCTCTACTAAAAATACAAAATTAGTCAAGCATGGTGGCGCATGCCTGTAATCCCAGCTACTCAGGAGGCTGAGGCAGGAGAATTGCTTGAACCCAGGAGGTAGAGGTTGTGGTGAGCCAAGATCGTGCCACTGCACTCCAGCCTGGGCAACAAGAGCAAGACTCCATCTCAAAAAAAAATAATAATAATAATTAGCTGAGCATGGTGGCACACACATGTAGTCCCACCTACTCAAGAGGCTGAGGTGGGAGGGAGGATCACTTGAGCCCATGAGATTGAGGCTGCAGTGAGTTAGGATGGTGTGACTGCACTCCAGGCTGAGCGATAGAGTGAGAACTTGTCTCTAAAAGTAAAAGTAATAAAAATAATAGAGTAAGATAAGTGCATGTCTGTGCCCATGCCTCTGCGTGAGAGTGTGTTAGTGTGTGTAGCCGTGTGTTGTGTCCGGCTGAGCAGGCGTGTGAGTGTTGGATGCTGGGGAATTCAGGGTTCAAGAGTCACTCACAGTCAGCACCTGCTCCTCACTTCCTCATGCCTGTTCCCTGCAGTTCCCCACAAGAAGCATGCAGGGCCCAAGCCCCCACCCCTGCCACCTCTGAATCTCAAGCACAAGTCCGGGCTTGGAGGATCCTGGAGCAGAATCCTGGTGCACATGCTACAGCCACCAGCTTGCCCTGGCCTGGCTCCTGGGAAACGCTTGCCCTTGGCCAGCTGGAGAGCTGTTGATTTGGGACACAGCCCCACCGTGACCACCACTTTATCCCGCTCCCAAATACTTCCTAAGGCCATTTGTTGCTAGGAGACAGGCACAGGCAGCCTGCTTTGATGGCTCTCTAGACACAGGCTCCCAGGACAGGAAGCCTGTCTGGCCCCCTTCCTATGAGGTGGCCGGGGAGGGTAGGAGTGGGCTTCAAGGATGAAATACAGATGGGGCAGCTTGGGCAGAGTAAGCAGCATGAAGCCTCAGAGTCTTAGGACCAGAGGTGCCCTGGTGCCCCTTGGTCAGGACGCTGAGCCCAGAGGGGACAAGATCCTGACTTGAAGTCACACAGCAGCAATCCCTGGCAGAACTAGCATTCATTTTTGGAGAAATTCAGAGTTCATTGCCCCAGGAGTCATTCATTCACTCATGCATTCATTCACTCAGCAATTACGTATTGAGCACCTACTATATGCCAGGCCCACTTCCAAGCCCTGACATTTAGCAGTGGATAAGACAGACGTGATCCTCACCTCACGGAGCTGATGCTCTAGTCAGAGACAGAAAACAAGTGAAGAAGTAAGATCACATCACTTTATGCTAAAGGCTAGCAAATAAAATTACACCACGTGGAACACTGGAGTTGTTCTGTCCAAATGATGGCCACTAGCCCCACGTGGCCATTTGAGTTTCAAATAATTGGAGTAATTGAAAATTGAGAGTCCAGTTCCTCTGTTGCAGCGGCCACATTTCAGGGGCTCATTAGTCACATGGGTCTGGTGACTTCTGACAGAGGCTGGTGACAGTGGACAGAGCACTTCCATGGCAGAAGGAGCAGCCGGACAGCGCTAGTATGGGGAGTGGACAGAGGGCTGGGGACTGCATGGCTGAGGACAGCAATATCTGGGCTGTCCTGCTGAGAAGGGGCAGCCACATGGTCATGCACCAGGAGGAGAGGACAGCAGGTGCCATGCCGGCCAGGTGGGGATGTGCTTGGTGTGGTCAAGGGACAGAAAGGACAGAGGCAGTGAGGGGAAAGGAGAGCGAGGTGGGATTGGGAAGGTCAATGCGGGCCTCTGAGGCCTGGGTAAGGAGTTTCTGCTTTATGCAGAGGGTGTCAGGAAGCCATGGGGGAAGGGGTTAAGCAGGGGAGTGGCATGGTTTTTAAAAATACATGGAGAATGGATTTGTGGGGGCAAGAGTGGAAGGAGGGAGCCCTAGGGAGGAGGTGATTGTGTCATAGAGAGGAAGGTGACTGAGACCTGGGTGACAGGGGAGAGGGGGTGGTGGGCAACAGCCATAGCCCAAGCCTTGGTGCTCTGGATCTGGCTGTGCCTGAATCTACGGCTTGCTTGATCCTCCCCGCCTTCCTAGTTGCTGGGCAGTTACTGGGCACTGTCTCGAACACCCCTCATTACTACCACCCACATACCCCCGCCCTCACAAAATCCTCACCTGTCCCTCTTTCTGTCCCTGTGTGGAGCACTCAGACAGGGCCTGGACTTCACTCGGTGCCCTGGGTCCAGTTTCTTTTGCAGGGATTTGCCCCCTCTCATCGCATCACAGAGCTGATAAAATAGCTCCATCTTAGGGTCCTGGGAAGATACCTTAGGCCACCTGGTGTTTCATTGACTTTCTCCACCAGGATGCTGTCCCAGAGCTGTGAGCAGGAGGCAGGAGGAACCAGCTGGCTCTGGGTCTGGGGGGCAAGGGTGACTAAAACAGAAGGCTGAGCTTGGCTGGGCACAGTGGCTCATGCCTGTAATCTCAGCACTTTGGGAGGCTGAGGCAGGCAGATCACGAAGTCAGGAGTTCGAGACCAGCCCGGCCAACATGGTGAAACCCTGTCTCTACTAAAAAATACAAAAAATTAGCCAGGTATGTAAAAATACAAAATTATAGGTGGTGCACGCCTGTAACCCCTACTCAGGAGGCTGGGTCGGAAGAATCACTTGAATCCAGAAGGCAGAGGTTGCAGTGAGCCAAGATTGTGCCATTGCACTCCAGCCTGGGCGACAGAGCAAAACTCCATCTGGAGGAAAAAAAGAGAGAAGGCTCAGCTTCAGTTGCAAAGTCCCTCGGAGGGACTTTGGTTTGTTCTTAGGAAGAACTTCCACTCTGTAAAAGGCTGATGTCATTCCTGTACATTCACAGTGGAGGGGATCCCCTAGGGCCCTAAAAATGAAGTGGAAAACCTGCTCCCTAGAGTGGGTGCCCAGAGGCCAGCTCTACTCCTCAAACACTGGGTGCTCATTCCCTCGCTCTGCACTATCCTCCTGAGCAGTGATGTGGATTGCCTGATGAGCCCGGCTCCCTCCTTGGAAGCACCTTGTCTGTCTCCTGTACTAGAACGCCAGCTCCACAAGAGCAGGGTGGTTGTTGATCTTGTTTCTCTCTGTCCCCTTCTGCCTGGCACTGTGCCTGGCATGGTGGACGTTCCCAGGAGGTTTTTGGAATGAGCAGATGTGTGGGGGGAGTGTGGGCAGATGGCTGTCATGCATACAGAGCCTGCCAGGCCCCAGAGGCCTCAGACTCACTCTCTCACTGCACCCTCCCAATGGTCCCTGGAGGAAGGTGGGAACAGGACTTTGAGGCTTGCAGAGGTGAGGTTACTCACCAGAGGTTGCACAGGCAGAATGTGGTGGGCCAGGTCTGGAGAGGCCTGGAGGGGACTCAGGAGGGTGCCTTTCCCTATGATAGCTCTTCATCCAACCACAGTCCCTGCTTCCCTTGCCAAGTCCCACCTGGGGCTTCCCTGGCCACCTTGAGTCCTCAGGTACAGTCGCCACAGCAGGGCCCTGTCCTGTGGTGCACAGCAGTGGGCTTTGCAGCCCAGATTCACACAGCAAACAAATGAGGCATGGCTGAAAACCATGTGTATGGTGGCCTCGGCCGGGCCGCAATGGGTGGACCCAGCCCTGGGCAGGCATGTGGCTCCACCCGTCACTGGGCAGGCAGCCCTGCCTCCTGAGTGCACCTGCCACGCCCGGGGCTTACGTCAGCTGAGGGGACTGGGGCAGCCTCTCTGAAGAATGCAGCTCATTGTCAGCGATGGGGCAGGATTCCTTCCCAATGGCCACACCCAGAGGCAAGTCTGTCCAGGCAGACAGGGGCAGCTGAGTGAGGCGCCCGAGGAAGGCTGACTTCCTCTGCCCTGGATGGTCCAGCAGCTCCAGGAAAAAGGACCAGAGTGCCCATCACCACCTGACCTTGCAACCACACATACGTGTGACTTTTATAGTGAGAGAGAAAAAAACAAGTTATAAAATCAACTTCTGTATGACTTGCCCGATGCCAGGATTATTCTCAGCATGGACTCTTTTTTTCTTTAATTTAAAAAAATGTTTGAGATAAGATCTTGTTCTGTTGCCCAAGCTGGAGGGTAGTGGTGTCATCACAGCTCACAGTATCTTGGAACACCCAGACAAGAGATCCTTCTGCGTCGGCCTCCTAAACTTCTGGGATTACAGGTCTGAGCCACCGTGCCAGGTTTAAGCACCATATCTTAATCCTGACAACTGTCTGAGGAGTAAGTATTATCCTTATTCACATTTTGCAGATGGGGAAACTGAGGTCTGGGTAACTGGCTCACGTTCACACGGCCAGGAAGCAAGGAGCCAGGATTCACAGCCAGTGTGGCCCAGCTTCCTCCTGGCTCCTGAGTGACACCACACACAGCTTTCAGAATCGTGCACATGGCTCTCACTCTGGAACCATGGGGTAGGGCTGAGAAAACTGCGCATGGCAGTTGAGTTCCACCTACCCTTCCACTGGACCTGGTCCAGAATTTGCTCAAGATCTTTATTAACCAAATGACGCAGCATACCATGGTGGTGAAAAGGTCAGGCTCTGGTTGAATTTCAATAACGGGCAAAGGTGGGTGAGGCAGCTCACACTGGTAATCCCAGCACTTTGGGAGGCTGAGATGGGAGGATCCCTTGAGCCCAGGATATCAGCCTGGGCAACATGGAAAAACCCTGTCTCTACAAAAAATACAGAGATTTTTTGTATTTCTTGTATAGGATGTGATTGTGCACCCCTTGTAGTCCTAGCTAGTTGGGAGGCTGAGGTGGGAGGATCATTTGAGCCTGGGAGGTTGAGGCTGCAGTGGGCAGTGATTACACCACTGCACTCCAGCCTTGGCTACAGAGTGAGGCCCCATTTCAAAACATAAACACATACATACATATGTAAATAAATAAATGTTATTGTGTATATTTAAGATATAAAGGCTATCTTATATATAAAGACAGTAAAAGGATAACTATAATGAAACAAATAAACAGATCTATCATCTGAGATATTCACAGTGACCCGTAGTTTTTGCTTCTGTGGCAGGAAGAGCTAAAATTTCCTTAACATGAATCCCACACACTGTGCAACTTTCTTAGCTATGGGTCCCATGCTGTACATTAGATCTTTAAGGCTTGTTTTATTCTTTGTGTCTATTTGACTTTTTTCTTCCATTCCACGTATACTTTTTTTTTTCAGACAGTCTCCCTCTGTGATCCAGGTTTAGTGCAGTGGTGCGATCTTGGCTCACTGCAACCTCCGCCTCCCTGGTTCAAGCGATTCTCATGTCTCAGCTTCCGTGTAGCTGGGACTACAGGCCTGTCCTACCACACCTGGCTAAGTTTTGTATTTTTAGTAGAGAAGGGGTTTCACCATGTTGACTAGGCTGGCCTGGAACTCCTGACTTCAAGAGATCCTCTTGTCTCGGCCTCCCAAAGTGCTGGGATTACAGGCGTGAGCCACCGCACCTGACCTAATTTTTTTTAATGAATAAGAAATGCAGGCTCTGGAACCTGACTTAAATCTCTGCTGCTTTTGGCTGGGTGCCCTTGGTTGCTCTGTTCCTGTTTCATCATATGTATGTTTGGGGGTGATCCTACTACTGTAACAACAATGGATTTCCAGAACAGAAATGGGGCGCCCAGCACCCAGGGTCGTGCCTGGCACATAGGAAGCGTGCATGAATTAGTAGCAATGATCGATAATGAGATTTACACCATGAGAGGCACGAGACATTAACCTGCAAATATTAGCCAAGCACTGCGTGTGCCAGACCCTGGGCTCTGGGGATAAAGCAGGAAACAGAACAGACCCAGCCCTTTCACTCAGGGAGCTGACATTCTAGTACCTTGGCTGTCAGCAGCAGCTCACTGTGACTTGCCCACAGCTGCACAGCTAGAAGTGCTTCAGGGGACCCCAGCTCCACCCCTCTGCAGGGGAAGCATATGCTTTTGCTGCCTGTGCTTGGGGCATTCCCCAGGTTCTGACAGACAGTCTCTGCCCAGCCCAGGGCTCCTGTGCCTGTCACCTCCAGAGGGGTTGGACAGAAATCCAGGGAGCTCAGAGAAATGAGGGCTGTGAGTGAGCGAGTGACACCCCTGCTGGGCTCTGGAGGGAGAGCAGAGAGTCTCCAGCGGAGCCAGGCCCTCGAGGCTCCACTCACTAACGCAGGTCACTTTGACCTTCCTCTCTCCTCCCTCCTCCCTCCTCTACCGGTGCTTCCTAGGATCATATGTCCCCCAAAACAGCTTGTCCCCAACCCTTATGTCAGAGCCTGCTTTGGAGGATGCCCCTAAACAGAGCCGGCCATGGGCCATGTGGAGTGGAGTTTCAGAGGGGGTGGGGATGCCCCTGGCCGGGGTATGTCCTCTGGGACAGCTAGACAGGAGCCCTGCTCTTTCTCAGGAAGGTTCTGCAGAGAGCAAGGGGTCTGGCTGAGGCCTCGGTCATGTCCTGGCTTTTGGAGGTGCTCCTGGTTGCTGTTCCAACCCTGAGTCTCTCGGGAGGCCATGGTCATTGAAGGGAGAGGGGCCTGGCCTCAGAAGGCCTACCCTCTCAGAGGGCCGGGGAGAGGCCAGCCTAGATCCCAATGTCACAGACACTCTCAGTCCATCCTTCTTGCCACGAATCCCCCAAACGGCACCAATAGCCACAGCAACAGAAGCAATAATGATCTTTCTTTATGTGGAGATGGACTCTTTAATTATCAAGTTAAACTGAGGTCAGTAGCGCAGGCCCTTATCCAGCATGACCTGTGTCCTTATAAAAATTGTGCGGGGGAATCCCGCAAGAGCCGATGCAAGGGTCTGAAGCCTCAGTATGTTCTCATATAAACATAAAATTAGAAACAAATTAGAGATATAGTTAGTTATTCCTGTATGTATATAATTATAATCACATAGCTATTCATATGTAATCATAAATATATACATTTATATAATCTTTAATCTTACTAATAAGTCTCAGGTCAAGAAGTATGGGACTGAGTGGCATTGGAAAAGAGGTGACCCATGCTCTAAGTCCTCTGTCACGCCCGCATAAGGGCTGCTGGCGGACGCCTGGGCTGTGCGGCACTGTCAGCGCTGTGAGAGCGCCCGCTTTTTAGCCAGCTAGGGAAAGAGACGTCGAAGATGGCCGAGACGTCTTCCTCGGGGGAGTGAGGAGAAAACTCCACTCCTCCAAGTTCTTGTGGCAGGCCTGGTGGCTGTCAGGGAGGCCCACAGACATCCGGGGACTTAACTGTCTCTCTGCGGTGTCGTGCTTCAGAGGTCACGTTCCGTGGCTACTTTCAAGTTCTGCTTCTGCAGCTGGTTCCTCTTTTTCTTAGAAGATAAGAATTAGTAATAGTAACGTAAATCTTAGTGACCTTGGTATTTCTTGACAGGTATGAATAAAGTGCTGACGCCTGAGGTTTCCTCCTCACCTCGGCTTCTTTAGAGTCTTGGGCCCCTGTCTCCAAGGCACGTGATTTACTTGACCCTGTGACTGACCACCACGACCTACCCTGCCCCCTGCTTTATACTCAATCAAAGTCACAGTGTCCAGGCACTCAGGGCCGTGGACCCCTGGGCCCAAACTGTTTTCTCTTTCTTGGTGTCTTGTGTCTTTATTTCCACAGTTTCTCGTCTCCACACCTGTAGAGAAGGACTCATGGGACCCTGTAGGGCTGGACCCTACAAAAAAAGGGGAAACTGGGGCCGGGCACAGTGGCTCACGCCTATAATTCCAGCACTCTGGGAGCCTGAGGCGGGTGGATCATAAGGTCAAGATTTTGAGATCAGCCTGGTCAGCATGGTGAAACCCCGTCTACTAAAAACACAAAAATTCGCTGAGTGTCGTAGCAGGTGCCTGTAGTCCTAGCTACCTTGGGGGCAGAGGTAAGTGAGAGAGTCGCTTGAGGTGGAGGTTGTACTGAGCCGAGATCGCACCACTGCACTCCAGCCTGGGCAACAGAAAGAGACTCTGTCTCAAAAAGAGAGAGAGAGAGAGAGAGAGACAGAGAGAGAGAGAGAGAGAGAGAGAGAGATACAAGTCGCATACCGGAACATTCATCCATTTAAAGCGTTCAATTCAGTGATTATTTTTCTAGTAACAGAGTTGTGCCACCATCACCATGACCTAAGTTTAAAAGATTTTTCTTCATCCCAAAAGGAAGCCCTCAACCCACTAGGTGGTAACTCCCCATCCCCTCCCCCCAGGCCCCGGTAGACAACCGCCTGCTTTCTGTCTCCACGGATTTGCCTGAGCTGGACATTTCAATCCATGTGATCGGACAATCTGTGGCCTTTTGTGTTTGATTCCTTTACTCAGTATCATGTCTTCGAGGCTCATGCACACCGTGGCAGGTCCATACATCATTCCTTTCTATGGCTGAATAACAGTCCATTGTATTGATGAGCCGGTCATCAATTGCTGTGTCATACAATTTTGTTTTAAAAAGAGGATCTGAAGCATGGCAAATGTTGACATTTGTTAAATCCAAGTGGTGAGAACATGGATATTTGGTATGTTTCTTTATATTTTTCTGGATGTTTTAAAGGTTTTATAATTTTTATGTCAATAAATATAATGTAAAAATATGTATTGAAGGAGACAGAAGAGTCTCCAGGCATGGAAGGGAGGGGCGTTGCTGACATGCTAAAGAAAAAGAGGGATCTGGTGTTAGGAAAACAGCAAAGGATTCCAGAACCTTCTTTCCTGTGACTACCTGTTCCAATGTCACAGGGACAGAGATGTTACTTAGCAGCCTCAGCCCATGAGCCCCACAAGGGTGGGGACCCATCTATGGTATTCTCAGCTCCCTTCCCAGCAGGTCTTGGCCCCGGGCAGTACTCAGGAAAGGTGTGGGATATTCCCTGAGAGTGGGAAGGGGCCACCAGGCTACTGGGTTGGACCTGGCTCCCCAGACACTGCAGCCTTCCCGTCTCCCCACCAGCAGGCTCAGCCCCAGCCCCACTTCAGTAACCGCCATGTGCATTGTTGGGAAACTCACTGCCTTAGGAGGTGATCATCCCACTGCTGACCACCAGGGAGGGGCACCCATGGCCCCTCCTACTTGAGAGACAGTCCAATGGCATGCCCAAGGTGAAAGGCTCAGAGGACTGATGTCTCTGGGGACATGGTGTGGCCTTACCTGTCACTCCTGACCGTGTCACCACTGACCCCATGCCCAGTACTGGCCCTTGGCTTTTCATTGTGTTTCATTCTCCCAACAGCTGCAAGAGAAGGACTCTAAGGACCCCATGGAAAGATGGGCTCTGAGGGGCGCAGTGCTGGCCAGAGGACCCACAGCCAGTACCTGAGCTCATTCTGTACCCCGTGCCCTCCTTATTCACTCACTACACCCAGCAGCAGACCCAAGACCCTGGGACCTGAGACTCACCTCTGCCCAGGGACTCCCAAGCTCACCTAGTCATCAAGCCCCCACTGCCCTAGCCTGGGGGTGGGCAGCCTGCATGGAAGCTCTGGGCCTACCAGATGAGCTAGAACTGTCAGCCCCTTGTTTATAGAAGCTTCTGGGGGGCCTTGTAGCCAGGCATTGAAACAAAGATTTCATCCTGCTTGTGTTTCACAGGAGGGAAAATATACATTTTTCATCCAGGATGATGCCTTATCTGACAAGCACTGTGCTGTGATGGGATAGCAGGTGCTGTGGCTGAAAGGCCCCACGAGGCCTAGAGGAGAGGCTGTTTCGGATTCCCCTGTGAGCTGGAGGTAGTGGGAGGAGAGCCGGCTTCCTTATCCCAGTGTCACGACCAGGCCGGGCCAGCCCTGCACCCTCTTCACCAGGGCCCTGCCTAGCTCTGCTCCTAAGCAGGCTGAGCTGGTAAACAAGTCAGAGGGTCTGTGGGACAGCTGGGAGCCCCTCCTTCAGGGGAAGGGACAATCGTGCTTCTCAGGACTCAGCTTCAGATGGAGCCCAGAGGGGTGGGAGGGAGGAGACACATTCCCCTCCTACCACACTGGCATTCTTTCCTCGAAACCTTGCAAAATATGACTGTGTGGCTCCCTGCTGTGGCCCGGCACTTGTGGCATCATTGAAATGCCAGGAGGGGCTGGCACCGGCTCACCCACAGTCCCAGCAGGCACTGTCCCCACTGCCCTGAGCTATGAGGAGCTGAGCGGGTGGGCCCCTCCCACGTCGTCTGAGGCCCAAGAATGCTGTCATCTGGCCACCCACAGCCTTATCAGTGTGGCCTTTCTCAGGATCGCTGGGACAAAGGGTGTGGGCGTCCTCAGGACTCCGGGGGATTCTGGGAATGTGTCTCTGCCTTCCCAAATTGCCAGCTCCCAGAGCAGGACAGGATCCTCACCCACCTCCTTACCGAAGGAGAAACTGAGGCCCAGAGGGAGGTAGGGACTTGTCTGAGGTCACGCCTGCTTTGTCGGTGAGAATCAGACCTTACTTGGAGCCTCTTATCATTTCTGGGCCACAGGCTCCTTTGACAATGTGAAGAAAATTCTAGGCCATTACTCCAATGCCCAAGGGCTGGGGCTGTGGTGTTGAGGGCTGGCATGGCCTGCTGAGCGTGGGCTTCATCTGGAGCCCATGTCCCCCACCTCTGGCTCACTGTGGCCCTGTAGGGCACCAGATCGTCCAGTGTTTCAGAGGAACCAAAGAGCCATCTTTCTGTGTGAAAACTCGTGTTCAAATGTTGGCAATGCATTAAAAATGTAGAACTGTCATTGTGTCAGCCCAATTAAACATCTGTCAGCCAGATGCGGGCTGAGGACCACCAGGATGGGACCCTTGCTCTCGACCCTCTTCCTAGGAAAAACTTTACAGGAAAAAGTCCTAGGAAGTCGGTCACCCAGGGGAGAGGTCTGTCACCTGGAGCTGGTGGCCATGTGGTTTCCTCGAGAGGCACTGGTTGGAGTTGACAGAGTTCTGGGCAAGGAGTCGCAGGCTGGGCATCAGGCTGGCTTGTCCAGGCTTGCCAGGAGGAACTCCAAGGAACATCTCCTTCCAGTTGAGGAGCCTGGAGTGCAGAGTGGCTGAACAAGCTGGCCAGGCCCCCCCACCGCCAAAGGAGCGGGGGAGGTGGGAGGAGGTGAGGTCAGGGTGGCGGTGGCTCATCACTCCGGGCTGGGGCTTGTGGAAGCAGAAGAGGGTGGGATCCAATCCTGTTCCTGCACTTGGCCCTTAATTCACTGAAGCTCAGTGATTAGTTCACGTCGGGGGTCAGAGTGACTCCAGGTGCGAGATGACTAAATACCCACAGGGCTCAGGCTGGGGACACGGGCTCCCCGGGAGTCAGACACAGCAGATTCTCACTCCTGGACAGGGGTGCTCAGCACCAACACACAAGTAACAAGCCCTGGGGACCCTGGATCGGGGGCTGGACAGCCTGGCCTTTCGCCTGCCACCCAGTTCTGCATGAGAGGTGATAATCGTCTCCCCTGGTTCAGTTTCCTTCTCCCATCCCACCCCAAGTTTCTTACCTGGCAGATGGTGGGGGGCAGCATGGGGTGGTGAGAAGAGAGCAGTCTGGGGACCAAGTGCACCTGTCCAGGTACAATTCTGGGAAACAGGAATTTGGGCCATGCCCTTCCCCTCTCTCAACCTCAGTTTCCTGAAGTGTAAAGTAGGGGTGAGCTGCGGAGGGTGGGGCACGAGGTCACCGATGGAAAGCCATGCCAGGGCCGCTTCTCGCCTTCTCCCCTTCCCAGGCCACTTTTAGTGAGAATGGTCACAGCCTGGCTGTTGCTCTCCCTTCCTCTGGTCCAGATCGCAAGTCCTGACTGCAGGGGTCTGCTTAAAACACAAATTGAGTCTGGTCACACTCCACCTAGCCCTCTCCTCTTGGCTCCTCCAGGTAACCAGAGCCACACTTGGTGGCCCCATGGCTTCCTGGCCCTGAGGCCTGGCCCCACCTCTCTCCTGCCTCCTCTCTCCCCACTGCCGGCCTCCACCTCCGCCTCTGCTCAGCAGGGCCTCAAAATGCTCATTCTTTCCTGCCTGGGGACCTTTGTACTCACCATTCCCCAACCCAAGCTAGCCCCCCCAAGCCACCTTCCCCACTCCCCAACAGCTTCCTCAGTCCTTGGCCCCCAGAGCTGCCCCCAGAGCTGCCCGCAGAGCTGCCTTCAGAGCTGCCTGCAGAGCTGCCCACAGAACTGCCCCCAGAGCTGCCCCCGGAGCTGCCCCCAGAGCTGTCCCTGTTCCCCCAGCACCTCAGTGCCTTGAGTTCCTGTCTCCGTGTGTGTCCACTTGGTCCTTGTCTGCCTCCTGCCCCATCAGGACGGAAGCTCCGTCAGATCAGGCAGCAGACCTGCCCCCTCCACCCTTCCCGTGTCCCCAGCCCCAGGCCTGGAGTCTGGCACTGGAATGTCCGGCAACCATGAACAAATTCTGGAATCTATATTGGTTCTTAGACATGCCGAAGACTCTGTTCTGGGCTGTGGCCCTGGGCAGGACTGGTGTGAGCCCCGTCTGAGGAGGGACCCTGGAGGGGGAGAGCTGCCCAATGGCCCTCGATTGACGTGGATATGGGCCTTGCGGCTCTAGACCTGGCCAGACAGGTCCGACAGGATTGCTGTGGACAGGACTCAGCCTCTGCTCAGAGCAGCCTGTCCCTCACCAGCAGCAGTTACCTGGTACGAGGCCTGGGGGCTCCTGGCCCAGGAGGACTGGCTGAGCCTCTCCCTAGCCTGGAGATTGTTCCTCAGTCTCCCTGGCCTTCTCTACAAGAAACACATGCCAGGGCCCACCTCACCATCCCTCCAACAACACCCACCAGGAGTCTACAATGTGCAGGGGCTCTGCCTGGGGTTGGGGGTTCAGCGGTGAGCAGGAAGAATGGATCCCAGACTTTTGCGGGAGTCACAGTTCAGGAACATCAGGTGACATCAAGTGGCTGAGGCCTGGGGGTGGGGATACATGTATGTCTCTGGGAAGAGTCCTGTCTAGGGTGGGCTCCCCGGTTTGAGAGGAGGATCTGAGCACAGGGGGCTTGTGTGGAGGGGTCCAGAAAACACCAGTTGCTGAGTGAGGAAGTGAGGCAGGCAAGAGAAGGAGGAAGGAGCCGAGACAGGATGTGCCAGGGAGCGCTCTGGGCACCTGAAGCTCCATCCCTGGGGGAGGATCCCTTCCTGGAGTGGGGGTGAGAGGGAGCGCTCTGGGCACATGGGGCTCCCTCCATGGGGGAGCAGAACATGCCTCAGAGGCTCCCCAGCCCGGCCAGCCGGCTGGGATGTTGACCCCAACTGTCTCTGGGTATTGGCTACCGGCAGGTCTGAACTGAGGGTGATGGAGTTGGTTCTGTGGTTCCTCGTGGGGTTAAATGTGTCACAGGGAAAGCCCCAGGCAGCCAGAAGCTGGGCCCATATCCCCGTGGCTGGGCCTGCGGTGCCGGTGCTGGGACAGCTTCTGCCACAGTTTTTAAGGCCCTTTTCATGGCTGCGGAAGGAGCGCTCGCTGCTACCTCAGTCACGTCTCCCCCAGCACCACAGCCTGCAGGGCCACCGCAGTATTCCAGGGACACTCAGAATAAACGCCTGCCAGGCCAACGAGCAGGATCCTGCCTTTGTCCATGCCATCCTGCTGACCGCCTAGGCTCACTGTCTCAGTCCCAGCCGGTCTGGGGCCACACTTCCTTGGAGCTCTGCGGCTCCTTCCAGCTGCCTGGCCTTCCGTAGGCCACTTCTCCTGCCTCGAATGCTCGTTGTTTCAATTTCTGCCACGTCTTGGCTTATGTGGTCTTGGTTGGAGGATGGGCTCTCTGACCGACACCCCTGCACGTGGGACCCTCTCCCTGTGGCCTCCATGCTCAAAATGCTCATTCTCTCCTGCCTCAGGGTCTTTGCACTTGCCATGCCCCCACCCACGCTAGTCTTCTCAGGCACCCACTCGGAGCCACCGCCCCACTTCCCCACACGGGCTCCTCTGTCCTTGGCTTGCAGGGCACTTCTGGTTGCATTTGCATGTGGAGTCGGTGCTCACTATGGCACAGCCCTGCCTGTAAGCTGGGAAATTCAGCCGCTGAGGAGTGCTTGTCAAAGGAATGAGTGAGCACTCAGCCGTGATTCAGATTGTGTTCTGCGTCCACATGTGTCCACCAACGTGTGACCTGGGCCAGCTCCCCTCTGCACTGAATCTCCTCTGTCCCCTGTGGTGGTTGGTCCCCAAGATCCCCAACACCCTGCTGGCCTTACATTTGGAGTTCTGGGACACAATCATCAAGGGAGACCTCCTGCCTACATTCCCAGAGCTGAGAGCCCAAACAAGCTCTTAAATCAATCAGTAACGTCACCTTCCAAGTGAAGAAAGCAGGATTCCTGGCCTAGACACGAGGACAGGGCAGAGGAGGCTGCAAGCGCTCCCAAGTGAGCTGGCTAGGAAGGCTCACTGGTTGCCTGGTCCTGAAAGTTGAGGGACCCACAGAAAAAGCAGGGAATCTCAGCTGGAGGATGGGGATGACACCAACTCAGACCCTTTTCTTTGGAACCTCAGCCTGGTGAGGGAGAGTGAATACATCAAGACTCCTTACACCACTGAAATCAACTCTGGCTAAGTCCAGCCAAGGCAAAACAAGCAAGGAGTGTGCTGGGAGGTTGCAGGTTAGCTCCCAGACCCAAAAGAAGAAGTGAAAACCACATACTGGAAAGGACTGGTTTGGATATGAAATTTAGGTAGCACAACTAATGGGAAGCCCTTGGATGAATGAATTCCCTCTGCTTCTATCCGCAAGTCACTCTACTCCAAATTTCCTTAATATATAAAGAGTTCCTACAAGTCAATAAGACAAATGAAACCAAAATAGAAAAAATGTTCATGAGTATGGACATGAACAGAGAGTTCACAGAACAGGAAATGGCCCTTGAGCTTATAAAAAATGTTTAGCCTTATTTATCATCGGAGAAGTGCAAATGAAAACTATAGTTCAAGACCATTTTTCACCTATTAGATTGGCAATCATCTAAAACTGTGATAACGCTGCGTTAGCGTGGGTGCGGGAGACAAGCTCTCTCCTACATTACCAGTGGGAGTACAAACTGGTACAGCCACTATTAACATTTTTTTTTAATGCACATGCCTTTTGATTTGAAAACTTACTCCTAGAAATTTATAAGGACACTTGCAGATGTGCTGATGGCCCTAGTACAAGGATATTCATTGCAGTATGTTTTTCTTGTAATGGCGAGATTGGAAACAATCTATATACCCATCAATAGAGATTGGTGGACTCCGCAATAATGTAGCCACTCAGTGAACACTGCAACTGTGAAAAGGAAAGAATGAGGCAGCTTTACATACTGCAGCCTGGAATGAACTTTTAGATAGTGCATGCATATTCGTGAAAAAATGCTTGCACTAGCTAGTGCATGAAAAAAGCATGGTGCATGCATATTCGTGAAAGCCTCCCTTTCTGGTCTCTGAATTCAGAATGCTCACCTTTGTCTTGTGTGGCTACTGTCCACTCTCCACTGATAGGTCACAGAAGTGACCCCTTGCACCTTTCCATGTGCCCCTCCCCTGGCCTGAATGGCCTTGGCTTCCAACTGTCCACACCTGTGACTCTTTGCAGCAAGACTGTCATCAGGCTATTGGAGCCCCTTGGCCCTTTCTGCAGAGAGCTGGAAGTGTCCACCTGCCGCAGGATGGCCCTTCACTAATGACTGACACGTTTATCCACAGCTCAGGCTAGGAAACGGATATGTGATCTCCCCTCCACAGTCCCCTCAGGGATCAGGTCCAAGAACCTTCCTCTGTAGGATGTTGGGGTCACAGCCTTGCATGGCTTCTCCCCTCTCTGTCTGCCATCCCCATTCCCTTCCTGCTCTCCATGGGTACCTGTCCATCAGTCACTGCCATACAAATCAGGGTCTGCTTCTGGGGAATGTGCCCAAGATAGCTGCTCCCTTACCCTGCTCCTTGCTTTTTGCAGGTAAGTTGTGCCTGCATATGCAGGTGTGTGATGCAATGTGGGCACTGCGGTTCTTCCCATTTCACAGGTGAGGGACCTAGAGCTCCACGGCTCACCTTAGGTCCCAGGTGGGAAGTGGCAAGTGGTTTTGAAACCAGGTAGTCTGGCTCCAAAGCCAAATTCACATCCACTGTTATATTGAAAATAGCCCAGAGAAGGGAATATCTTCCCTGCATGGCAAATCTCCATTGTCGAAGCAGGCCATGCAGGAAAGATCTTTTATTTTTCCAAAAGATTCTTTTCTGTGGTCTTCCCTTCATAAACACACATCCCACTGTCAGATGCAAATCCTAGGGCTAGAAATGGGGCGTTCAAGGTAGGCAGATCTGGGAACAGCACATTTGCAGAGATGGGAAAGGAACCTCCCACTGGTTTTGGCTTCTCCATGGCTACAGGCAAAGCCTGCCTGCTCTGCATCCGGGGATCTTGGTCAGGGGCGGGAATCAGTGGGTGCATTGCTGGTACACTTGCAGTGTGTCCCAGAGAGCCTCTATGCATTTCAACTCCGATTCTCCTTCACCACCCATGGGCAGCCCACAACTGCAGGACCCCGCCCCTGGCCCTGAATGTCCCTGTCCTGGCACCAAGCAGGTGAGTCAGCCCAGGAGGAAGAAGGACTCCCGGAAGCCAAGCCCATGCTCGGGTGGTGAGAAACAACTTTCTTATGGAAGGAAGTGCCCGAGAACCCCCTGATGATCAAGCCTGAGCCCCCTGACTTCCCCAAAGTGTGGTGGAGGAAGGACAAACTGGAAAGAGATGGCGGGCTTAACCTTCTGCAGTTGAGTGTCTCACACATGCCAAGTTTTACATAAGCTGGGCACCATGTGCTTCAAGGCTCGAGGTCTGGGCAGGCCCAGGGCCTTGGAGGGTCCTAGATGACCAAAGGATCAGAGGCTTAGGCCCTGGCTCTGCATGGGGAAGTTTTGCGAATGTTGGAAGACCACAGCTCCTACTGAGGAATGAGCCAGAGGCCAGATCTTTTGTACAAATCCCACCTGTGTTCCTAGACTGTTTCTCCTCACCCGGGCCAAGCTGACCAGGCCAAGCTGAGCCAGGAGCCTCAGTCCATTCACCAGACTAGCATCCTGGGAGGGCCGTGGCCTGAGCGTTCTGCTGCAGGGGACCCTCATGCTGGATGGTCAGCCACTTGACACCCTTTTCTCTGGGGGGAGGGGATGACAATTGAGAGTCTCCAAAGATGGGCAGGAAAAACAAAGGCCACCACGGAGGAAGCTGAAGGCAGAAGGAGGTGCTGAGAAAGTGGGAGAAGCTCAGCTGTGCTTCGTGGGGGACCCTGCAGGGACATCCTGAAGGAGCAAGAGACAGGGTCCCCTGAACATTGACACTCTGTTCTCCTTGAGGCCTGGCCAGCCCTGTGGCTCCTTGGAGGAATCCCGAGTACCTGACAAGCCCCAGATGAGAAGACCTGAATTCACCTGCACTCGGGACCTGAATTCACCTGCACTCGGAACCTGATGGCCCCGGCACCCTCACAGGGTCCGAACAGCTGCTCTTTCCCCTGTTTCCCAGATTTCCACACTCAGAGGCTCATATTCCACCCTGCAGCCTACAAGTCAGCCAGGGGCCTTTGGCCACATGCGCTAATGACGAGGATCACTAGACTGTAAGCTGCAAAAGGGCAAGGAAGGCGTTTTGTTCCCCGCTACCCCTTGCACCTGAGGCCCAGTGAGGATGGCAGCTCAGGATGAAGGAGAGCGAGTGTTCATGGAGCCCTTTGCAGAAGGCATGGGAAGCCCTTCCTGTGGCTTCTCAGGGTTAGTTCTCAGGTCAGCACCATTTTCCAGATGAGAAAAAGGAGGCTAAGAAACGAGAATAAACTTGTCCAGGATCGGTGGTGAGCCTGGGATTTGATCAAAGCCTGTTGGACTTAACACTTGCTCTGAAAAGATGGGAAAAGTGGGCTGCCTCCTTCTGGCTTCAGGAACTGGACGGAGGAGCAGAGCTGGGCCAGCTGTGTCACCTTCCCAGCCCTGCTGCACCCAAGAGTTCCCAGGGTCCTCTTCCTCCATTTGTCTCTTTTCTTCTCCGGACCCTTCCACTTTCAAGAACTGGACTCCTTGCAGGGAGCGCAGAGCAGAGAACAGAGGAGGCCCATCTGAGGAGAGCGTGCTGGAACAAATGGGGCACACAGGGAGCCCAAAACCTGAGCCTCACCTGGAGATCAGCTCTCTGCAAGCGGAGCCTCTGTGTGCCCTGAAGTAACATGGACATTCAGGGAAGGGACTGAGGGAGGAAGGAAGGAGCCATTCCTCTTCCAGTGGGGGCTGCCGTGGGTTACTGAAGTAGGCTCTGTGTTTACATCTGCAAAGGCCAGTCCCAAATGTACCAGAGTACGATGACCTCCCTTAGACCCAGGGCCATTCTCAGAGCAGCAGGAGGCAGCCTGTCTACCCCCACCGCAGGTGGGTCACCGGGGAGACACCTCTTAGGGCTCCTGAATTCCTGAGCAGCAAATAGAAATGTGAAAAACAGGCTGGGCGCGGTGGCTCAAGCCTGTAATCTCAACACTTTGGGAGGCTGAGGCGGGTGGATCATTTGAGGTCAGGAGTTTGAGACCAGCCTGGCCAACACAGTGAGACCCTGTCTCTACTAAAAATACAAATAAAAAAATTAGCCAGGCATGGTGGTGCACACCTGTAGTCCCAGCTACTTGGGAGGGTGAGGCAGGAAAATCATTTGCATCTGGGAAATGGAGGTTGCAGTGAGCCGAGATCGTGCCACTGCACTCCAGCCTGGGAGACAGAGCAAAACTCCATCTCAATTAAAAAAAAAATTCCCCAAAATGAGAGAGAAAATAAATGTGGTAAGATGATAACAATGGGTGAATGTAGGTGAAGGGTTTGTGGCAGGGTGTTTTTTATTCTTGCAAATTTTGTGTAGGCTTGAAATGATCTCAGAGCAGCAAATATGAAAATGATCCCTGCAGACACCCGAGTGATTTTAGCTGTTCATGGGGCTCAGGCAGGAAGCAGGTCTCTCGCCCTCCCTCTGACCCCGGTCACTTAGTCCAGTCCCTGAAAGCAGTGGATGGACAACCATGCCACCCTCTTTCCCTAAATACGCCTAGTGTTGTATCCTGTCCTTTGTGTAGCATTAGATCATGGGCATTTTCCTGTGCTATAAATATCCCTCAAACATGTGGTTTCTTGTGGCTCCCTAGTGTTCTCCCCATGATTTCCTTGGCTGCCCCGCCCTGGTGGAATCCGGTGATTCGTCCGCCTTTTCACCATTGAAAGTGACGCTTTGATGAACAGCTTTGTAGGTTCATCTGTGCTGCAGCTCTGACTAGTCTCTTCTGGAAGAGTGTAAGGAAGGAGACAGGGGAGGGGCATGGACCACTGGCTTTTGAAGGCATTCGATGGGTTCTGCCAGGCCGCCTTCCAGCAGTCTAGAAAGGTGGTCCCAGTGTACAAGCCACCAGTGCAGGGCCCTGCTCCATGGCACCACAGCAAGGCCAGCGTCCCCATACAGCAAAATCAAACCATTTGCCAATTCAAGGTACCCCAGATGGGTCTTTCTGTTCCCTTTGATAGACTGATGTGTCTATTTTTGCTTCCTTCTGTGCACTAAGACTGCATTTTCCCAGGACTGTCACAGTGGTTTTCTTCCCAACGTGTGGTGGTTGTGAGGATTCAAAGGAGTCGATGCCTGCAAAGTGCTGGCCGAGTGCAAGAGGAGCACCCAGTGCTTGCCGGCTGTGTGCTGTGCCACGGCCCAGGTCACAGGCTGGGTCTGCGGCTGGCAGTGCTGCTGTAGCCAAGCTGCTCACCTCGCTAAGCCTCAGTTTCCTTCTCTGTGAAAGGGGAGCACCTTCCTTATAGGGCCGTGGCAGAGTGAAGGCAGGTAAGGCACCTAGGAGGGTGTCCTCCCATGCCCGGCGCTTGGCAAATGCTGCTGGGATTTGCCCAGGAAGGAAGTTGACCCTTTGTCCTATTTATTGCCCATAGTTTCCTTCCGGCATCCGAAAGTGGAGTGTGGTGTGGTTGGCGGAGCAGACTGCCCAAGGGAGCCAGGAGGAGGGGAGGAGGGGGCGGGTGGGGGGCCTCCTCCATGGTTGCTGGAATGCTGACCTGGAAAAGACCTCCAGAGGGCGGCATGTCCGACACTCAGCTGGCCCTGCTCCTACCCCTAGGCCTGGCACACATCAGGCGCTCCCTGAGCCACGTCAAGGAAGAAATATCTAACACTTGAAAACATTCTAGAGCCATAAAGATAGGCCTGGTTGGCCCCAGACCAAACCTCAAATTGGTCCCAAGGAAGATTTCACAACTTCCTTTGAGAAATGCCTCACAGTGTTGCCTGGTGTGAGTCAGGGAGTCCTTCTTGAGAGCTAACCTAAATCCTTCCTGCTTACCCTCCTCATGCTCGGAAGAGGAGGCAGAGACTGTGCCCCCAAGGAGGTGGGGACAGATGGGCCTTGCACCTCATAGCCCATGTGAGATCCTGAGAAGGCGAGGCTGGCACTGACTCAGCTTCAACACACAGCTTTTCCATTCCCTTCCCATGACTCATCAGGGGAGGAGCCCTGGGGCCACTCACCTCTGTCTTCTCAACCTGCAACTCCCCCACCCGTTCCTGGATTCCTGGGATGCAGGAATCCCTCTGGTCTGTGTGAAGGAACCCAGAGCAACTTGAGACAGTAGTGGATGTACAAGCTGGCATGAGTCACCCCTCAAAATCAGGACCAGTGAGGGCTCAAAGAGGCCACACCATCCCTGGCAGCCTGGCCTCTTCTCACTTCTCTGGGAAGGTGGCCTGGAGCTTGCGTGGCATCTGGGCCAGCTTCTGCCTCTGACCTGCACTGTCCCCTGTGTCACCCGCCTCCAGGGTGATCCTCCTCCTGGCATTTAGACAGCTCCGCACACTGCTTCACACGAACCTCTGCCATCCTGGTTCAAACATTGACCAGCTCTGTGACTTTTCAGAAGCCCTTCCCACATTTGAAAACCAAGCTGGGAGGACCCTGCGTCACCGCCGTCATGGTTATCACTCAACCGTCACAGGAAAAGGCACTTCTTGCGCTGTGGCTACAAGCAGAACAGGCTTCCCACGCCTGAGTCCACCAGCCCCCCAGAGACACTGCCAATGAAATGCCATCAGCCTCGAGCGTAGTTCTTGGTAGCCAGCCCGGGTAAAGCCGTGTGCCTCAGGCCTTCAGAACCACAGTGCCCAGAGCTCTGGCTGGGCTTTGTCCCAGCAGATAAGACTGGCCAAGCCCTGGCTGAGCTGGAAGAACAGCTCCCTCAGCTGGCAGGGACCTGCCCCGTTGCGATTCGGGCTCTGAGTAAATGCTGATGGGGCAGCCTGCGTGCCAGGCCAGGATGGACAGAGGCAAACTCTGTACCCTCGAGAGCTTAGAAGCTAGGGTCAGATTATCTGGCTCAGTGGCTCGGCTGTCACAGATCAAGTGCAGTGACTTTTGGTGTTCAGTGGTTGTTCTCCACACTCTGCAGCCATTTCAACCAACTCTGAGCGCAAAATCCAGCCTCTCTTTATGCAGCAAAGCCTGCCCAGTCAGTGAGCCTGCTGGACAGATCCAAGGCTGGCCCCGGTTCCCTAATGCAGCCACCATCCTGATGTTCATCAGCACAGGCTGGGGCCTGGCCTCCCTGGCACAAGTGGGTTTCTGAGAGGCCCCCAGTTTGTCCCATCTGCACCGCTGAGAGATCTCCGGGTGGCCAGAGGAGCGAAGCTGCCCTCCAGGTGCCTGTCCGTGCCTGGGAGAACAGAGTAGAAGCATCATGCAGTGACGCCAGGTGCTGAACAACTACCCTGGACCCTTGGGCCTGCATCTGACTTGTGGCTGCAAAATCAGAAGCTGAGTCCAGGCAACTGCTCAGCCACTCCCGGTCGCTCCTCCCCGGATACCCGGTTACCAGAGTCAGCAAAGAATGCAGTAATCACCACCTGATTACCGCGGGGTGAACACAACAGTCACCAACACCTCCTTGACCAGTCAGTCTTCAGGACCAGGGTGGACAGGCAGGTTTTCTGTGTTTATGAGAACCACACAGACTAAGCACAAGCATAGAACCAGAATTCCAGGTGAGGAAACCTCACTCACAGAAGTCTAGCCTGCTTCTGTGACTCTACCAGGTAATACAGCGCGCCCGGGCTGTGGGTACCAGGAGCCCAGCCAGGGACATGTCATGAGTGGGAATCCCCACTTTCCTGTTACTACTGTAAAACAGAAGATAAACAGTCTTATGAATGTATTTCCTTAGGAAAACTGTTCTAAAAACTTTTATTAGGAAAGACATCTATTTATTTAATATTGAACTTTGGCCTACTTTGTGATAGACTATAAAGTAAAGAAATTTAGGAAATCCCTATTTCTCATTTCTGTATTTTCTCAAAAATAATTTTGTTACGGAGTTCAATATACTGTGTACTATCGATCTTCTTTTTTTGAGACATCTCACTCTGTCTCCCAGGCTGGAGTGCAGTGGCACAATCTCGGCTAAGTGCAACCTCCGCCTCCCAGGTTCAAGTGATTCTCCTGCCTCAGCCTCCTGAGTAGCTGGGACTACAGGCATGTGCCACCACACCCGGCTAATTTTTGTATTTTTTAGTAGAAACAGAGTTTCATCAAATTGGACAGGCTGGTCTGGAACTCCTGACCTCGTGCTCCACCCACCTCAGCCTCCCAAAGCTCTGGGATTACAAGTGTGAGCCACCGTGCCCAGCATACTCTTGATCTTCTATTGTAAAAGCAAAGAATTTCGTCAGAACAAAATATTTTAAAGTATGAGTGTGAAAATTGTGTATAATTTTGCAATTGTAATATTAATCAAACTGTAATTCTAATCATGAAGTGATGTGCCTTAAATGCCCTTCCAGTTGTGGATTGGCAGTGTCTGGGCAGGGAGGACCCATCAACCAAACCCTGAACGATTGCGAGACCAATTCTCTTAAAAACATTTCAAGGCAAAAAAAAAAAAAAAAAAAAAAGCAGCAGCAGCTAGGGTTGGAAAGCATGGGAAAGGATCAGACACCCAAGAGAAACAAGGGCTGTTGTCCACCAAAAGAAAGTATCTTACATTCTATAGACTAAAAAGAAACAAATGTTCTCCTACATTACATAGCAAAAGGAAAGACCAGACGACTCTTCCATGTAATAACTTAGATGAATCTCGCAGACAAAGTTGGACAAAATAATCCAGACACAAAAGAGCCCGCACAGGACAGAGTTCAAAAATAGGCAAAAATCATCTATGGTGATAGAAGTCAGGGCAGTGGTTTCCTGGTGGGGCTGGTGGAGGATGGGGTTGTAGACAGGAAGGAGGCACCAGCGAGCTTTTTGGGGTGCTGGAAATGTTCCATGTCTTCATCTGGGGTGTGGCTGCAAGGTGGACATGTCTGTTAAAAGGACTGAGTTGGACACCACCATTTGTGTACTTTGACGTACATTTTGCCTTTATTTTAAAAAGAAGAGGCGGGAAGAAGAACTGGTGGGGAGCTCAGCTGGGACCCCCTGCTGCTGACTCCTTCATGTCTCGGGATTGGCAGGGCATTCAGCCCTCCTGGCAGCCTGGGAGACTTAAAACTGTCTATGCCAATAAAACACCCCCAGTTTCGGAGCCAGGTGGTCTAGGAGGGCCCTGGAATTAGCATTTCCAACAAGACTGCAGACCATGCTGAGGCTCCGGCCCAGGAACTGTGCATTAAAAGAGACGGTAGAACATGGTACTGGCTACAGCATGTGCCATGAGATCCCTCCAAGCTGAGAAGGACCCAGGCAAGTTCACAGAGGAAGTGCCCTTGAAAGATCAGTGATCGGAAAATGCCCAAATAAGCAGGAACTGCTGGTTCCAGGGAGGGAAGCCAGTGTGAGCCAAAGCAGGGAGGCTGGGAAGTGAGGTGAACACATTTCAGCCCGCAGGAGGGCAGGGCAGGCGGAGAAATGTCGGAGTCCATTTTGTGCTGCTGTAACAGAATGCCTGAGACTGGGTCATTTACAATAATCAGACATTTATTTGGCTCATAATTCTGGAGGCTGGGAAGCCCAAGGGTATGGTGCCTGCTTGAGCTCAGCATCTGGTGAGGGCCTTCTTGCAGCCTCATCCCAGGGTGGAAAACGGGAGGGTGAGAGTCTAAACAGCCTTAAGGCCTTTTATAATCAGCATTAATCCATGAGTGACCTGACAGTGGGGACCTCAGAACCTAAACACCACCTATTAGGCCCCAGCTCCCAATACCACTGCATTGGGGATTAAGTGTTGAACACGTGCCTCTGGGGGGACACAGTCAACCCACAGTAAGAAGACATTGAGGCTTCTGCTTAGGAGGTTTTGTTTTGCATGATAAAGCTTGAAAATAGGAGGAAGCTCTGGAAAAATGACCCTTCCCCACACCCACTGGGCGACTGTGTTCCAATGTCAGAAGGTGAGGCACAAACCAGGTATGGTCGCTTACCTGTGACAGCCTGTAATTGGCCTGTGAAGGTAGACAGCCCAGCTCAGTACTAAAGGGCTGGAGCAGACACTGAGTTCACTGTTGAGCGCCAGGGACAGCCATTCATGTGCACTCAGCACTTACGTTGGATGACAGACCTGGACAAAGAGCCCTGCAGCCCTTCCCTGTAACAAGCAGGAGCCAGAACAGAAGGACAGAGGCGAAGGGCAGCTGGGTCTAACGTGGGGAGCAATGTGTGGTAGGGCCAGGAAAGCGGCCTCCAGCTGTTGGTAGGCAAGTGGGTAACGCATTACAATGGAGGTGTGCTGTTGACCGCTTTCCTGTAGCTCAGAGGCCGCCTTCACTGCACTTCCCCAGCTCTTTCTTCAGTGTAATCTTACAGCTATCCTGTCAAGATACCATGTTAAAAACTAGTGGCTTTGGGAGGCCGAGGCGGATGGATCATGAGGTCGGGAGATCGAGACCATCCTGGCCAACATGGTGAAACCCCGTCTCTACTGAAAATACAAAAAAATTAGCTAGGCATGGTGGCGCATGCCTGTAGTCCCAGCTACTCAGGAGGCTGAGGTAGGAGAGTTGCCTGAACCGGGGAGGCAGAGGTTGCAGTGAGCTGAGATCGTGCCACTGCACTCCAGCCTGGGTGACAGTGTGAGATTCCCTTTCAAACAACAACAACAATAAAAACAACAACAACAACAACAACAACAAACTAGCTGAAAAGTCACTGTACAGAATTATCATGTAATCTAGTAATTCCACTTTTGGGTATATACCCAAAATAATTGAGATCAGAGTCTCCAAGAGATATTTGTTCACCCATGTTTACAGCATTATTCTTTACAAAAACCAAAAGGTTGGAAGCCCCCAAAACACCATCAGCAAACACAATGTGGCCTATGCGTACAGTGAAATATTATTCTGTCTTAAAAAGGAAGGAAATTCTGGCATGTGCTACGATAAGGAAGAACCTGAGGACGTAACATGTGAAAAAAGCCAGCCACAAAAAGACACTACGTGATTCCATTTATATGAGCTAAGGGAAGGAGAATGGGGAGTTGCTGCTCAATGGAGACAGCGTTTCAATTTGAGGAAGATGAAAGAGTTCTTGAGATGGAAAGCAGTAATGGTTGCACAACAATGCGAATGTGCTTAATGCCACTGAACTGTGCACTTAACGATAGTCAAGATGGTGAGTTTTACGTGACAGAAAGAGCACAGTATGTTTGTATTTAGGACCTAGGTATAGCTACAACTAACAACAGCGGCTTTAACAGGACGGAGATTCATTTCTCCTGCACACAGTCTGGAGGTGGCAGGGCAGGGCTGCCGTGGCAACTCTGCTCCATGCAGTAATTCAAGGATCCATCCTCCCCTCTCCCATCCATAAGGTGTTTCTCTTGTTCATGTAGTTCAAGACAGTGCCCCATCATATCCATGTCCTAAACAGCAGGATTAAGAAAGACTGGAAGAAGGGGCTTGCCCTTCCCCTTCATAATTTTTTTTTTTTTTTTTTTTTTTTTAGAGACTGGATCTCACTCTGTCACCCAGGCTGCAGTGCAGTGGCACCATCATAGCTCACTGTAGCCTAGCCTGGGATGTAGCAATCCTCACACCCTAACCTCTGAAGTAGCTGGGGCTATAGGCGCATGCCACCATGTCCAGCTGATTTTTTGTTTGCTTGTTATTTTTTGTTGCCCAGGCAGGCCTTGAACTCCTGGCCTCAAGTGATCCTCCCACCTCGGCCTCCCATAGCTCTGGGATTACAGGCATGAGCCACTGGGTGCAGCCCCCGCCTCCCTTGAAGCCCTGACATTTGGGCCTCTGTTCTGAAAGGGGGCGCAGTTGCTGCTGGGTGTGCTGTCCATCCCTCCACAGCATGGCAGCAGCATCTCATGTCCCTTGGCCGCCGTGGCGGTACGCTGCTTAGGTCGGACTTTAAGAGAGAAGCCTCTGTAGGAAGTGCAGTCAGCTGACAGCCGCCAGCTACTTGGGGATCCTCTGCCACCTTCAAGTCGTCCTGCCCAACCTGGGACCCCACTACTGGCCTTGTTGAGCTCCCCGTCCAGCCCTCCAGTGGCCTCTCTCCTTCACAAACCTCGTCCTTGGTGCGCTCCAGGCCTTCCCTGCCTGTTCTGCGCCCTCGCCCCTTTCTCCTTTACGCTCCCGCTCCTAACGCAGGTCTCGCATTTCTAACTCCAACCTGTGGTCTGCTTCCCAGGGGGCCTGAACTAATACCTTTGCCCAAGGCCGTATCCCCAGCACACAGACATGTGCCTAGCACAAAGTAGGCGCTCAACAGGATTTCCAAGTGAGCACAAAAAAACACAGTGGGCACTCCACACATGTGTGTTGAACTCAGCAAATTGCAAACAGCTGGGAACAGCCGTCGCCGGCTCCCCTGAGCGTGGAGCTCCCGCAGCCCGTGTCAGCTGAGGTGCTTTGCCAACGCAAACAGGAGCGGAGCCTTAGACCCAGGCCCGCTCCAGCTGCTGGGCCCCTTGCTCAGCACAGCCCTTTCCCGCCACCTGCAGGGTGGGGGTCTTCCCGAGCCCACAGAGGACACAAAAGGAAACATCTGCTCCCAGCCATGCAGGCCTTCCTGGCATGGGCACCCTGAGAGTCCCAGTCCCGGGAGCCAGGAATAACAAGGAGGCTGCCAGGGCTGGGCCCCTGGGATGCTGGCTGAGGGCAGAGCATGCCTCCCCGGTTTGCCAGGCAGGAGGCTGTTTGGGCTAGGTGGGCTTTGTTAATGGTGACCCTTTGTTCCCCCATGGTGACTCCCTCTGAGGATATGTTTTGGAAGCTGTTCATTCTTCCTGTTTCCCCTGCTGCCAGCCCAGAGGCAGGGAGAGCAGCCTCCCAGTGGCCAGGTGGTTTGTAAAACAAAACAGAGTCAGGTGTGAGAGGGTACATCATGTGCTTCTCTGGCCTCATGGTCTGCGAGGACGTGTGACCAGTGTGGCTTTAGGCTGATAAGCTGTGTGAGGCTTGGGAATGGGCAGTGGACCGGCCAGCAGGAATAGCAGGTCACTCCAGACCCAGGGATGGACGTGAGGAAGCTGGGTCTGAATAGGCAGGAAGGAGACATCAGCAACAGCCCTGGGGAGTGGTGGGCAGAGACAAGCCAGAGATGCCTGGATGATCCGTTCTGTAGAAATAACAGCCTCGAATCCGGGCCTGGGCCTGGCTGTGGCCCATCCTGGGCAGGGGCGGTGAGCAGCAGGTGTGCTGATTGCACTTAGGAAGACCATCAGGGCCAGGCACTGTGGCTCACGCCTGTAATCCCAGCATCTTGGGAGGCTGAGGCGGGAGGATCGTGAGGTCAGGAGATCAAGACCATCCTGGCTAACACGGTGAAACCCTGTCTCTACTAAAAATACAAAAATTTGGCCAGGTGAGGTGGCACGTCCCTGTAGTCCCAGCTACTTGGGAGGCTGAGGCAGGAGGTTCACTTAAATCTGGGAGATGAAGGGTCAGTGAGCTGAGATCTGCCACTGCACTCCAGCCTGGGCCACAGAGTGAGACTCCATATCAAAAAAGAGAAGGCTGTCGGTGTCAGGCCAGAATCCCCAGGCTCCGTGCCTGAGGCTCCTGCGAGAGGAAAGCGAGAGGGGCTCATGCGTGCCAAGGATGTAGTTGAGCACGTGGAGGTGCAGCTCCAGGGCGGGGCCGTGAACACAGCAGGGTCCTGGAGCTTTCTACTTCAGGGGCAGGGCAGGAGGACGGTCACCTGGCTTCACCGCAAAGGGCCCGAGAGCACGGCACGAAGGGAGAGGCAGCTATGGGGAGGACGCCTGCCCGTCTTTGGAGAGAGGTGGAGGACCGGGTTGAAGAGGGGAGAATTCCAAACACAAATCCCGAAATGACAAAGGGAAAGAATGACAAGTCCAATTACACAAGCATGAGCAACTTCCAAAGACCAATCACAAAAACAAAACAAACACGAAGGCCCCACCAACACGGCTGAAAGCAAAACAATTAGCTGAGAAGAAATAATTGTCGCCTGCAGACCATGGCAGACAAAGGATATTATTTTAAAGCACCCTAAAAATCACTAAGAAAAATACCCCAAAGAAATAGCAGTTTGGGTGGACGGGTGTGGTGGCTCATGCCTGTAATTCCAGTGCTTTGGGAGGCTGAGGCGGGAGGATCACCTGAAGTCAGGAGTTCGAAACCAGCCTGGCCAACATGGTGAAACCCCATCTCTACTAAAAATACAAAAAATTAGCCTGGCGTGGTGGTGCACACCTGTGATCCCAGCTACTTGGGAGGCTGAGGCTGGAGAATTGCTTGAACTTGGGAGATGGAGGATGCAGTGAGCTGAGCTGAGATCATGCCATTGTGCTCCAGCCTGGGCAATAAGAGTTAAACTCAGTCTCAAAACAAACAAACAAACAAACAAACAAACAAAAAACAAAAAAACAATCTGGAAAAGGACACAAAGAAGCAACGTGCAGAAATGCCAGCAGCTGCCAAATCCACGGTCCACGAAATCCTGGATCAAACAGGCAAGACATGGCATGACAAGGTGCCACTCTCTCGCCATCGGGTCGGCACAGATTTAAAAACAAGAACCTGGTATTGCCAAGGATGTGGGGAAAGAGCCCTGTGGGTGAGGGCATGAATTGGGCAATGCCTGTCAACTGCTAGAAGAATCACATGTCATTTCCCTTTGATCCAAGAATCCAGCTGGGGGGAATTATTCCTGTAGAAATGTTTGCTCAGGTGTGCGAAGATACCTGCATAAGATTTTTCATCTCAGCATTGTGTGTGATGCTGATGCCACAGGATGGTGCCAAGACACCTTCTGGAGAGGACCTGGAAGGCCTGGCTAAGGGTGGGGTCTTGGTGCTCTGATCTCTGCCTGGGGGATGCCTGGCTGGTGCGGGGCAAGAGGGAGTTGGTCCTGGAGGCAGCACTGCCTTGATCTACCCACAGGAGTGCACCGAACAGGGGTCCTGTGAGTGTGGGATCAGGGTTCCCCAGCCCCATCTGCCCCCTCATGCCCAGTGGCATCGAGCCGGTGTGTTGGCCACTCTGATCTGCGCATCCTCCTCTGTGATGTGATGGGAGTCCCTCTTGGGCTCCTGAGATCCTGGCATGCATAGTGCTGTGTCAGGCGCAGTTCTAGGCCTTCTCCCTTCACTGGACCTAGGTAGCCTCCTACCAAAGGAGTATGAGAAGACAGAGAAGCCAAGCAATTGCCTGAGGTCACATAGCTGTCCAGCGGCCACAGAGGACACAGCTGGTGTCCCATCTGTCAGTCACCCACCCTCCCCACACAGGACTCACCTCTTCACATCTAAGCTTGGGATGTCCCAGCAGGATCCTTGGGCTGCTTCTCCCAGCTGCAAGGGCGGGCGGGCTCCACAGCTGGAGGCCTGGAGAGTCCCTGCCCTAGGAGAGGCTCTCGGCCAACAGTGGCTGTGGGGGTGGCGGACAACTACTCCAGCCCCTTGCTCCTCAGAGGTTGCTCTGGGGCCTGCTACACGCTGTCTCCCAGGGCTCCCCACAGCCGGGAGCCTGGAGCTTCACTGGTAACTGCCTTGATAACGCACCCTTTACTGGCTTCTTCCCGTCCCTGCCTCTCGAGCCCTCCCCTGGGGCTTCCTGCATCTCCCAAACCAAGCACTTGCTCCGGAATCCTTGTCCCAGGGTCTGACTCTCCCCCGCCCAAGACAGTGGCAAAGCCAGAGTTGGACCAGATAGTTGGGCTCCAGAACCGACTTTAAAAAAGTTTTTTTTTTTTTTTTTAAATAAACAGACAACAGGGTCTTGCTTCGCTCTGTCATTCAGGTTGGGGTGCAGGGGGCAGGCAGTCTCAAACTCCTGGGCTCAAGCCATCCTCCTGCCTCGGCTTCTCCAAGCCCTGGGATTGCAGGTGTGACCCACTGCAGAAGACTGTTCAGTGAGGTGGCTGGACTGGTTTTGATCCACTGGACTGGTTTGCGAAACTCCCCACCCAGCACAGCCGCTGGACATTTTCCCAGATTGTGACAAGGGGCCACTGCCAGGGGAGAGCGAGGGAGCCTTTACCCTCCTGTGCCCCCTGTACCTGGGTCAGAGTCCTGAAATTTATTGCATCCACTGCCCCAGGGACAGTCCTCCAAACCCCTGCATAGGGCAGGCAGCCAGCCCCTTGACCGAGGCCTCAGGAAGGTAAAGAAGCCGTATTCACTCATGCTCACCACCTGACTTCAGTCCAGGGTAGGCGGTCCAAGGCTCCACCCCGCCCAAGCTGGCTCCCTCCCAGTGCCACCTAGAACCCAGGGTGCAGAGGGGCCATTGCCTAGGTCAGGGGCGCCACCTGCTGGTGACGATCAGGAGGTGCTGGCGCCTGGTGCTCTGCAAGATGCCAGGCAGCCACTCAGGGGCAGTGAGGGCAGTCACCCAGGAGAGCTGTTACTCAGAAAACCTGTCACCCAGGAGAGCTGTTACTCTGGAGGGCTGTCACCCAGCAGGGCTGTCACCCAGAAAGGGCTGTCACCCAAGAGGACTGTTAACCAGGAAGGCTGTCACCCAGAGGGGCTGTCACCCCAGAGGAGTGGCCATCTACCTACAGGTGCTGAGGGGCCTTTAGGCAAGGTCTCCTTCAAGCTGCTGGGATGTCTTTTGGCAGCCATCATGCAGTGTCACAAACCGGGTTTAATACAGCAGAAGTTTATCCTGTCAGGGTTCTGGAGGCCAGAGTCCAGGATCAAGGGGTTGGCAGGTCCCGCCCCCTCCCAAAGTGCTGGGATTACAGGAGTGAGCCCCTGTGCCCAGTGAGTATCACTTTTAAACCCCAAGCTAGAAAGCCTCTGAATACCCAGCAACAGGAGAAACTTAAGAATGTCATGATCAGCCCTGTAAAATGAATGGCATGGCCGCCCCTCCTGGCCCCTCCCCTGGCTTCCACTGGTGGCCGGCTTTCCACGGTGTTCCTGGGCTCTGAATGCACCACAGAAACCTCTGCCTCCGTCTTTACGTGGCTTCCTCCCTGTGTCTCTGTGCAAATGCCCCTGCCTTATAATGACACCAGTCACTGGGTGAGGGCCCTCCCTAATCCAGCAAGCCTTCATCTTCCCTTCGTCACATCTGCAGACACCCTGCTTCCATGTCAGGTCACCTTCACAGGTGCTGGGTGGACATGACTTTTGGGGAGGTCGCTACTGAACTCAGCACAGAGGCTTAGCTGACACACTGCTCCCACCACGCAGCCCCACCCCACCCCCTGCAGCGTCCCCTGCCCTCTGAGCCCAGCAGGGCGCTCCGGGCCACTGGATGGGCCTGCGCCACACTACACTGGCTTGCTGGTTGTGAAGCATTTTCTCTCTACATCTACCTCACAGCACACAGCTGAGTGGCATCTCCTGAGGATGCCGAGCCAGGTTAGGGGCCCCTTTTCTGTGCCCCACGGCCCTGTGCTGTTGCGATCTTAGTGTCGTTCATGCATTCAGTAGGGGTGTGATCTCCCCACTTGCTGTGGACTCTACAGCCAGACTTCAGTTCTGTTTTCAGGCGCCGTTATTGATGTGTGTGCCTAGAGCACTCCAAATGGAGTCGGGTTTTCCAGGTTGAAGCCTGGAAAGAACTGTCAGGTTTCCACGTGCAGCGTCTGTTCCATGACGAGATATACAAGAAGGAAGAATGGAAGAGGCTGTGATCCCAGCTGTTTAGAGAAAGGGCTACGGTCAAAACCGGTCACACAGTGAATCCCATTGTCCATGGTGTTGAATTCTTGGAGACAGGTGCATCCCTGCCGACCAGCAAAGTGAGAAACGATGTTCAAGATTGTTTTGATTTGAGTGCTTATGAATAACAGGGACAGGTGGGACAGGGAGTGGACTCCTGCCCAAAGCAGTTCCTCCATGTGACCGGCAGGGCAAATGGCTGTGGACCAGCACACAGCCAGCCAAAGGGAAACTGGTGTGTGGAGACGCACTCCTGAGGGTGAAGTGCTTAAAATGCGAATCAAATGTGGGAAGTGCCAAGAAACGTTATATCAGGACATCACTCCGAATTTGGAAATAGAGGAGAGGTGGGCAGTGGGGAGGTGACCTGTTTGAGACACACTACCCCAGCCAGGAGAGGAGGCCTTGGGGAACCCGTCTTCTTTTTGTCACAAGAAAAAAGTGTATGTTCATAGTAGATGACAATGATGGTGATATTGAACAAGCATCATTAAAATTATATCACCTGTATCTTCTGATGACGTTTCACAGTCTTCCTGTAAGCCGTTCTAAGTGGCTGCAAAACATTCATTAAGTTTCCCCATCTCTTAAGTTTTTCCTATTGCTGGGAATTCAGAGACTTTCTAGCTTTGGGATTTAAAAGTGATACTCGCCGGGTAAGGTGGCTCACGCTTGTAATCCCAGAACTTTGAGAGGCCGAGGTGGGTGGATCACTTGAGGTCAGGAGTTCGAGACCAGCATGGCCAACATGGTGAAACCCTATCTCTATTAAAAATACAAAAATTAGCTGGGCGTGGTGGCAGGTGCCTGTAATCCGAGCTACTCTGGAGGCTAAGGCAGGAGAATCACTTGAACCTGGGAAGTGTAGGTTGCAGTGAGACGAAATCATACCACTGCACTCCAGCCTGGGCAACAGGAGTGAAACTCTGAAACTCTGTCTCACAAAATATAAAATAAATAAATAAAAGTAAAACTTAAGTGAATGTGTCAATTTTTGCCCACTTTTTGGATTATTTCTTGTGGGTGGATCCCTAGAAATGGAATTTCTGAGTAAAAGGGAGGCACGATCTTTGAGTTCCTTGATCAGTGATTTCAAACTGATGGATCATGGCCAATTTGGCTTTTAGCTGAATTTGATTAGGCCCATGCAAGCCCATGCAACTTTTTAATGCACATGATTTTTTTTTTTTTTTTTTTTGAGAGGTGGATTCTCACTCTGTTGCCCAGGCTGGAGTGCAGTGGTGCGATCTTGGCTCACTGTAACCTCTGCCTCCCGGGTTCAAGCAATTCTCCTGCCTCAGCCTCCTGAGGAGCTGGGAGTACAGCTGTGTGCCACTACACCTAGTTAATTTTTGAATTTTTAGTAGAGATGGGGTTTCACCAGTTGGTCAGGGTAGTCTCAAACTCCTGATCTTGTGATCTGCCTGCCTCAGCTTCCCAATGTGCTGGGATTACAGGCGAGAGCCACTGTGCCCAACCTATAGTTTAAACTTTAAAACAAAGATGATAACAGTCCTTTCCCAAAACAAACCTTTTTTTGTTTTTGCCTGGGGACTAGACTGCCTTTGTAAGACTAAAAAATTAGTCACAAGTCTAGAAGTTGTGGTTTAGGAGTCATTTAGCTGGAGGCTACAAGACTCTGACCCTCCCCAAATTGCTCCATGGAATTACATCACTTTTGTAAAGCATGAGACCAGTGCTTGAGAGATTTTACCCATCCTGCACTTGATGGATCAACTGGCACCACCCAGATTGATAAACTGGCTCATCTGATTTTGTGGCTCCTACCCAGGAACTGACTCAGCTCAACAAAACAGCTTCGACTCCCTATGATTTAGTCTCTGACCCAAGCAATCAGCACTCCTGACTCACTGGCCTCTCCCATCACTCACCAAATTATCCTTCCAAACTCTGATCCCCAAACACTGATGGACTATGCAAATGGAGATTGATTCAATTAATAATTCTGGTTTCTCATACAGCTGGCTCTGTGTGAATTACTCTTTCTCTATTGCAATTCCCCTGTCTCGGTAAATTGGCTCTGTCTAGGCAGCAGGCAAGGTGAACCTGTTTGGCAGTTACAGGGGCACCCCTACTTTCCTGGGGTGTTCACCACAGAGTGTGAGAGGCAGGTGTGTGGGCCTCTCTGGCAGCTGCCTGTGGTTTGGCCAAGCCCTGCCTCCCCACTTCCCCCTGGGCTCTATCCTGTCTCAATTTGCATTTAGGGGTGGCTGCTGCTCTGGAAACATTAGAATCCAGAAGAGAAGTGAAGCCGCATTCGTTTTTTTCAGGCATCATTCTAAATGTTTGTATCCAAGTTAATCCCCCTTATTCACTGTGGCATTGCCTTTCTAAGTAATTACCTCTGTGCCTGCTGCTAAAGAACTTCTCATCCAAGGGGGGCAGCGGCCCTGGGCACTGCCCTGGGCATTAAGTCCTGTGTTTGATGTGCTCTTGTGATTTTACTTTTTTAGAACAAAGTATTTACATGATGGGTTTGGGAATCTCTCTTCTTTTAGCTCCCTATCCAGTATGAAATTCAGGAAACCAGTTTGTGACAAACTGCATCTGACTGCTAAGGGACCCCCTGGGTGACCCCCAACACATTCACACCAGTGTATTAAAAATCGCCTGCATTTCTGAGATGCTGGCTGTTGTTTCAGTGCTTCACAGGAAGATAAATGGGCTTTCTGTCTTCAGATGCCTGAAGGGAGTGCTTCAGCTTAGTGGTATGCGACCTCCCTCCATTCCCAGGGCCCTCTGTGAGTCTGGGCTCCCTGGCAGGCACTGGAACCTCCCTGGATGTTCCCTCCTGCGCCAGCACCACTGCAACATACAGACCCAAGTGTAATTTATTCTGGCTTGGTGTGTACGCTTTTCATTGTGTAAAATTGCTGTTCTTTTGACAATTCAAGAGACTGTTTTGTTTACTATAACTTTGAAAACAAAAATTGTAACAAAAACGTTCCAATGATTGTGCTGTAGTTGGAGATTTTATTTCCAACATATTTACACCTTCCTTTTCCCTCTGATTTTCAGGAGCTGTTTGACTCCTCCTCCTCTCCTGATAACTTGCAGTCTTTCCTATGTCATAACAAAGCTACATTTTCTTCTGAAAACCAGTAGGTTCTCCCTTCCTAACACAGTCAGGGGAAGAGAGGGTGGTAGGAGGGAGAAGAGCAGCCAGGGCAGACCAGCCTGCATGGGGGCATCCCTGGTCCGAGTCAGTGGCCAGAGCTGCAGCCGGGCTTTGTGCCCAAGGTCTTGCCTGGGTGTCAGGAAGGCCACACACTCACCTCTCATCCTTTTCCGTGACTGGCTCGCTATTCATTGACCCTCATTCCTTCTTTTTTGAGCAGGAAGGTGTCATCTAGGACTCTGTCCTTGTGTGTGTGTGAAAGTCACCTGAGGCCCTTGACATGAAGGAATCCTTGCCAGGCTTGGATTGCAAGACCCAGGCTGTGGTATAGCGATGTGCGTTTGGTAGCAAGCTCTCTATGTGACTGGAGAGTCACAAATGGAAAGACATACTATAATCAGTGGAGAGAAAATATGCACAGCTATTCTAGTGCACCGTTCTGTGACAGATCACAAGGCCGGGGCGGACCTCTGTGATGTCCTCTCCCAGTGGCCTCCATACTTCCCCTGCCCTCAGCAGGTCACAGTTCTCCTGCTTGGCCTCATCTTTGACTCTGAAGCCTCTGAGTTCTGAATAGTTCTGCCCCCTCTTTTTTTAGATCGCTCTGTGGCAAACCTTGTGGCAAGTTATTTGACTTATTTACATGGAAACACCAAGAACACCAGAGAGTGCCCCAGGTTTCAGACTTAGTCCAGTCTCTTCACATTAAATAGAACCATTGCTGTGTTCCGCTGGGGGAAGCTTCACTCTGCCTGGGTCCTAAGACCTTCCAACCAGCAAAGCTCCCTTTCTCCAGGACAGGAACAGAAAACATTTTGTGACAGAGATGAGGTGCAATACTGAACACTGTCCGCTTTCACACCTTGACTCTCAGACCTGTACCTTCTGGCTGTGAGGGAGTCAGCACCATCTACTGGTTTCCAATGGAAAGGATAAAATTCAGCATAACTGAGTGATTGTAAGCCCAGTGGCTTCCAGGCGGTGGGTGACGTAGTGAGAACTGTTAGTTCCTTGGTCTGGGGTTACTGCTGCATGTTCCTCGCTGTGAATGAAGTGACCTGGTCAAAAGCAACACCATGTGGGCTGCTGTCATGGTGAGAGGAAGGACAGGCAAGGCAAGTCTATATCCAGGTAGGGCTCCCTGCAGTGAAGGCCGGTCTCAGCCCCCTCCACAGTGTGGCATCCTACCCACAGGCGGCCAGCTGGTCCTCCTGGGAAATAGTGCCAGCCCAGGGATCGATAGCAAGTCTCTCATCAGCAGATGGGGCGCTTGGCAGTGGTGTTGGCCTGGTCAGCCTTGGTCAGGCCACGTGCCGCATGCTGAGCCTCTCATGTCCCAAGCCTGCCTGATGGCCACTCGTCCCCAACCTAATGTGGTGGCCAGGGAAAGGAGCTGACTCCATCCACCTGGCATGCCATTTTGCCCAGCTTTGATCAAGAGCGTCCTCTGTAGGGAATCTCTTTGGTGGGAACAATGGAAATGTGGATGAAACCACCTTCCCAGTCCGAGCCGCTGAGGCACCCCCACCCTCTGGGAAGCCTGGCTGGAAGGCCCTTGGCAGTGGTACCTCCTGTAGCTGTGGCAGTGGCTAGGCTTCAGGAGGGAAATGTTGTAGTAGGCAGGGCCTCGATGCTTCCAAGTGGCATGTTGGCATAGCAGACCAGGGTGCTGACTCCAGGGTACTGACTGGAGGCTCCAGGGTACTGACTGCCCGCACTGCCGTGATGAAGTCAGGAAGAGGCAGCAGTGTTCACAGCTGTTGACTCCTGTGCCATCCACCCATATCATCACTGCACAGCTCAGCGTCTCTGGTCTGGCTTGCAAAGGATCTGTGATGTGAATCCTCGCAGCACCCAGGGCTCGCAGCACCCTGATCCCCTGCGTGGTCACCTGGGGACCAGTTGTGCCCCTCTCCACCTAGGACTTGGGTTGAAGCCAGGTCCCTCTTGGCCTGAAACTTGGGCCCTGGGGGAGAGACTCTGACCCACAGGCGGGGTCAGAGGTCCCAGGGCATGCTGCTGCTGACTGGGGCTGCGGGAACCCCATGCTCAGCCTTCCCTCCAGAGGCCTTGATGGGGCCAAGTTCCCTATGGAGTCGTATTTCCCAAGTCCTAGAAGCCAAAAACATAAAATAAAAATAAAAGGGCAGTAGAAAACAAGGTCCAGCAGCCATCTGGATCTTTGAGGCAGCTGGGTGGAGGGCCCCTGGGCTCCTTCCACGCCATGTTGTTCTTCTACCGAGGGGAGTCGCATGCAGGGGAAACCTTGTTGCTGGGGTTTCGCTTGAAGTGCCTCCCCTCTGTCATAAGCCCAGGCAGGACCTGGTGTCAGGGTCCCACTGGGCGTGCTGGGCAGGGTCTGTCTTGTAGTTCCAGGGCTGTTCATGGAAGATGTAGAAGTAACAGAGTCCCAGGAGCCGTGTTGGAAATGGTAGCGTAGGAAACACGGGTCCCCAGCAGGCAGGTCTGTGTGGAGACCTGCCCTTCTCTGCGGCATGGAGCTCCCAGATGAGTGTTTCCGTGGAATGCAAAGCCTGACCTCAAGGGGGGACAGGCAGCCCTCATCTTGAGCCTCTGGGCCCTTCAGTGGCCCAGAGTCCAGTGGGTGGCCCCAGGTCCAGGAGAAGCCTCTACAGAGCCCCCGGAGCAGTGTTGGAAATGGTAGCGCAGAAAACAAGGGTCCATGAACGGTGGTTCTGGGTGGAGCAGTGGCATGGAACTCCTGGACAGGTGTTTCCATGGAATGCAAAGCCTGACCTCGCCGGGGGACAGGCTACCCTCTTCTTGAGCCTCTGGGTCCCCCCAGAGTGTAGCCTGTGGCTCTGGGTTCTTGGGAAGCCCCCTTGTGCTGATGGGCCTCAACCCATCCTTCTGCAGAAAGCTCCTTTTTGCCATGTTTCTGAAGCGAGGGAGGGTCAGCAGAGCCCAGCGCACCTGTGGTGTCTGCGTCACCATCTGTGCCTGGATGTGCATCTGACCAGAACCCCCACTCCCAACCCAGGCTCCACGTTCCCTCCAGCTGGAGTCCTGGGTTCCTGACATGGCCTGGCCTGTTTGTCCTGCTCTGGCTGAGCGTGGGAGGGCCTTACCCTATATTTCCCTGGATTCTCAGCCTTGACATTGCTCATGGGCGTGGGCCCAGCCCTGCACTGCCAAAGGAATGCCTTTGTACACTCTTTGAGACAGCTACAGACAGAAGAACACTCTAGTGAGACAGGACACTGGGCGGCCCCAGCGAGGAAAGCTGGCGAACAGGCCTGCTGTCTATGGTGAGGATGGGTGCCACTCACCCACTGAGAGGCAGGTGGTGCCAGGTCACAGCCATGGGTGCCTGTCTCCTGGCTCTGCAGAGAGCAGTCACGGGGGCCACTCCCTCCCCATGGCACCTTCTTGCTGTTCCTGTATTTTGGTCAGTCTCTGAGCATCTTCAGCCACTTCTTAGTTTGTGTTATTTCCTGACATCTTTGCTGTGAAATGGGCCATGATGGAATTAGCGGAGCTGTCAGGCTTCTGGTAGCGGCCCGTGGATGCTGGGTCCTGGGCTTCAGGGCCCAGAAGGGACCCAACCAGAAGACCCTGATAGGAGCCAGAAAAGGGCAGTCCCCAGGGGCGGAGACCCTCTGAACTAACTGGAGTTGGCAGTCTGGACCGCTGATGCCAGGACACACCAACTTCAGGCCACAGAAGCCCTGAGTTATGGTCAGTTCCAGGCTTCAGCTCGGGACTTGGTGCAAACAGACAGTGACCTCTGGACCAGCAGTTCTTCGGTTTTGGTGAAATCCTCAGGGGACAGAGTCCAGCAGGAATGGCTGCCCCTTCCAGTGACAGCTGTGGCCCATTCACCACCTGGGCCCATGGGCCACCCCCGATGGCTCACCCACCCGATTCCCTGTCCCTGGACCAGCCTCCCACACAGCAGGCCCAGGCTCTTACTTTCACCTCCGGAACACTGACGGAGGCAGCTCTGTCTCACTGTAAGGCAACCCAGGCAGAGCTGAGAGCCTGCCCAGGCCAGGAGCCATCCCCCTCCCATAGAGGACCCCAGGGAAGGACAGCCCATCCCTATCCACCCTAAGTCTCAGCCTGGAAGAAGGCACAGGGAAGGAAGGCAATGGCTTCCTTGTGGAGCTGACTGCCCGCAAGGCACTGGGACCCTAAAGAAGAGGGCGCTCGAGGCTGACCTTGGGGGGGCACTTGGTGCCTGTGGGGTGCCTCAGGCTGCACAATGGGGCTGCCCCTCCTGGGCTGGAGGCAACACCCTCTGTGGGAGCTGAGCAAGTCCAGTCCTGAGACGGGGTGGGTGCTGCCCAGGGTGGTGGCTGAGCCCTGACTGATAGCAGTGCCTTGGGAGTGACCACATCACCCACCAGAGTCCAGGGAGCCTGGCCTGAGAGCTACTCAGGGCCCTGAGGACGCACCTGGAGCCCGTCCCACCTGACAGTCTCCATGGGCCTTGCAGGGTCTAACTTCCCAGCGTTCACCTGCCTCCCCCTGCACCCTGGCCACTGACCCTGCCTGTTCCCTGTCTTCCCCCATCCTGCCTGGCCCAGAGACTGTGAGACTGTGACCCTCTCCAGCCACCCTGGCCCTTCTGTGACCCTCTTCCTGTCAGAGCCTAAGAATGAGACCCCTAGGTCTCTCGCTGGGCTGCCCAGCTCTGCTAGGGAGTAGCCTGGGGTGACAAGGTGATCACAGGCCCTGCAGGCATGGGGCTGGCCCCACCATCTGCATCCAGCCTCAGCTAGCTCTCAGGGCAGTTGGCCTTCAGCCCTCAGCCTCCTTCCAGCGACAACAGCAGCAGCCAGGATATGGGGTGCCTGGCAGTCCTCCTGCTACTGTCAGGCGTGCTCCAACCTGGCCCCTCCATCCATCCTCTGCAGTGCTGACTGAGTCTCTGGAGGGCCACACAGAGCCTTGGGGACTGACTGATTCCCCCAGTGACAGGTCCCAGGTGACTCACCAGACACAACCTAGGAAGTAACTAAGGGACCAGATACAACCTAGGAAGTAACAAAGTTTGGCAGAGACAAAGAAATTAAGAAACAAGAGTAAGAGTGCATCGAGGTGGGCTCCCAGGGGGCCAAAGCGAGCAGGAGGATGTGAAGGCTCCGAGCACTGGAGACCCACACTATTTATTGAGTGTTTAAACAAAGAAGCATGTACTCAGGGATGGGGTGGGGTGAAAAGAAGGGAAGCATCAAGCATATGTTCTATAGCTGTGGTGGTCTGGCATTTCCTCTGAAGGTATAGAGCAGGGGTCCCCAAACTTTTTACATAGGGGGCCAGTTCACTGTCCCTCAGACCTTTGGAGGGCCGGACTATGCAAGGTGTGGCACCCTTCACAGCGCTGCTGCCTCCACTATCCTAGACAGCGGTATACAGTGTCACAAGCCCAGCACCGCCTCCAGTGCTGTCTACAGGGATGGCGGTGATCAGCCTGTGACACTGTGTATACAGCGTCCTGGACATCTGCAGCCGCGGTGGGCCTCTTCTGTGGGAAGCCCACTGCTGCATGTTTCCCCTATTATAAGACACCTTCTAAAAATAAGACAGCACCCGTCTTTTGGGGGTAAAATTAATATAAGACAGGGTCTTATAATAGAGGAAACACGGTGTGTAGTAATGTGGGGGAGACTTTTGGGCAAAGGGAGGTTATAGGGGCCATTATGTTGTTGTACATTTGGAGGAGTATGGGGGCCATTGTACTGTGTAGTAATGGTTATGGTGCTTTGCCTTTCTTCCTACTTCTGCTGTTATTTCACACTGCTTCCGGTGATGTGGGGCGCCGCAGCCGCAGACGGGATGTGCGTCATATGACGCGCTTCCGGAGCCCTGACGCATGTGTCCCGCGTCACCGGAAGAAGTACTGTAACTGAGCGATGTGCTTTGTGACACCACCACATACAGTACTCCAGGAGCACGGGATGTTCATGCATCCCACTGACCACCAATGAAAGAGGTGCCCCTTCCTGAAGTGCGGCGGGGGCTGGATAAATGGCCTCAGGGGGCCTCATGCGGCCCGTGGGCCGTAGTTTGGGGATCCCTGGTACAGAGCATGCTCTACTCTAGATACAGTTGGTAAACAGGTGGGAGAAGGCTGCGGCTAGAGCCAGCAAGTCTGACCACGTTCTGGTGCTTCAGAGAGGCCTTTCTTGCTTTGAGCAGGGAGCATGGTGTTTGGTTAACTCCCATCCTGTGCCAGAGAAGCAGGTCATGCGTCAGCCCTTTTCCCAGCAACTGTTCCCTGCCCACCCATCTGTTGTCCTCCCCAGACTGTCAGCTCCACCCTGGGCCAGCTTGGTTCAGGTGCGTCCCAGAAGTGGCAGGTCTCAGGGTTCACCCCGCCCCCTCTCCCCAGGCTCCTCCTCTCTCCATCCTGTGAGTCCTGAGGGGTTGGCTCCAGGCTGGGCTCCCCTTCCCAGACCCACTCCTGAGCCTTCAGCTGCACGCTCTGTTGCCGCCCCCCGGCCTCACCAGAGATGCCCAGGCCGAGCCCTGCCCTTCTGCTCCCCCAGCCTCCCAGGGTCACAGCCCTTGATGTCCCCATGCCCCTCCCTATAGGATGACACAGCGGGGCTTCCTGAGCCTTCGGAGACCTGCTATACAACTGTCCACAGGCCTGGCCAGGTGACCCCTAGCCCTGTGGCCACCATCCTCAGATCTCACCAGGGCAGAACCTAAGGGGACAGGGCCAGACCCTCAGGCTGCCCCCTCCTCTCCTGTTCATGTGGAGCCCTTAGTGCTGAGAGCTCAGGGGCCTGACCCAGCCCGCTCTGTCCCACCCACTCTCCCGAGCTCCCTAAATGGGTCTCGAGGCTCTGCCCTAACCCTGACCATGGCCTGGACCTGCAGGAGAGGCAGTGAGGAGCTCTGACCCTGAAGAAAATGTTGATGTGAGCCGGGGACACATGTCCCATCTCAGAGAGGCCTTTCTAAAAACAAAACCCCTCCGTGAGGTGAGACTGGTGGGTGGGGTGACAGAGGACTCACGCCGCAATCCAGAGGTGATCGATGAATTTCCAGATGTCAACACACTCATGCTTCATGTCGATGGCTCCACATCCCTGTGACCTAGAGGGGGCCAGGGAGGGGGCGCAAGGTAGGGGCTTGGGGGCACGAGGGCATGGATGGCCTGTCCAGGCCCTGTGATCTTAGGGAGCCCTGGACCCTCTGACCAGGGCACAGTGGGTGAGGTGAGGCCCCACCTCCCTCAAGGAAACAGCCTGACCTGTACCTGCTCCTACTTGTCAAAAATGTCCCTTCGCCCACACACATGCAGGGTTTCCATGACCTCATCCATCACTATCCCGCGAGACAGTCATCCAATGGTTCTGCTGTACCTGAGTGCTCCAGAAAATACCCAAACCAGTCCTGCTGTACCCCCAGACGCCCTCTGGCCTGATGAGCCCCATTCTGCCACCTCTTCCAGGTGACATGGGGCCAGACCCAGTGACCCCACTCCTGTCCCAGTCTCTGGAGTCCTTGCCTCCAACCTAAGGTGGGCTCCTTCCTGAGGACTTGAGCACAGGGCAACCTGGAAAGAGAGGCCTATTGTCCTCAAATGCTCCAAGATGGACATACACCCACACTGGCAGGGCAACTGGCCCCCACCTGGTGAGGGTGAAGGGCTCATGATGGGCTGTTCCAGGAACCTGTAGGCAGATGGGGTCAGGGACCGGACGTCTCTATAGGATCAATCTCCATGAAGATACCTAGTTTTCTGTAAGAAGCAAGACATCTGGTGTCTGCTCTGTTCGATTTCAGTTCTCTCTCATTCTGGCAAGGGAAGCCGCTTTAGGAATAATGCCAGCCAAGCCAGGAGGATGTTTGGTTTGGGAAAATATCATCTATTGAATCCAGAGCAACCTCTGTGCTCATGGAGACCCCGTCTCAGGTGGAGGGACAGCAGACTCCACAATTCCCAGCTGTCAATACAGGAGAGGGCTTCGCTTTCCCAGGTCACCAAGGAACAACAAGAGAACTCTGGGGCCTTGGTCCCAGAGAACACCCAGGGGGGCATCCCTCCCAGGAATACTTGGGGCAAAAGAAGGGCAAGGCCTCCAGAGGATCAGACAGAGAAAGGGCTGCTCGGGGAAGGTCCCTGTCCCCAAGCCCCTTTGACCATGAGGGACCGTCATCACCCTCCAGGCAGCCCTCCAGAGCTTCTTCATTTTCCACAACTGACTGAGGGCAAAGGGCTCCCTACCCCACTCCTAGCCGAAGGACCCCATGTGTCCAGTGAGTCCCACAGCAACCGTCAGTGACTGCACCTGAAGTCTGAGTTGGTGAGACCTCCTTCCAGCTTAAGGCACAAAATTGGACTGAGAACCCCACCTCCCCACCACCCGTAGGGGCTCTATTTTAGTGGCTCTTCCAGGGCCAAGATCTGCCCCACTGAAGTCCAGAACTCCAGGAAGATTTGAAATCCAGGACAGGGGGGCCGCAGAGCTCAGGGCTTGAGCCCAGCACAGCACATGGCAGGCCTGAGAGCACATCCCAGGGTCACATCTAGGTCCTCGGGCCAGTATCTGCTTCTCTGACTCTAGACAGCTCATCTGTCAAATGGGTACATTTGTGGACAGCACCCACCCCACAAAGCTGCTGTGAGGATGAAGGGAACACTATCCACCAGGTCAGTGCAGAACGGGCACCCGGTGAGTGCTCAGGGATGACCCTCCTCCGCTCCTGCCTGGAGGCCAGCACTGCCCACCCGGTGGCGACTGTCCCAGGTCGGCAGGGAGGGAACAGAGCAGGTCACGCTCATCTGAGTCTGCTGATCCAGCTGTGCCTCTCACTTAGGAAAGCCTCCTCTGTGCAGAACCACACACTGCTGTGTGTCTTGTCTCAAAGAGCTCCAGACACAGAGAGGGCAGGCGGGCAGGCGGGTGGGTACCCAGCACCAGGGACACTGTGGGGTCATGGCACCCATTACAGTGGGCCCCTGCCTGGGTCAGCAGGGCCCAGAGTCAGCGCCCTCCAGCCCCTGAAGTGTCAACATGCGTGTGTGCGGTGTGTTTGTGCAGGTGAGTGTGTGCATGTATGTGAGTGCCCTGATGCATACATGCATGTGTCACTGCTCTGGCCAGGCCTGGGCATGTGTACCCAGGTCCTTGTCACTGTCGCCACCCCTGGGACCCATAGCCAGCATCAGAACATCTATGTGTGCTCCCCACTCTCAGACCTCCCCATCTGGGCCAGTCCTGGGGATGCAGACGGGGAGGTGAGCGGCTGACAGTTGAAGGCTGGGGTTTAGGGAAGAGGGCCGCGGTGCCCCTTCCTTAGCAGGGACTCAGCTAGGGTGTAACAGGTAGGTCTGTGTGGCAGAGCTGGATCCCACACACCTCCTCACTCCTCCTCCCAGTAACCCTCTTCCTCCCCTGCTGTGGACGGAGGAAAGGAGGCTCCAAGGACAAACCCCTGCCTAAGGTCACCTAGTGGCCAGCTGGCCAGGCCCCTCTAGCCAGGCCTGCACTGACCAGGTTTGCTGTGTCTGAGCCCCAGAGTTCAACTCTTTGCAGACCAGACCCCCACCAATCAGACCCCTGAGGCGCGGCGCTCAAAGTGCCCTACCAATGGCCCCCTCAGTCCACAGACCCGTCCCTCCCTCATCAGGACCCACAGGCATTTGAGAGTCTTCTCGGGAATGGACCCCCACTCCAGGACACGGGGAGAGGCAGTTGGCCCCAGGCTCTGGTGGCTAGCTTCACACTAACCCCACAAGGTCCTCTGGGCCCATCACAAAGCGGGCAGTGATGTAGCCTGGCACACCTGGACACACTGCCTGGGCCTGTTCCTGAGCCACACAGCCAGAGGAACAGGAGGAGGTTTGTCAGGCCAGGCACCCCGCTCTGCTGGGTCTCCCAGGGTCCTTCCCACGGAGGCTGGATCTAGAGACAGAGCACAGAGGCCCCAGGGTGACCGGCCCAGAACTCTCAAGACTGGGTGGGGGACCACACGAGGGCTGTCCATAGACAGCCCGAAGACCCTCTGCTAGTTTCTTGGTTCCTCATTTCTCACCAGCCACCCTCCCCCACCAGGAATCCCCTTCGTTCGGATCCAATGAGAAGAGGAAGATGGTCACAGGATCCGTGGAGAGAAAGAAAAACAAAGATGGGTGGGGGAAGAGTTGGGAGGGCAGTGTTGTAAGGTTCCTACACTATGCGTGTTGAGAGTTGGCTGTGATCAATTGAAGGTGTATCTTGTAGACAACCCACACACACTACACACACACATACACACACACACACGTGTGCACACAGAGAAAGAGACAGGGTCTTACTCTGTCACCTGGGCTGAAGTGCAGTGGCCTAATCACAGCTCACTGCAGCCCTGACTTCTCAGGCTCAAGCGATTCTCCCACTTCAGCCTCCTGAGTAGCTGGGACTACATGTGTGGGCCCCCATGCCTGGTTGCTTTTGAAATGGTTTCTTGTAGAGAAGGGATGTTGCTAGGCCAGGAGGTCCAGGCTGGTCTGGACCTCCGGGCCCCAAGCAATCCTCCAGCCTCGGCCTCTTAGTGTTAGGATTACAGGCATGAGCCACTGCACTCAGCTTACGCGTGTTTTTAAGAGGCATAAATACTAAGGCCAGTGTTGCCATGAAGTCAGGCAGGGGATGGGAACCTGTGGCCCACAATCCAGCGGCAGCCCCCTCCTTGCGGTGAATAAAGGTTTATTGGAGCCGCAGTTCCTCCCGTGTTCATTTCTCGTCTGTGGCTGCCTTGGGGCTGCGGCGGCAGAGCTGAGGAGTTGTTGAGTAAGTGCAACAAAGACCACCGGGTCTGCCAAGCCCAAGGTGCTTACTACCAGATCCTTTGCAGAAAAATCTTGCTGAGCCCTGGGAGGCGGCCAGGGGGCAGCGGGGAGGCCAGTGGGGAGGCTGGTACAGTAATCCAGGTGAGAAATGGGAACTCAGATTAAAGAGGGTATGACAAGTGGCTGGAATCAGGATATATTTTGAGGCTAGGGCCAATGGTACATGGATAAAGTGGACAGTATTTAGAGTTTCAAATTTTCTTTCTACCAAAGATCCCTCTCTAGAAAAAAAAAGTACAAAAGATCAATTAAAAAAACTGACAAAGAAACACCACGAGATTATTTGTGCGGTTGAAGCTGGGGTTGAGCCTGGGCACCCTGTGTTTTCAGCACCCCTAACACACCGGCTATTCCAGAGGTACCCTACAGAGCCCCTTTGGTTCAGACAAGCAGATATTGAAACCACAGATCGGAAGGAATATAAATCTGTACCTTACCCACAAGCTGTAACATTCTAAGCCACATCTTTGCTGCACACTGACGTAGGGCTGCTTCACCCACAGCCAGCAAGCGTCTGCACCAGTGCCAGGGTTCATGTCTGCCTTGTTACAAAAAGGCAGCTGTGTGCATGAGGCATGGCGGTGAGAAAATGCCACCTGGTCTCATCATTGGCTGTGTGGACTGGCGGGACCAGGGACCCGATGCATGTCTTGGACAGACACTCTTTAGATGCCAGCTTGCCTGTAGAAAACAATGACTCAGAGGTGGCCTTGGGGAAGGCCTGTGTGATGGGTTGAGTTTGTCCCCCAAAATTCCCATGTTGATGTCCTAAGCCCCAGTGCTTGAGAATGTGATCTTGAAATAAATTAACAATGAAAAACAAGGTCAGTAGGGGGTGCCCAATTCAATATGACTGGTGTCCTTATGAAAAGGGGAAATTTAGACAGAGTGAAGAGACACAGGAAGGCCACCTACATGCCCAGAGAGAGGCCTGAAACAGAGCCTTCCCGCACTGCCCTGGAAAGGGACCTCTCCTGCCAACACCTTGATCTTGAACTTACAGCCTCCAGGACTGTGAGACAGTGAGTTTCTGTTGCTGAAGCTGCCCAGTCTGTGGTACTTTAAGGCAGCCCTAGCGGTCCAACACAGCCTGGTAGCCCACGGATGGTGGAAAGACAGGATGAGCGATGGAGCCCCTGGCTTCCTGTTTATACCTCCTGAAGTGCGGTGTGGGATTGTTTGGTAGGTATAGGTATGCAAGGTAATTTTGGGGGGTGCAGGGTGCATAATTTCAGTGTACATTATTATGGATTTATCTTACTGTGAAAATGCTTCTAAGAATAGTGAAAGAACTTACGGCTTACATGCTACTCAAGATACCGCTGTAAATGCTAATAAAAAGTGGATGCAAATGAAAACATTCTCTTGCTGTGGTCCAGGGAATTTCAATCTTTTTTGCAGCTTTGAGCTAGAGCTGCCCTCCCTTTCCATCCACTGCACACCCCCATAACACACACACATGTACCTACACACGTGCACAGACACACACATGCACACACACACACAAATGCATACACACACATACAAATGCATGCACACACATGTACGTACACACACGCTGTGCTTCACGCCTTCACTACGGAGGCACTGAAGGGAATGTGTGTCTGTGAGGAGATGAAGACAGCTGAAGCCTCTGGTTCCCTGGTGTTTGCACAGGCGCCCGCCCCGCAGACCATTCTTTGGTCTCCTTCTCCGTCTTAGAGAAAGAGAGAAGCAGAGCCCCAGTGGGAACCCGGCTGCTTAGGGCCCAACCCAAGGTCACAAGCTTCCTCGGGAGCCTGGTGAGATGGGGACACCACAGGTCCTCCCGGACCCAGCGGGCAGTGTTTGGTGGAGACCTGAGCCCAGGAAGGGGATAGGCGGGACGTCTCCGTTCATTAGACACAACCAAAACCCAGGGAGGAAGGGCAGCTGTCACAGGTTTTATTCTCCAGGAGGAGGGGCTCTTGGGGGCTGTGAGCAGCAGGCACCAGGACTTTATCACATGTGGTCAGGTGATGGCGACCTACAGCTGCACTGGAAACTGGGACCCAGAGCGCCCGACCTCCTGCTGTCTCTCTCTCCCTCTCTGCCTCTCTCCCTCTCTGTCTCTCTGTCTCTCTCTTTGCCTCCTCTGCGTCTCTCCGTATCTCTCTCCCTAGCTCTCTCCCCTCTCCTCACCTCTCTTTCTCTCTCTCCCTCTCTCCATCTGTCTCCCTCATCCTTTCCCTTTAAGCCCCCCATTTATGCACATGGGCCCCCCTCCTGGGCAGGCACACACACGATGCCAAGACGGCCGTCTGGGATACGCGGGCAGGCCTGCAGAACTGTGGTCCTGGCGTGGCATACCCACCCTCCAGTGCAAGTGGGGTCGGGGCCCTCAGGTGTGACCGTGCTCTCCTGGGTGGGCACCCTGCACTCGGGGAAGCAGAAGTTGCAAGTCTCCACTGGCTCGGGGGATGTGCCCACGTGGCTGCTGGCTTCCATTGCGTGATCTGCAGAGGCGAGAGTGGAGGGTGTGGGCCAGGTCTGGCCCTGCACTGGGGTAGGGGTGACAGTGTGGGCAGCTGCACTCTCCCTGGCCCAGGAACTGAGGGCAATCACCCACCAGCCTAGGATGCCCCCAGGCCAGTGTCTGTGTCCCCCAGTTGCTGACCAGAACCTGTGCTGGGGCAGGGGTGGGCAGGCAAATCTTGGCTCTCACTTCTACCCAGCCCCAAGCCTGCCATGCCACCAAGGGGATGCTCCTCCCTTGCTTAGCTCTGACGGCCCTACATCCTGAGGACCCTAGGCCCAGGCAAGCCTGAAGGCTGGCACCCCCCACCCACCCTTCCTGGGTGCCACTCTCCCAGGTATCTGCCTTCCACGATGTCTTAACCTGATCTTATCAAGCTACAGCAGGTAACAGGGATGAGCCCCAGGCCTCTCTGCCTAGAAGCAGGGGCAGTGATAGGACTGAAGGGTGGCCCGAGGCTCATCACCCAAGCAGTGAGAAGGGCGAGGACCCCAGTTCCATCCACTCACCCTGGGAAGACTTGGCCGGACTTTGACAGGGCCTTGTGTGGGGCTGGCAGCAGCAGGGATCCCCCTTCTTCTTGAAGAAGCAGGCCACCGCCACCAGGAAGCAGCAGACGACGGCACACAGGCAGAGCCCCAGCGTGCTGTAGACCAGGGCCAGCTGATCCGCACTCAGCTTCTGCCCTGGGAGAGCTGCAAGACAGCGGGAGACCCCTCTGCAGTGCCTTCTCCTCTTCCCCTCATTAGGCTCCCGCAATCCACATGCATCTGACCCACCCTGCTGCTGGCCTGTCTGGCTCCCAGAGAGGCTGGGCTCCTCTCCCGACCCTGAGGCTGCTGGGATGCTCTCTGGATCCTGGAGGAAGTTGATCCACTCCTCCATCCTGGTAGCAGCTTCCCAAGACCTCGAAGCTGGAAACATGATCTGGGCCTTCTTGTCTCCACTTGCTAAGGCTGTAACTGGGACAGCACCGGAGATGGGCTGATGGGTGAACAGATGAATGGATGGCGCTGCAGGGAGCATGTCCCGGTGCATCCTGACCTGGACCCTTCCTCCAGGGAGAAGCCTTCCTGGGTGAGGGTTTAGAGCTGTCCCTTGGTATAGTATCCATGGGGTTTGGTTCCAGGATCCCGCACAGATACCAGAATCCACAGATGCCCGAGTGCCTGATATACGATGGCCTCTTATTTGCATATAACCTATACGCATCCTCTTGTACAATTAGATTCATCTCTAGATTACTTACAATACCAAATACAATATAGATGCCATGTAAATGGGTGCTATATTGTGTTGTTTAGGGAATAAGGACAAGAAAAAATGGCTGCAGAGTCAGTATAGATGCAACTATCCATTTTCTTTCCTGAGTATTTTCCAGCCACTGTTGGTGGACTGCTGATGAGACAGGGCTTCTGTTTGGTAATAAAAATGGTCTTGGGCTGGGCGCGGTGGCTCACACCTATAATCCTAGCACTTTGGGAGGCCGAGGCGGGCAGATCACAAGGTCAGGAGATCAAGACCATCCTGGCTAACACAGTAAAACCCTGTCTCTACTAAAAATACAAAAGATTAGCCGGGCATGGTGGCAGGCACCTGTAGTCCCAGCTACTCAGGAGACTGGGGTAGGAGAATCTCTTGAACCCAGGAGGCGGAGGTTACAGTGAGCCAAGATCACACCACTGCACTCTAGCCTGGGCAACAGAGTGAGACTCTGTCTCAAAAAAAAAAAAAATAAAAAAAAAAGATCTCAGATAGTGGCTGTGGCTGCATAACCTTATGATGTGCTAAAAACCACTGGGTGTACACATCACAATGGCAAATTTGATGGTATACAAATTCGGCCTTGATCTTTTAAATGGGGTGAATTGTCCTTCAAGAGAGCAGGAGGATTAAGGGGGATGCTGTGGCGAAAGTGTCCAACACAAAGTGGGACTCATTCTTCTAGACACGTTGTCTTAAACCTGGCTCATCTGTCCTTCCACCCAGAGCCTGGAGGATGCCTAACTCCAGGGACAGGGAAAAGCTTGGTATAAGGAGAACTTCCAAGGGGGGGGCTTTTGCCTGGACTGAGTCTGTCTCTGGCATCCAAACCTGGTGGCATAAGTCCTGAGTCACAGGGCATCCAGGTGCCCTGCTGCCCAAGGCCCTCCTGGTTGGCACCTGCTGTCCTGGTCTCAGTGTAACATCACCTGTTCTACTCTCAAACCATAGTGGCCCCTCTGTGTCCATGACACTGCTGTGAACATTCACATCCACGTGTTTGAGTGGATGGATGTTTTCCGTTTTCTTGGGTGGATAGCTAGGAGAAAGAATGGCTGAGTCACATGATTGATGAGAACAAAACTTGATGTGTGTGATGAATTACTTTGTTTACCGAGAAACGATGGTAAGGAGCACCGAGCTGTCCCCAGGTGGAAAACTGCTCAGGGCCTTCTATAATAAGTAAACAATGTAAAGATGTCATGCAATAGTTAAACTAATTTTTTTTTTTTTTATAGGATCACTCCTGTATAGGGTGTCTGACAACCCATGTTGGAGGGTCTCATCCAGTTGGGTGGCAGAGGGAACAGGACTCGTTTAATGAACTTTGACTATCTCTTAGTGGAGTGGGTGTGCTTCGCTAGGGGGAAATCCACTTGTTTGGGCTGCCTGGATTCTTCAGAACTACCAGGAGGAAAGGCTAAGTGTGCTGGTCTACAGAAACTGTGGCCACTGTCCCCCTAGGGGCTCTGGCCCAGGGAGATCAGGTTCTGTCCCTGAGCCTCTGACTGTAGTTGTTGGATTTCCTTTTTCTTTTATTTTTAGAAAGAAAAAAGAATAATAAGAAAAAGAATAAAGAAGAGGAAGAAAGAGAAAGAGGAAGAGGGAGAGAGAATGGGGGTATTGCTTTGTTGCCTGGGCTAGAATGCAGTCTAAATATGGGTATGCCTATAATTGTCCTTAATAATGGAGACATGAAAGAAAATGAGGGAAGAGAATAACAAACAAGGAGGCAACCAACATTTCGTTTAAACTTCTAAGTTGATATGATGTGGTACTGATAAGAGTGTATATTTTGTGTAAAGTGGAGAGTTCTATAAATGTTAATTACGTTTACTTGTTCCAGATCTGAGTTCAAGTCCTGGATATTGTTGTTAATTTTCTGTTGCATTGATCTGTCTGATATTAATGTTGAAGTCTCCCACTATTATTATGTGGGAGTCTAAGTCTCTTTATAAGTCTTGTATGTCTGTGTATTTCTGTATTGGGTGCGTATATATTTAGGATCTTTAACTCTTCTTGTTGTTGCGTTGATCCTTTTATCATTATATAATGTCCTTCTTTGCTTCTTTTGGTCTTTGTTTCTTTAAAGACTATTTTATCAGGGGCAAAAATTGTAACTTCTGCTTTTTATTTATTTATTTTTGCTCTCAGTTTGGTTGGTAAATCTTTCTCCATCCCTTGTTTTGAGTCTTTGTGTATCCTTGAACGTGAGATGGGTCTGGATGCAGCATGCCGATGGGTTTTAGTTTTTTGTCCAAATTGCCTGTCTGTCTTTGAATTGGGGAATTTAGTCAATTTAAATTTAGAATTAATAATGATATATGTGAGTTTAATACTGCCATTTAATACTAGCTGGCTATTTTGCCCATTAGTTGATGTAAATTCTTCATTATATTGATGTTCTTTACTTTTTGGTATTTTTTAGAAAGGCTGATACTGTTTGTTCCTTTCTATGTGTAGTGGTTCTTTCAGAAACTCTTGTAAAGCAGGCCTGGTGGTGATGAATTCTCTGAGTGCTTGCTTGTTCACAAAAAACTTTATTTTTCCTTCACTTATGAAGCTTAGTTTGGCTGGATGTGAAATTCTGGGTTGAAAGTTCTTTTCTTTAAGGATGTTGAATATTGGTCCCCACTCTCTTCTGGCTTGTAGGGTTTCTGCTGAGAGATCTGCTGTAAGTCTGAGAGGCTTCCCTTTGTGGGTAACCTGACCTTTCTCTCTGGCTGCCCTTAGTATTTTTCTCCTTCATTTCAACCCTGGTGAATCTGACGATTATGTGCCTTGGAGTTGCTCTTCTTGAGGAATATCTCTGTGGTGTTCTCTGTATTAACTGGAGTTGAATATTATCCTGCCTTACTAAGTTGGGAAAATTTTCCTGAATAATATCCTGAAGTGTATTTTCCAGCTTGGATTCATTCTCTTCGTCACATTCAGGTACACCTATCAAGCGTAGATTAGGTCTTTTCACATAGTCCCATATTTCTTGGAGACTTTGCTTGTTCCTTTTTATCCTTTTTTCTCTAAACTTGTCTTCTTGTTTTATTTCATTGAGTTGGTCTTCGACCTCTGATATCCTTTCTTCTGCTTGATCAATTCGACTGTTAAAACTTGTGCATACTTCACGTAGTATTGTGTCTTTCAGCTCCATCAATTCACTTATTTTCCTCTTTAAATTTTGTATTCTTGTTGACATTTCGTCAAACCTTTTTTCAAAGTTATTAGTTTCTTTAGATTGTGTTAGAACAAGTTCTTTTAATTCACAGAAGTTTCTTATTATCCACATTTTGAAGCCTGCTACTGTAATTGGAACACACTCGTTCTCCATCAAGCCTTGTTTCGTTGCTGATGAGGAACTGGGATCCCCTGCTGAGGGAGAGGCGTTCTGATCTCGGGTATTCTCAGCCTTTTTTGACTGTTTCCTTCCCTTCGTTGTAGATTTATCCATCTGTGGTCTTTATAATTACCGTCTTTGTAATTGGGTTTCTGAGTGGACGTCCAACTTATTGATTCTCAGCGCCAAAATCTGAGCAACCCACTGCGCCGACCAAATCAGCAGCATTAAGATTGATGGTGCTTTTCTGACTCTGCACCAATAACCGACGCTCCGGCAAAACCGCCTCGCCGGTCACAAGAGTCGCACTGGCGACCCGTGGGGCTCCTCCGCTGGGAATCTCCTGGTGCGTGAGCAATAAGAATTCATGTGAAGGTGTGGCGTCCTCTCGTTCTTTGCGCTTTCACTGGGAGCTACAGTCCCGAGCTGCTGGTGATCAGCCATCTTGGATCTCTCTCCAGTTAAACTAATTCTTAAAACACAGGATACATGACCCTGCCCCCATTGCTCCCTTGCAAAGAATGCTTTCTAGTTTGTTTTTAAATAGTAGTGAACAAGCACTAGCTGCCCGTCTTGTTTATCTTTATTCTATGAAAATACATAGAACACCTGCTTGTTAAAAATAATCACTTGTTCACACTTGAATAAATTCACACGTGAATAAATACGTGGGTCAGAGTCTGCTCTGGGCTCTCAGCTGGGAATGCTGTCAGTCCCCTGAGCCCACTTTGCACTCTAAACTTGTGTCTGACTCTTAATTCCTTCAGTGCCGCCTGGGTTGGGGTCTCCATGACCATGCTGGTCTCAGTAAGTGGCACCCAAACGTGAAAATCAAACCCAGGATGAAGGGTTGCCTGAGCAATGGAGAAAGGAGAAGCTAATCTAAGCTGAAGGACACCCGAGGACGCTTGAAAAAATCTCCCAGGTAAATTAGGGTGAGCTTGGAAGCATCAGGGTAACAACGGGACAAGGTTCAAGCAAACGCAAAGCTGATCTCAGCTTGCTTTATCATTTGCTTAGAAGAGGGGGAGTTGAAGTTAGTTGTAGCCGCTTAACACAGCTTTTTAATGCAGTTGAAAGATATTGCCTCTGGTTTCCTGAGCAGGGAACTGTGAATATAGAAGAACGGGAAAAAGTGGGTACTATTCTAAAAAAGGCAAGCAAAAAACAAAACAAAAAAAATTGAAAAAGACAAAAATAAAAAAACAAAAAATCACACAAAGAAATACAAAACAAAACAAAAAAGGCATGTAAAGAAGGAGCTGAGGATATTCCTATTCCAGTGTGGTCAGTTTGGGCAATGGTGCATTCAGAATTAGAGCCATTTCAAACTGATCATGAGGAGGAAGAATCAGCGGAAGAAGGAGAATATAATTGGGATGAGGAAATTAAAGATAACCCAGTTAAGAAAAAAGAAAAAAAAAATGAGGAAAAAGGAGTCTGTCTGCCAGCCCCTCCTCAGCGTTTAACCAAAGAGTGGCTAGATCCACCTGACATTCCTCCGTTAGAGGAATCAGAGGCTGTTTCTAAAGTGAAACTTGCTGCTTCAGTGGTTGTATTTATGCCCTCCACAGCAGTAACTGGGAAACTACCCATTGGGCATATATTCCTTTCCCTCCTTTGTTGCAACCTATGACATGTTAGATCCCTCCGTGGATTGGGTCTATCTATACAGGCTGGAATACAACAGGCTTTCAGGAATGGAGATTTAGAGGCTTGGCAGTTTCCTGTTACAATACACCCCACTAAATCAACAAGGACAGTTTCAGGTAACATTTGAGCCTTTTCCATGTAAACTTTTAAAAGAATTTAAACAAGCAATGAGTCAATATGGCCCAGGATCTTCGTTTGTTATGGGACTGTTAAAAAATGTGGCCACCTCTAATAGATTAATTTCTGCTGACTGGGACACTTTAACTCGAGCTTGCCTATTTCCTTCTCAATTCTTACAGTTTAGGACCTGGTGGGCTGACAAGGCTAATATTCAAGCTAATATGAATGCCAATGCTCAGCCTCCAGTGAATATTTCTGCAGAACAGCCCACAGGAATTGGTGCATGGGCTCCTTACATGCACAGGCTGCTATGGCTGATTTGGCCATAGAGCAGGTTAGGAAGGTGTGTTTAAGAGCTTGGAAAAATATTACATCGGGAGGTAAAAGATTTCCATCTTTTAGCACAGTGAGACGAGGGCCAAAGGAGCCGTATGCAGACTTCACAGCTAGACTACAAGAAGCAGTAAGAAAGGCAATCGCAGAGATGGCAGCTCAGGACATAGTGCCATAGTTACGAGCATCTGACAACACAAATGCAGAATGTCAGGCTGCCGTATGACCTATTAAAGGAAAGCCTCATTTGATGGAGTACATTAAAGCTTGAGATGGTATTGGAGGAAATTTGCAGAAAGCTATTTTATTAGCACAAGTCATGGCAGGTTTAAAAATAAATGAAAGAGGTATGCCTTTCCCTGGAGCTTGTTTTAACTGTGGAGAAAGGGGACATATGAAAAAGGATTGCAGACAAAATCTAAAAGCAGGGCAGCCTGTTACTCTAAGTAATTTAATGGTAGCTATGATGGCGGTTATCACCACTGCAGTGAGAATTCCTGGAGTTGGGGCAGAATGAAAGGAAATTTTACATATTGGATCCTTTGTTGCAATCTATGACATGGTTAGATCCCCCCTTAGATGTATACACTAATGAGAGCTTGTGGATGCTGGAGCCAATAGATAATCTCATCCTCAAGAATATGGTACTTTGATGAATCTCTCAGCTTTGAACATCTACCTATATGCCGAGGAGAAGCTGAAGTATGTTTAAAAGCAAAAATTCAAGCATGGCTAGCCATAATACCTGGAAAAAAGTCACACTTGAGCTCAGTTACATATGATCTCTGGCTTTAGCACTTTTTATAATAATTCAGGAAATAAAAGTTACATTTTGCCCCCCAAAACCTACATGCAGACAAAATAAAGAGTGGTCCTCTAGCCGGGTGTGGTGGTTCATGCCTGTAATCCCAGCACTTTGGAGGCTGTGGTGGGCAGATCATGAGGTCAAGTGATCGAGACCATCCTGGCCAACATGGTGAAACCCCGTCTCTACTAAAAATACAAAAATTAGCTGGGCGTGGTTGCATTGCAGCTACTTGGGAGGCTGAGGCAGGAGAATTGCTTGAATCTGGGAGGCGGAGGTTGTAGTGAGCTATGATGGTGTCACTGCACTCCAGCCTGGTGCCTGGCAATAGAGCAAGACTCTGTCTAAAAAAAAAGAGTGGTCCTCTAAGTTAAAAATATTAATCTGGGAAGATTGTGTTTCGGCAGAGGCTGAGCTGCTGTACAATGATTTCCATGGAATTGTTATTGATTGGTCCCCTAAGGGGATATTTAGCATTAATTGCACCTGTCAGCCCTCTTGTTGTGACATGGAATCACTTTGGTGGCAGATAAAACATAATAACTGTTCCGAGTCAATGCACACTGAGACAAATGCCCCTATTATTTGAAGAAATGGGGGCAGGGCAGGACCATGATCAAGAATGATTTGGTCAAGATTGGGAACTGAACAAAGAGAGCTTTGGAAGATGTTTATGGCTTTAAAACCAATAAAGGTCTGGGAAGGAAAGTATAGTAGAGGATTGGGTTCTAATTCTTATCTCTTGGAGTTTTTAAGAAACAGAACTATATGGATTGGAGCTGTGTTAAACCTCCTTACCTGGCAGTGGTAGGAGAGCTACAAATTAACTTTGTTAACTCCGAAGTGGCATGTCAAAATTGTAGACTGTTTTCTTGCATTAATCCTTCTATGTTCAACTCTCATCAATCTGTATATATTGTTTGTTAGAGCCCGAGAAGGAATCTGGCTACCTGTAAATCTGTCTCATCCCTGGGAAGGGTCTCCCTCAGTGCACATTTTTACTGACATTTTACAAAAGGTTTTAAAATGAACCTGAAGATTTATTGCAACTTTAATTTTAGTTAGTATGGGTCTGATTGCAGTCACGGCCACAGCAGCTGTGGCCGGAGTAGTCTTGTACTCCTCCAGACAAACCGCTGAGTTTGTCAACAATTGGCAAAGGAACTCCACTTTGCTATGGAATTCTCAAACAAAAATAGATCAGAATCTAGCTAATCAGATTAATGGTCTTAGGCAAGCGGTCCTCTGGTTAGGGGACAGAGTAGTTAGTCTAGAATATAGAATTCTATTACATTGTGATAGGAATGCTTCTGATTATTGTATTACTCCTCATCCGTATAACGAGACAGCATAACTGGGAAAAAATAAAGTGTCACTTTGAAGGGCATGCTGGAAATTTATCTGTGGATAATTTTAAATTAAAAGAATATGTTTTTCAGGCTTCTCAAGCACATTTAACTTCAATTCCAGGAACGGAAGTGCTTGAGGGAGCTGCCGATGGATGGGCAGCCCTGCATCCAGTGACCTGGGTAAAAACACCTTGATGATCTATGGTGGCTGTTACGATTGTGTTCTTAATTTGTCTGATTTCTCTTTGTTAGTCTGCAGGTGCAGATCCCGAATCCTTCGACAAACAGCTCACTAAGATAAAGCTGTGTTTGGTTACCTAGCTTTGCAGAAAAAGAAAGAGAAACATGATGAGAACAAATCTTGATGTGTGTGATGGGTTATATTGTTTACCGAGAAACAATGGCAAGGAGCACTGAGTGGTCCCCAGGCGGAAAACTGCTCAGGGCGTTCTAGAATAAGTAAACAATATATAAATGTCAGGCGATAGTTAAACCAGTTCTTAAAACACAGGATCCATGACCCTGCCCTCAATGCTCCCTCGCAAAGCATGCTTTCTAGTTTATCTTTATTCTACGAAAAAACATAGAACACCTGCTTGTTAAAAATAATCACTTGTTCACAAAGAATAAATAAGTGGGCAGAGTCTGCTCTGGGCTCTCAGCTGGGAATACTGTGAGCCCCCTGAGCTCACTTTGCACTGTAAATTTGTGTCTGACTTAATTCCTTCAGCGCCGCCTGGGTTGGGGTCTCCACGACTGAGCTGGTCTCGGCACATGATAACTGTTTCATTTTTTGAGGACCTGCCGGACTGCTCTGCACAGCATTCACACTCCTTTTTGCAGATGACAAAACTGAGTCTCTACAATACTGTTCCCAGTCTCAGACCTGCACCCAGTAGCCAGCGTGACCAACTCCCAGGCTGGTGCTCCAAGCCAGCAGGCTGCACAGGGCCCCAGGGCTGGCACTGTTCCTCTTCCTCACACATGCTCTTAGATTCAGGAATCTCATAAAGTGACAGAGCTGCCGGGACTCTTAGGGGCCATAAGTGTCACTCTGACATTTATGGCGGGGGAGATGGGAACTCAGTGTGAGCTAGTGTCATTCCAGCAGCCCGTAGCTGACCTTCATGTCTGGTGTCCAGAGCTCAGAGAGGCCTACAGGAGGAAAGCAAAGTCCCCAGGACCTGCAAACTTGTTGCCACACATTCCGAATCAAATGCAAACAGTGCCCTGGAGGCATCAGCAGGGAGACACTGGCAGCCCTCAGAGCACAGACAATGCCTGGCTATAAGATGTTACTAGGTGGAAATGAACAGCATTGATTCAAGGAGGAAGACCAAACATTCATGCAAATTTCAATGTTTCAGCATGAGATTCTGAAATCCGAGTGTTCAGAGACCATGCAAGTGTTCAGAGACCATGCCCAGAGTGCAGTCACCTGATGCCATGCCCTTGTGGACTCTCTGGGCTGGGCTTCATTCTATCCAGGAGAGTGCCGTTGGAGTGAGGCTTTGCCGCTCTGGGCATCTGCCTCAAGAAGGCCTGACAGCCTTGCTGTTTGCTCACTTGGAAGCCCCGAGCCACCACTGGAGAAGTCCAGCTGGAGAGGCCCCATGGAGAGGGGCAGGCCCTGAGATCAGCTGGAGGAGAAGCAAGGCCCGAACATCCCAGCATCAGAGCTGAGCCTCCAATGGCTCTATCCCAGCACCATCTGCAGGAGACATCCCAAGCAAGAGCACCAGAAGACTCGCCCAGCTGAGCCCCACCTCCCCACAGAGCCAGGCAAAGTCACAACATGAAGATAAGGATCTGGAAATGAGATCCCCCCTGGATTAAGGTGGGTCCCAGAGCTAGTAGCAAGTGTCCTTCTACAAGAAGAGAAGGGAGGAGACACAGGCACCGGAGAGAAGCCACATGAAGACAGAGGCAGAGACGGCAGTGATGCAGCCATGAGCCCAGGAGGCCTCGGGCAGCTGCCAGAAGCTGGAGGAGGCGGGGAAGAACCCTCCCCTGGAGCTTTCAGAGAGAGCGGGGTCCTGCTGGCTTGGATCTGACTTCTGGCCTCCAGACCAGGAGACAGAGGATCAGTTTATGTTTTTTTTTTTAGACAGAGTCTTACTCTGGCTGGCTGGAATGTAGTGGCATGATCCTGGCTCACTGCAACTTTTGCCTCCCGGGTTCAAGCGATTCTCCTGTCTCAGCCTCCCGAGTAGCTTGGACTACAGGTGCATGCCACCATGCCCAGCTAATTTTTGTATTTTTAGTAGAGATGGGGTTTCACCATACTGGCCAGGCTGGTCTCAAACTCCTGACCTCGTGATCCATACACCTTGGCCTCTCAAAGTGCTGGGATTATAGATGTGAGCCACCGCGCCTGGCCAGTTTGTGTTGTTTTAAGCATCCAGCATGTGCACACTGTCACAGCAGCCCCGGGAAGCAAATACAGCCTATCCGAGGATAGCACCCACCCAGCCAGGTCTTCAGTCCTGGGCAGGGCTCTGCACACTTGGCAAACTCCAAGTCACTAAGGCTCCACAAGAGCCCTGTGACATCAGAACCATCATGATCATTATAGGCGGGGACAGCAAGACACAAGTAGCCCAGATGCGCCTAGATTAATTCTGATGTCGCAGAACGTTCAATATTTAGATCTCAGCACCAGCGGTTTTTCCTAACCTTACGCGCTTTGTTGCATTCCAGAACCTTATTCCCAGAAGGGGTCAAGGGCACCCCCAGTGTCTGCAGCACACAGAGGCTGAGCAGCTCCATGGCCATCACCACGCCCTCCAGTTCCAATCTCATGCCAATGTGCTGTCCCTCTGTCCCCCTTCCAAGTCCTTGTCATCTCTGGTTCCCCTTATTGCCAGAAATCACCTCTCGCAGGGCCCCTGCTGCCATCATCACCATCCAGGGGCAACAGGGCACTCCCCATAGCCTTGCTCTGACCTGGGCTCCTCCCGTGGCTGCCCCTGCCCCCAGCAGGACATTGGCCTCCCAGCCTGGCACATGGGGCCCACTGTCACCTGCTATCTGGTCCCTCCTGGTGCCATTTCCAGCCACCCCTGAATGCTTGCTCTTCCCAACTCAATCTGCAGCCCCCACGTGGGGGACAGTTTCCTGCCCTTGGTGCTCCTCCTCCTCCTCTGCCAGACAGATGAGCATCCCACCCGCTGGGGAAGGCTCCCTGGGCCACCTGCTCCCCTCCGGGAGAGGCAGACCTCCCTGCACCTGCCCCGGGGCCCAGGCAGGGAGCGCCTCACGTCAGCCTGGAGTCATCGCAACAGAACCCACGCCAATCTCCTCTGCTGCTCACATCTCGAGCTGTTTTCAGTCCAGCTTGCGAGCCTGCCCTCCCCTCCCCACGAAGCCCCATGTGCGAGCAGCAGGGCTTTCCATGTCCTCTTGGTGAGCACGGGGAAGCTATCAGCCTCTACCTTCAAAGCAGATCTGGGGTGGGATCCCTCCTGCTTCTATGGAGTGACCACCACACTCCCGTAGGCTGGGAGACCCGGAGGAGGGATTTAGCCCAGCCTCCAGCACAGAGCCCCTCACAGCCTTCCCTGCCACTAGCAGCACCTGTACATGCTGCTGCCTCTGCCTGGAACCCTGTTCCCACTGTGTGGCTTCAACATGGTCGCTTTTTGAATGAGCAATTCCAGCGCACAGAGCACATGCTCCCCCAAAATGTATTCTCCCAAATCATCCTCACAGTGACTCTGTGAAGGTGAACAACCTCAGCCTCACGGAACCGAGGCACAGAGAGGGTCGGTAGCTCGCTCCAGACCACACAGCGTTTGAGGGACATAACTAGGGCTCTGGCTACACACTCCACACCCCTGCCCCAGCCTGCACTAAAGCTCCTCCTCGGGGAAGCCCTCCCTGTCTCTGTCTCCCCTGAGGCTGGGTTACATGGCCCCCGTGCACTAAGAGGAATGTGTCATCTGCCTGGCCTGTCCACTGCCTGACCTTTCGCAGGACAGTGAGCTCCACGGGTCTGAGACAGGACCTGTCTTGTTCGCTCCCCTCCCCATGCACAGCAAGCCTGCCACAGTCCTGGGTCCCACTAATGAGTGGCAGTTCTGAATGGGATGCAGGAGAAACCTAGAGTTGGGGTGAGGTGGGGTCTGGCAGGGCTGGAGAGGGGGCAGCAGAATTCAGGGAGACCACGAAGCGGGCAGAGGACAGGTCAGCCCTTCCACTGTGTGCAGCTGGACAACTTGGTTACATGGTGTCCTCTGCTCTCTGTCCTCAAATAGGTCCACCTCTGGGTCCCTCCCCTGGCCATGTGGCTCTGTACTTCCTGTTTGCAGTTCACAGCAAGCTCCCCTCCTGCCTTACCAGCCCACGCAGGCATCAGAGGACAGAGTAAAACAGACCTTAGCCCTGGGCCCCTGGAGAGGTGCAGGGCAGGGCAGTGCACAGCGACAGTCACGGAGCCACTGAAAGCTGCACGAAGGCAGAGGTGTGGCAGCCGAGGCGGGGTGAGGCGTGGTAATGCCGACCCCAGTTGCACCAACACGTTCTCACATGGCCTCCAATGCTCACAGCCTGGGGCTCCATCCCTGGAGCCAAGATGAGGCTCCGAGGTTCTGCCCAGTGCCCTCTGGGAAGGAGGCTTGGCTGGTGGTCACACCTTGTCCCACGGGTGATAGTGCACCCCACAAGGAGCAATAGTCCTGTGGACGCTACTCTGGGTCATTTTGCTGTTGCAGAGGGGGCAAACTTTGGAATCCCCGGACTGTGCTCAAATCCCAGCTCAGCCATGCACTCGCTGTGTGACTCTCAGCAAGTCACTCCAAATTTGAGACTGCCTCTCCGTCTGTGAGGTGGGTAGGAACGACCCGAAGGAGCATCTATTGTAAGGGAGGTGGGCAAGCTTCCAGTTTGGCGGGAAGTTTCAAATGCCTCACTGGATGTAGGGAAAGCATGAGGGTGGCCAGACCCCAGGGCGGCAGGCACAGCCACTCACCTCTGTGGCTGAGCTCGTCAGCTCCTCTGGGTCCACACCCCCTCCATGTGAATCTGCGCTTCCACTCAGGAGAGACTGTGTTAGATTAAAAACAGCCTTGGAATTCACCATGGCTACAAATTCCCACCCCCTCCATGCTTGCTCGGCCACCAAGAGGTGGCGTCTGTTTCCCCTCCCCTGAGTGCTCTGGCACGGTGACTGGAAAGAGATGCAGTGGAGGTGATGAAATGCAAGTTCCCAGCCTGGGCGGGAGAGGCTGCGTGCTCCTGTATCGTCATGAGACAGACACACCTGGACAGCCCACTGGTCCCAGGAGGATGAGAGGCACATGGAGCAGAGCCAACTGGGTAAAGCTGAGCCCAGCCAAACCCCCGACTCAGGAGGAAGCACCCCCTCTGCCGCATTTGGGGATGGCTTGTTACGCAGCAGCAGCTAACTGGCTGTGGAGCAGGAGATGCCAGGCTAAGCAGGGACAGTGAGGTGCTGGGCAACCTCATCATCAGGCACATAGGCTCTGTCCTTGGGATCTGGGTCCTGAGGCCTGGCCTCATGGAAACAATGTTATCACAGGAAAGTCACTACAAAGGAAAGGAACCCATCAGCCCCCTGAGAAGAGCAGGCCTGCTGTTTCTCCTGGACTGACCGAGAGCAGGGGAAATGCCATCGCTAGTGTTTATGGATTCACACGGCATCTCTCTCCAGTCCTTTCTGATGGCACAGAGCAGGGCAGGTGCACCACGAGCTGTTTGCTGGGAGGATTAATTAGATCCTCTCTGATGCCTGACACTTAGCAGATGCCCAGCTCAACAGGAAACTTCTTCCCATGTCTGAAGTGGCCATCTCCAGCCATAAGTTTTTCATTTTCTTTATGTTTTATCCTTTTTAATTTTTATTTTTTTGAGACATGGTCTCACTCTGTCCTCAGGCTGGAGTACAGTGGCACGATCTCCGCTCACTGCAACCTCCACCTCTTGAGTTCAAACAATTTTCCTGCCTTAGCCTCCCAAGTAGCTGGGACTACAGGTGCGCACCACCATGTCTGGCTAACTTTTGTATTTTTGGTACAGGCCTCCCAAAGTGCTGGGATTACAGGTGTGAGCCACTGCGCCAGGTCTTTTCTTTTTACAATATATTTTTTTTTTCCTCTGGCAATGTCTAATGAACCACATAAACTTTTTAGTAATACCTTTGCCTTCTCATTCTTAGGAAGCCTCCCCTCTCTTGACTCTAAGTGAAATCTGATGGATTCACAGCCAGATTCCACCAGGTGCACAAAGAAGAGCTGGTACCAATTCTACTGAAACTATTCCAAAAAATCAAGGAGTAGGGACTCCTCTTTAACTCATTCTGCAAAGCCAGCTTCACTCTGGTACCAAAACCTGGCAAAGACACAACAACAAAAAAGAAAACTACAGGCCAACATTCCTGAGGAACATACATGCAAGATGGATTCGAGATTTAAATGAAGACCCTAAACTATGAGAATCCTAGAGAAATCCTAGAAAATACCATTCTGGATATTGATCCTGGGAAAGAACTTGTGACTAAATCCTCAAGGGCAACTGCAACAAAGACAAAAATTGACAAGTGGGGCCTGATTAAACTAAAGAACTTTTGCACCACAAAACAAACTATCAACAGTGTAAACAGGCAACCTACAGAATGAGAGAAAATACGCACCCAGGGAAGGTCTAATATCCTTAACATATGAGAAGTTAAACAATTCAAAAGGCAAAAACCAAATAACCACTTTAAAATGTGGGCAGAAGACATGAACAGACACTTTTCAAAACAAGACATGCAAGCAGCCACCAAACATGAGAAAATGCTCAGCATCGCTGATCATCAGAGAAACGCAAATTAAAACCACAGCGAGGGACCGTCTCACACCAGTAAGAATGGCTGTTGCTGGTGAGGCTACAGAGAAAAGGGAATGCTTATACACTGTTGGTGGAACGTAAATTAGTTCAACCACTGTAGAAAGCAGTTTGGAGACTCCCCAGAGGATTTAAAACAGAGTTACCATTCAGCACAGCAATCCCATTACTGGGTATGTATCCCAAGGGAAAAAATAAACCCAAAAAAACCCACACATGTATGTTCATCACAGCACTAATCACAATAGCAAAGACATGGAATCAACCTAGGTGCCTATCAATGGTGGAATGGATAAAGAAAATGTGGCACATATACACCATAGAATACTATTCAGCCATACAAAGAAAAAGAATCATGTTCTTTGCAGCAACACAGATGCAGCTGGAGGCCATTATCCAAAGTGGATTACCGCAGGAACAGAAAATACCAAATGTTCTCACTTCTCAGTGGAATGCTGACCATTGCATACAGATGGACATCAAGATAGGAACAACAGACACTGGGGCCTACTAGAGCTGGGAGGAAGAGAGCGGACAGGGGCTGAAAACTACCTATCGGGTACTATCCCACTACCTGACAAGACCATTTGTACACCAAACATACCCATGTAACAAACCTACATGTGCACTCCCAGATCTAACATAAAAGTTGAAATTATAAATAAAATAAGAATAGAAATAAATGGAGTCTGCAGCATTGGTGGAAGGCAAGCAGTGGCTGTTTTCAGGTGCTCACACAGGCGGGTCTGCTGCTTGCTTGTGCCTGTGCTTTGAGAACTCACACAGCCTCAGCAGCCTCCAGTACAAGGTTCTTCCTCACATGGCAGGTCCTTTCTCCTGCTTTCTTCTTGCCCACAGACTTCTGGAAATGTTGCCTACATTTTTTTTTAATCCTGGGATGACCTCCCTGGCTTCTGGCCATTTGCTTGAACTCTGGCCTTCATGCATTGTGGACTCTCCTGTTCTAGGGCTGGCGTCAGACTTCCCATTCTTTCTGACCCTGTGTGGCACCATGCAGGTTTGCCTCAGATAGCTTACCTGGACTTGCTTCTGAGCCTCTGTGCTCTGATCCTTGGTCCGAATTGTTTTCAAGTTCTCCATTCCTCTGTCTCCTGAGCTCTGGTGGGAGGTTCACTGGGCTCCTGAGCTTGTTCTCACAGAAGTATGCACATTGCTTAGGGTGCTGTCCACAGATGGAGGCACAGCTGACACAACGCCTCAGGAGATGGTCATAGAACCTGTCTTGCTCCTTGCGGCAGCTGAGTAACCCTGGAAGACAGAAATGTGTGATACTCCTGGGTAACACAGACCAGCAGGAGCTCTAGGTTTGGCTACAAAGGACATCAAAGTTAAAAAAAACAACATGGTAAAATTCCAGAAAGCAATCCCAGAGTAAGCCAAGTACTTTTACAAGATACAAATGAAAGACTATGCATTGTCCTCTAAGTACTATTTTAGCTGCATTGCATTTTGATGTGTGCTATTTTTCCTCTAGTTCAAAATGTACTTATTTTTCATTATTACTTCTTCTTTGACGTATGGATTGTTTACAAGTGCATTTTTTAGTTTCCAAACATAGGAAGAATTTCAGTTATCATTTAAAATTGAGATCTAGATTACATTGTTACATAAGACCTTTACTTGCATTTTTCAAGGCTTATCAAGGAGAAATATATTTCAAATTAGCATAAGGAATGAAGGGGAAAAACCAGAATCCTCTTTGGCAAGTTGGAGGAGGGAGCTGGAAGGAAAGTAGAAAAGTTCACATGAATAATATTTCTTCTCTCTGAAGACTAAGTGAGAATTACAGCAGCTTATACAGGTGTCAGTGCCAAGGTGCAGAAGCCAAAGAAACTAAAGCCCAATCACACTTGCCTTAAGAGAGCACAGTGGACCCAACTTTGAAAGTGTAAAGAAATCTGTTTGGAACAATCAATTATCTAAAGCCTCGGAATATTTCTTAAAATTTTTTTTTTTTTTTTTTTTTTTTTAAAGGGAGTTTCATTCTTGTCACCTAGGCTGGAGTGCAGTGGTGTGATCTGGGCTCACTGCAACCTCTGCCTCCCAGGTTTAAGCAATTCTCCTGTCTCAGCCTCTTGAACAGCTGGGATTACAGGTGCCCACCATGAGACCCGGCTAATTTTTGTATTTTTATTAGAGGTGGGGTTTTGTCATGTTGGCCAGGGTGGTCGCAAACTTCTGACCTCAGGTGATCCATCTGCCATGGCCTTTCAAAGTGCTGGGATTACAGGCATGACTACTGTGCCTGGCCTAGCCTCAGAATATTTCTACATGAAAGTTTTTACATGAAAATGGCGTTTTCTTTGTCTTTAGAATAAGGTATTTATGTGAAAACGTGGCTCACACAGATATGTGAAGGACACATTTCACAGGCAGGATGGTGGATAAGAACCCAAATTTCAGAACCAAATTTCCGTTGGGGCCATCTCGGCTGTACCACTTGCAGACAGTGTGGTTTTAGCCTATCCATGACTCAGTTTCCTCACATCCAGTATATGGAAAATAACTGCACTGACTTCTTAGGGTTGTTGGCAGAGTTGCAGTGCCTGGCACATACTAAATGCTCACTTAATGGAAGGCTTGAGTAGAATATTCATTTGAGCCTCTTCACAAAGCAAATACACACCCATCCTTGTGCCTTTGACAGAGTAAAGGAAGGCCCTAAAAGATCACGGAACTGGGGACTTGGGGCGAACTCAGATGGCTCACATGGAGCCAGTGATCTCCCCTGCTCTGGCCCTGCCCTGGCCCATCCCCAGGGCTCCACTGAACAGCACAGAAACTGACACCTCCATTCTGTGTCACACAGGGTTGGCCCAGCAGTGGTGTCCTTGGGGCTTTCTGTGACCTCCTCCCCTGTTGGAGGTGGCGCTTTTGCAGGTGGTGCCTGAGCGCCCCAGACCAGGCCCTCCCTGCCTGACCTCACACCCTGCCCCGGCCCCACCCAGGACCTGGTCCTCTACTCTGCGTTTCCCACCTCTGCGCCTCTGCTCATGTTGCCCTCTCTTCTAGGCACCTTCCCCTCATCTGATTTCTGCATTCTGTGGCCTCTTAACAAACTGCCTCTGATGGCGCTTCCTCCAAGGACATCTCCCTGCTCCCCAGCCCATCAGCTAAAGGTGGCCTCTCCTGACTGTGGCCTTCTACCTTGACACACAGTCATTTCTCCCATTAGGTGACACTGTCCTTGAAGGGCACGCCAGATTCCTGTTTCCGTGGGGCTGGAGCACTCCATCTATGTGTGTGGGATGAATGAATGAATGTTCTAATTTGTTAATCGATAGTGGTTCAGGCCATGATTTAAGAGTCAGAGTCCTGGGTTCAAACCAAGATGCCACTGTGACATCTCCACTTCTCCATTGTGTGTTCTTGGGTAAGTTACTCGGCCTCTCTGAGTTCCCCTCAACAAGTATTCATGAAGGACTTACTATGTGTCAGGTACTCACCTGTTTTCAGTGTCTCAAACATGCCACATTCTTTCCTGCCCCAGGTCCTTTGCACATGCTATTCTCACTGCCTGGAATACATTCCCTCTATCATCTTTTCTCGGCTCCCTCCTACCTAATCTTCAGATCTCAGCCCAAATGTCAGAGATCTCCTCTGACCATCCAGTAGAAGTAGGTCCTCCCTTGTCACTGTCTGTTGTTTCTTTTGAAACTTTTTATTACAGAACTTATCACACATGTACATAAGGAGGACAGCACAGTGATGCCCTCTGCACTGGTCATCAGCTTCACAAATTGTTTAAATTCTGCCTTATACTTTTCTAAACATTTTTTGGGGGGCTTGTATATTTTAAAGCACAGCTGAGATGTCATATAATTTTTTTTTGAGACAGAGTCTCACGCTGTTGCCAGGCTGGAGTACAGTGGTGCGATCTCAGCTCACCGCAACCTCCGCCTCCCGAGTTCAAGTGATTCTCCTGCCTCAGCCTCCCGAGTAGCTGGGATCACAGGCATGCACTACCACACTCGGCTAATTTTGTATTTTTAGTAGAGACAGGGTTTTTCCATGTTGGTCAGGCTGATCTGGAACTCCCGACCTCAGGTAATTGTGTGAACCTCAGGAGGTTGTGTGACCAGAGCAGAAAGGTAGAGAGATAACAGATGGCACACTGTACACCTTCTCCTGTCACCCTTTCCTCAGCCACCTGACTATGGGGCCAGAGAGTGCTCTGCAGGGAAAGGACGGGGGTGATCCCACCGTCTCCTGGGCTCAGGCCCCAGAAATCACTGCAGAAGGCTGCACAGGTGCGCTGGCTCTGTCAGCTGCAAATGGCTTTGCAGGAAATGCAGGTGCCCAGCAAGGGATCCCAGTACTGCTCTTCAGGGCAGGATCTCATAGCCGGCCCTGTCCACAGGCCCTGTGGAGCTGAGATACCAGCAGTATGAGCACAGCTGATAGGCGGCCACAGCTTGGCCTCTTGCTCCTGATGAAAACCCAGACGGCCTCTCCTGCCCACAATCCCATAGACGTCCTTTCTGTCTCAGAAGCAGAGAGGGCAGACAAAGCTGGCTTCCAACCCCTACTGCACTTACTGGGGGCCTGGGGCAGCCGCCTCCCCTCTCCAGCCTCAGTTTCCCCATCTGCACATGGTTGTTTTCAGGCCCCCTGCTCTCTCACATCAGCAGTGCCCTGCTGGCCTGGCTCCCTGCCCTCTTTAACATGCCATGCCTCTCCCTGGCTCAGTCTTTGCACATGCTGTTCCCTTGCGTGACGTGCCCTTCTCCCCAGCGCCTCCCCCTCAGCTGCGTATTCCTTCTCAGCCGGAGACCTCTGTCTACATCTGATCTCTCAGGGAAGCGTTTCTGACTCGCCCCCTAGACTAGGACGCAGCCCTTTTTCCACACACTCGCACTGCCCTTCACTTGTCATCATGGTCACTTTCCTTCCACGTGTGTGGTGATTTGATGCTGGCTCCAGCACTAACTGTGAGCACCATCTGGCAGGGACGGTGCCTAATTTTTTTGTTCATTGCTGAGTCCTCAGAACCTAGATAGTACATAGGACACAGTAGGCGCTCATGAAATAAATGAATTTTTAAAAGCAGACCAAGTCAGGGTCTAGCGCACAGCAAGAACCAAGACATGTAAATTTCCTTCCGATTTTCATTCTTTCTTTTTTTTTTTTTACTGAAGTATAAAACGACCACAACAGTGTGTGTAAGGTGCACAAAAAACTGAAGAATACAGCTTGGTGGAATTTAATGTATGTATGCATCTGTGTCCTTACAGCCCACAATGAGATGTAGAAAGTTTCCTGTTCCCCTGAAGACTCCCTGGGGTTTCCTCCCACCCAATGCCCACTCCTAGAGGTGGCTACTGTTCTGTTGTTAGCCCCGTAGGTTAATATTGCCCCTTCTGGAACCTCCATGTCTGGTTTTGTCTCTCCACGTGGTGCCTGAGACTCATCCATGTGGGTGTTCTGTGTGTGTCTGGTTTTGTGTTACTGTGAGTTTTCCACTATGTGCATGCATTACTTCTGTTTTTCTGATTTCATGACCTTCGCTTCCACCAATAACTTCTCCTTAAAAATGTTTAAAAGCATTTTGCAAGGCATGTGTTTATTCTTTAATGAAAGCAAGCTGAGGGAAGACCAGAGGTGGCTGGGCACCATGGCCCACACCTGTAATCCCAGCACCTTGGGAGGTTGAGGTGGGAGGATTCCTTGAGGCCAGGAGTTCAAGACCAGCCTGAGAAACATAGTGAGCCCCTGTCTCTACAAAAAGATTTAAAAATTAGCTAGGTGCTATAGTCGCAGCTATTCAGAAGGCTGAGACAGGGAGATCACTTGAACCTGGGAGTTCAAGGCTGAGATGAGCTATGACCACATCACTGCATTCCAGCTTGGATAACAGAGTGAGATCCACTCTCTAAAAAAGAAAAAGAAAAAAGATCAGCGCCCCCCGTCCTGCCTCATTTAACACGACAGCTTAAACACAGGGGTTTATCATCCTTCCCTCCTGAAACCATGCTAAGCTAACAGTCAAGGGCAATTGTCTTCAGAGATAAAGGGAATGGCAGAGGTTTCTACAGCAGGGAACGCATGTATCTAACGTTCTGGGAGTTGGAAGGACTGGAGTGCCTGACTGCCTTTAAGGATCTCATCATCGATGCTTACAGGGGAAGGAAGTTGTTCTGAGTCACAGAACTCAAGGCAGTCTCCAGAATTGGAGGCACCGAGTCTCTCTGACAGCAGGGGCTGGGCGGGAGGCAGGAAGCTCTGAAAGGATTGGTTGGAAACTTACAAAAAGAGGGTGTGACCCCAGCACATCCCCATTCCAAGGCTGAGGCCAGCCACCCACTCAGGCGTGAGTGGGGTCTTCTTGGACATAGCTGACGGTAGAAACGTGGTCTTTCCTGGCAACATGGGAATTGTGAGAATCTTCTTCCTGGACACTCAGTCTCCCCTCTCATTATCCACCCCAGTTTCTATCTAAAGAGTGCAGCAACCAGGTTTTTAAAGATGCCTCCCTCCCTACCCTGCAACTGGCAGGAAATCAGAAGTCTCTGCTCTGGGAAAACAGACCCAAAGAAAAGAGCCAGAGGCACTGACAGCGGGAGAGTCTCTCAGGAAAATATCCAAGTTCCTGCCTGATCCCACTGGGGCAAAGCTTCTACATCAACCAGCCCATTTGATGGGCTCCAGGCAGCGGTCAGTGCCTGTCTGACTTCTGAACTAACAGCCAAAGATCACCTGATATGGGAGCACCGCCTCTAGCATGAAAGTAAACTCAAACCAAACAGAAGACAAACACCTGGAGCCTACGAAGACATACAGGAACCCGAAGAACATTTTACAACAGCAGCAGCAGCAGCAGCTGAGACCCCCAGAAATATGAGAGGATTGTGTATCTATGGAACAAAACGGTGGACTATTTGTAAAGGACATTCATAGGACAAATGAGAATAGTTAGAATTATAATTTATAGCCAGAATAAAAACATTAGTAGAAGGGCTGGAAGATGTAATCGAATAAATTGTCTGGAAAATAGGAGACAGAAAATATACAATTATGGAATCATTTCAGGAGCTCCGAAGGATGACTAATGATTTGAGGGACATTGGTTCCAGATTGGAAGAGTCAATCAAGCATCAGTGCAGTTCGGTCACAGAAACCAGGAAACATTATCATGCAGTTTCGGAGCACCAGTGATTATGAGCTGATTCTAAAACCTTCTTGAGAACAAGCAGGTTACCCATAAAACTCCGTTAGTTATGAAGTCAGGACATCTCGAAAGCAATCCTGGGATGTGAGGAGTGGCATGGAGGAAGGCAGTGGAGCAGCAAGCTCTGGGAATCTGTGCCTCCTGCTCAACAATCATGGAGCTGGCAGCCACTGCCTGAAGTCACTATTTGGGAGCTCTGGAGTTATCCAGAGGAGAGTTTGATGGTAAATTTTAGGAATTTCAGCCTATGACATGGCAGTGGCTACTATTCCACAGCAGTGCCACAGGCTGGAGCCAGGATGAGTAAGAAGGACCCTTGTCCTCCAGATACTGGGGCTGTGGGTTCTGATTGCTGACGGCTGCCTGTGACCACTGAGGGGTCAGCATAGATGACATTGTTTCAACCCCCAAGGGCTCAAGTGGCTTCCAGGGGATTTTAAGAGACAGTATCCTTCTCTGGCCTGGGAGCCAAGCACTTAAGGAAATCCTTGTCAGGTCACTGGTTGATTGCAGAGATAAAAGAACAGAAACATCAGTGACTACACGCAACAAGAAATACGTGCTGTGCAAAAAAATTAAAGTTGGGGGAAAAAATAAAGCTTAAAACTAAAACTTTGGAAAAGTCACAAACAGGTGGCTTCTGCCCTTAACAGGCAAGGTTCAGCATCCTTGAGGAGTGGTAAGGTTAGATTTCCAGTCACCACAATACAACCCCTCAAAATGTCCAGGTCTCAAAAACATCACAAAGCATACAAAGCAGCAGCAGCTTTGCCACATTTACAGGAAATACAGACTATGGCAGAAACCATTTCCAGGGAAGTCTACATATCGGAATTACTAGTCAAAGGTGTTAAATCAAGATTTATCTTAAATACGTTAATGAGCTTAAGGAAACCACAGACAAAGAACTGGATGAATCAGGAAAATGTTGTATGAAGACAACGAGCACGTGGTAAAGAGACAGAAGGGGTAGAAAAGGAACCAAACTTGGAAGCGACCAAAACGTCCTTCAGTGGGTAAATGTACAAATAAAGTGCGGTATACTCAAACAAGAGACTGTCATTCAATGCTGAAAAATGAGCTTTCAAGGCATGAAAAGACATGGAGTAGCCTTAAATGCATGCCACTAAGTGAGAGAAAGAAAAGCAAAACAGTCTTTGGTTGACTGCAGAGATAAAAGGAGTTGATAAAAGTGGATTTCAACTCCATGACATTCTGGAAAATTCAAAAACTATGGCGACAGTAAAATGATCGGTGATTCCCATGGGGTGGAGGATGGGAGGGATGCGTAGGTGGAGCACAGGATTTTTAAGGCAGTGAAGCCATTCTGTCATATACTCCAGTGGTGGCCACGTCTGTGTACATTTGTTCAAACCCAGGTACAATATGAGTGTGAACCCTAATGTAAACTTTAAATGGACTTTAAATGGTAACGATGTGTCAGTGCAGGTTCACTGATTGTAACAAATACACCATCTGGTTTAGGATGTTGTTAGTCAAGGAGGTTGTTGCAGAGGTGTGTGGACAGGGGCGTGTAGGAACTGTCTGTACTTCTGCTAAATTTTTCTGTGAGCCTAAGAATGGTCTAAAAGTAGTATCTCTCTCTCTCTCTCTCTCTCTCTCTCTCTCTCTCTCAAAGAACCATACAGAAGTTCTTGAATGGAAAAGTCCAAAAAGCGAAATACAAACCTTAACGGAAGGGGTTTACCAGCAAATTTAAACAAGCAGAAGAAGGGATGGATGAACTTAAAGACAAGACAATTAAAATAATTGTCCATGTCGCAAAAATGAAAAAAGATTGAGGAAAATTGAATAGAGCCAAATGTACTAACATTGCTCACAAAAGTCACAGAAGGAGAAGAGACTAAATGGAAGAAAAGGTATTTGAAGGAATAAGGGCTCCAAACTTCCCAAATCTGAGAAAACACGTGAATATACTCATTTGGGAATCTCAATACATTGGATTCAGGAAAACCTCAAAGAACTCACATCAACACACATTACAGAAAATCGAGAAAACCCAAAGACAGAAAGAATGGTGAAAGCAGCAAGAGAGAAGCAATTTCTCGTGCACAAAAGCGCCTCAATATGGTAACAGCTGATTTCTCCTAAGAAATGGTGGCAGACAGAAGGTAGTGGAATGATATATTCAAAATCCTAAAAGAAAAAAATAAACTGTCAACCAGGAATTGCAGATACTTTTAAATAACCTTTCAATAATGAGGGCAAACTTAAGACATTTCCAGGTAAACAAAATCTGAGGCGTGCATTATCAGCAGACTTGCCCTACAGGAAATGCCCAAGGGAGTCTTTCACGCTGACATGACTCTAGTCAGTACCTTGAAGCCATAGGAAAAATAAAAAACAATGGTAGAGATAACTAAGAAAGTAAATATAAAAGCCAGAATTATTTTACTTTCTTCGTGGTTTGGAACTCCTATTTTTTTCCTAAGTGATTTATTAGGCAATGAGTAAAACAGGGATTATAAACCTATGTTAGTGGTCAGAGTGTGCAAAGAGGCAACAAGTGACAATAACAATAGAAAGGAAAAGTCAGGGACATACAGGAACAAAGCTCTCATGTCCTACTGAAACTAAGCTGGTATTATTCAAACTAGGGTGTCATAAGTTTAAGGTATTAATTATAATCCCCAAGAAAATAACTAAAATTATGCAGAAAAAGAAAGGAAAGGGGACTCAAAGTGGCTCACTACAAAAAAAAATCAACAAAACACAAAACTGGAGTAACTGGAGAAAGAAAAAAACATATGACATACAGAAAACAAATATATAAATGGCTGAAGTAAATCTTTATCAAAAATCATATTAAATGTAAATGACCTAAGCTCTGCTAGTTAAAAAAAATTGGGAGACCGGATATAAAAACCCACAGGCTTCATGTATATTCTGCGTATAAGAGACTTGCTTTAGATAAAAAAATACAAAGAGCTTGAAAGCAAAAGGATGGAAAAAGGTATTTCATGCAAATAGTAACCAAAAGGGAGTTGGGGCAGCTGTATCATTGTCAGACAAAATAGACTTTAAATCACAAAAAGGTTACAAAAGACAAAGGCGGACAATATATATTAATAAAGGAGATACAGCATGAACATGTAACAATTATAACTGTACACACACCTGGGGCTGGGTGCGGTGGCTCACGCCTGTAATCCAAGCACTTTGGAGGCCAAGGCAGGTGGATCACCTGAGGTCGGGAGTTCAAGACCAGCCTGATCAACATGGTGAAACCCTGTCTTTAAAAAAAAAGAAAGAAAGAAAAAAAGAAAGAAAGAAAGAAAGAATTGTGGGCCAGGCGAGGAGGCTCACACCTGTAATCCCAGCACTTTGGGAGGCCGAGGCAGGTGGATCACGAGGTCAAGAGATTGAGACCATCCTGGTCAACATGGTGAAACCCCATCTCTACTAAAAATACAAAAAATTAGCTGGGCATGGTGGCACGTGCCTGTAATCCCAGCTACTCAGGAGGCTAAGGCAGGAGAATTGCCTGAACCCAGGAGGCGGAGGTTGCGGTGAGCCGAGATTGCGCCATTGCACTCCAGCCTGGGTAACAAGAGCGAAACTCCTTCTCAAAATAAATAAATAAAAAAAATAAAAAATAAAAAAATAAATGTATACACACCTAATGACAGGGCCCCAAAGGATATGAAAAGAATTGACAGAACTGACTGGCGAAATAGATAGTCTTACATGAATGTGAGGATATTTCAGTACCTCACTTTCAATAATAAGACGGAACAACCAGGCAGGTAAATAAGAAAATAGAGGACTTATGTAACAGACATGTAGACAACACTCAAGGCAACAATAGTGGAATACACATTCTTTTCAAGTGCACATGGAACTTTCTCCAGGATAGATTATCAGTCATAAAATAAGGCTAAAATTTTAAATATTTTAATTTTTAAAAATTAAAATTATTCAAAATTTCTTTTCTGATCATAATGCTATAAAACTACACATCAATAACAGAAGGGAAACTGGAAAATTCACAAACGTAGAAATTAAACAACACACTCCTTAACAACTTTGGTTGTTAAGAAGAAATGACAAGGGAAATTATAAAATATTTTGAGACAAATGAGGAAAATACAACATAACAAAAGTTATGAAATACAACAAAAGCAATGCAAAGAGGGAGATATATGTAAATGCATACACTGAAAAAGAAGAATCATACCTGATCATAACTAAATCATAACCTATTATACACCTTGAAGAAATAAAAATAGAAGAGCAAACCAAATCCAAAAATAACAGAAGGGAAGAAATAATGAAGACTAGAGCAGAGATCAATAACACAGAGAATGAAAAAATAATAGAGAAAATCACCAAAACCAAAAGCTGGCTGTTTGAAAAGATCAACAAAATTGACAAACCTTTAGGTGGACTGACCATGAAAAAGAGAGATGACTCGTATTACTAAAATCAGAAATGACATTGAGAACATTATTACTTATTTTACAGAAATAAAAAGGATTATAAAATAATACTATCAACAGTGGTACACCAATAAATTGGATAACCTAGGTAAAATGGACATATTCTTAGAAACACACAATCTACCAAAACTGACAAATGAAGAAATAGAAAATTTTAGTACTCCTATAACTTGTGAGGAGACAGAGTCAGTAATCAGAAGCCTATCAGTGACAAGCTGAGGACAAGACTGCTTTACTAGTGAATTCTACCAAAACATTTAAAAAAGAATGAACACTAATTCTTCTGAAACTCTTCCCAAAATCAAAGAGGAAGGAAAACTTCCTAACTCATTCATGAAGTCAGCATTACACTAATATCAAATCACAATAAGGATGTCACAAGGAAAGAAAATTACACACCAAGACGCCATATGTATACAAATTGAACCCAATGGCACCTTAAAGGTTTACTCACCATAACCAAGTGGGATTTATTTTCGGAGTGCAATGGTAGTTCAACAGACATTTTATCAACCAGTAAAATGTACCACACTAAATGAACGAATACTAAAACTAAATGATCATCTCAATTGATGCAGAAAAAGCACTTTACTAAATCCAACTTTTTTTTTTAAATGATAAAAACACTCAAGAAACTAGTTCCCTATCATGATAAAGGCCATATTTGAGAATCCCACGACTAACAATATTCTCAATGGTGAAAGTGAAATCTTTCCCCTAAGATCAGGAACAAGACCAGGATGCACATATTTGCCACTTCTCTTCCACATAGCACTGGGAGTACTAGCCAGAGCACTTAGGCAAGAAAAAGAAATAAAAGTATCCACAGTGGAAAGGAGAGCATAAGATTATCTCTGTTCACAGATAACATCTTATATGTAGAAATCTTATATGTAGAAAACACTAACAATTCCATTAAATGGGGAAAAGGACAGTCTCTTCAACAAATGATGCTGGGAAAACTGGATATTCACATGCAAAAGAATGAAGTTGAACCCTTACCGAACACCATAGGCAAAAACTCAAAATGGACCCAGGGCTAACACTATAATACTGTTAGAAGAAAAGATAGAGGGAAATCTTCATGTGCTAAATTTGGCAATGATACCTTAGACATGACACCAAAGGCATAGGCAATGAAAGGAAAAAATTAGATAAATAGGACTTCAACAAAATTTAAAACTTTTGTGCACCAAAGGACACTACTGAGAGACTGAAAAAACAACTCACAGAATGGGAGAAAATATATGCAAATCATATATCTGATAAGGGATTAATATCCAGAATATATAAAGAACCCCTAAAACTCAACAACAGAAAAACCAAACAACTCAAGTCAAAACTGAGCAAAAGGCTTGAATCAGCATTTCTTCAAGTAAAGCATTCGAGTGGTCAATAAGCACATGAAAAAATGCTCAGTCTCATCAGTCATTAGGGAAATGCAAATCAAAATGACAATGAGATATCATTTCACACCCATTAGGATGGTTATCATAAAAAATGGAAAATGACCAATGTTGGAGATGTGAAGAGCGGACGTGGAGACACTGCTCATGGGAATAGGTAACAGTGCGACAGCTGTGGAAAAGCCTGGCAGTTCCTCAAAAAGTCAAACATAAAACTGACACATGACCCAGTCATTCCACGCCTAAGTAAACATCCAGAAGAGCTGAAACACTGATGCAAACAGATACTTTTGCCTCAACACTCAGAGCAAAATACTCACAACAGCCAAAGGTGGAAACGGCCCAATTGTTTATCGCACATGAACGAATAAACAAAATGTGTTATAGGTACACAGCAGACGCTACGATGTTATTAAAATGCATGGAATACTTATACATGCTACAATGTGGATAAACTCTGAAGATACTAGGCTAAGTGAAATAAGACAGTCATATAGAGACGAATATTGTACAATTCTGCTTACATGAGAGAAGTAGAGGAGGCAAATTCATAGAGTTAGAGAGTAGAATAGAGGCTAGCCCAGGCAGGAGTTACTGATTAATGCATACAGAATTTCTGTCTGGGTCTACAAAAAGAGTTTTGGGTATAGATAGTTGTGGTTGTGCGTGTACATAATGCCACTTAATTGAACACAGCATAATGATTAAAATGGTAAAAGTTCCATTATATGTATCTTCCACCAGCAAAATGTGGAAGTAGAAAGCGGAAAGGAAGCAGAAAATGAAGGAGTGCCTTAAAGTTTATGATCGATAGAAAGTGATTTTCAGTCTAGAACATTGTTATCCATCAAGTATAAGGGAGAATAAAGACTTTCTCGGACATGAATGGCCTTGGAAGCTACTGGGGGACGTGTTCCATCGAATCTGGAAAGTGAACAAAGAAAACCAGGGCTGGTGAAGAACAGGGCTCCTCTCACAGCAGAGAAGGGAAGGTGGACGCTCCTGGCCCGACGGTGAAGGACGTCCCCAGTGACAGCTACTTGGAGGTCTAGACGGTACCCTACCCCAGCTAAGACGGAAGAGAGGGGAATGCCACCAGTGAAAACAGAAGCGTTGGATAAGTGAGAATGTCTGACTGACTGACAAGGTGGCTCTCTCTCAGAGCTGGAGATGAATTACGTGCATAGAAAACAGAGGAGTTCTCAACTCCAGGGAAACAAAAGATGTCACTAAGAAAAGAAAGGTAGGCTAGGTGTGGTGGTTCATGCCTGTAATCCAAGCACTTTGAGATACTGAGGCAGGTGGATCATTTGAGGTCAGGAGTTCGAGATCAGCCTGGCCAACATGGTGAAACACTGTCTTCACTGAAAATACAAAAATTAGCTGGGTGTGGTGGTGCATGCCTGTAATCTCAGCTACTTGAGAGGCTGAGACAGGAGAATTGCTTGAAACCAGGAGACAGAGGTTGCAGTGAGCCAGCATCTTGCCACTGCACTCTGGCTTGGGCCACAGCGTGATAGTCTGTCTCAAACAAACAAACAAACAAACAAAAAAAAAAAAAAAAAAAGAAAAGAAAAGAAAGGTAATCACAGGACATGTACAGCTCAGCTGTGGGGAATGTTTACGGTATCTTAAATAAGTGAGTCATCCGAATCCATGGGGTGGAGAGGTGGAATTATTCCTTCTGTAAAACAGTTTACTCACTGTGGGAGCCATGAGACCATTGTCACAGAACAAAGGCAAAACAGGCTTTCTAGGAGAGAGGAAGAAGACAGAATAGAACAAGGCTGCAGAGGAGTTGACATTCTGGGACAGAGCTGACAGCCAGCAGGTGTCTATCTTGACTCTGAGCACTCCTCCTTCACTGGGGTCCTGGGGAGGGGAGGCTGCGTGCATTCAGACAGTGACATCAGAGTTAAGCTCTCACCTTAGAAAGTGAGAAATCAATCCAGAGCATCTAAAATGGACAAGCCAAGGACCAGCAGGGGGAATGGATCAGGTTACGAGCCTCTTTGGAGAAGACCTGGGGAAAGCCACAGGGCAGCCCTGCTTGGGAACCCTGGACTGCGTGCGTCACAGGGCCGGTGCACCTCTCTGTGCAACTCTGGGCACGACTTCCCCTCTTCGAGACCCAGCGTCCTCCCCGGTAAACGAGGAAGCTGTTGCTTACGCGCAGGGTCACTGAGAGCAGCCTACGCATGGCAGGTGCCTAGCGTGGTACTGAGCACATTAGTAAAGGCTTAACACCCTGAGCTGCTGCCGTGATTAATACTGGCACTTCCTGCGATACAGAGTGCTGTGCTGGACAAGGCCTACACCTGAATGGAGAAAAAAAATTTTTTAGGAGCCAATTCCTGTTGTCTTGAGCCAACTCTATCTTTTCCTCCTTGGTGAGGAGGGGTCTTTTCAGGAGTAAAGGAGCAGGGCTGCGGGGAGAGGTCAACTTCTCATTCTTGCCCTTTGCAGTCACACCAAGGAAACCTGCAGATGTGGCTGGAAGAGGAGGAACAGTAGCTTGGTAATAGGAAGAATTTCTCATTCAATCCTTCAAGCAAACACTGAGTGCAAACTTGGGCTGGGCACTGATCTGAGCTCACCAGTGGGGTGAGGGCAGGAGAAGATTCCAGTGTGTAGAGACAGGGGTGTGTCCAGATGAGGCTGCCCCTGACACCTGAGGGACGTGCATGGGAATGGAATGTGACCTTACAACCTGGCTTCTGCTAATCAGGAAGGAGGAGGAGGAGGAACTGGAGGAGGAAAAGAAGGATGCGGAGGAGGAGGAGGCAGAAGAGGAGAAGAAGGGTAAAAGAGGAAGACAGATGAGGAAGACAGGAAAGAGAAGGGAGGAGAAAGGAGGAGGAGGAGGAGGGAAAGATGGCTTCTGGTTTCTGTGAGCCGTGTATGCTTTTTCCCCAGGCTATTTTGGAATACTGAAAATGGTTCTAATACCTCCCTGCCTGCTCCCACTTCCACTCAGAATGAAACTTCAGAGATTTTCAGGGCTGAGAGTCAACCAAACCCATCTGGTTCTTTTTTTTTTTTTTTTTTTTTTTTCTAGATGGAGTCTCTCTTTGTCACCCAGGCTGGAGTGCAGTGGTGCGATCTTGACTCACTGCAACCTCTGCCTCCCAGGTTCAAGCGATTCTCCTGCCTCAGCCTCCCAAGTAGCTGTGACTACAGGTGTGGGCCACCACACCAGGCTAATTTTTGTGTTTTTACTAGAGACAGGGTTTGGCCATGTTGGCCAGGCTGGTCTCAAACTCCTGACCTCATGTGATCTGCCCACCTTGGCCTCCCAAAGTGCTGGGATTACAGATGTCAGCCACCGCGCCCAGCCTCCCATGCTGGTGCTAAAGGAAGAAGAACTTAGTTAGGTCCTGGGAGAACTGGTCAAGTTACCTTCTCAGTTTTTGTTTGTGAAATACCCATCATAATTTTTACCCGCTGTCAGCTCATGTTGAAAATAGATTCACCATGCTTCAGTGACCCGAGTGTGCAGGAGTGAAGTGCCCATGGTGGGGAAAGCATGGCTGAGTCATCTTGGGAAGGACTTGGGCTGTGCACAACCTCAGTTTTCCAGACCTGTAAAATGGGGATTCTAGACGTTCTTTTGTAGATCTTCTCAAGGGTATGTACACGACAAGCATGTAACGGCCCAAGACATGGCTGCTGCTACTGGTGGTTATTATTGTGATATAAATAGTATGAAATATAATGGGCTAATAGTTATTTTATAATAATATAAAATAATTTTAACATTAGTGATAATTAAATTTCCTTTTGTAGAGACAGGGTCTTGCTCTGTCTCTACAAAATTACAGTGGTGCAATCATAGCTCAGTGCAGCCTTGAATTCCCGGGTTCAAGCGATTCTCCCCACTCAGCCTCCCAAATAACTAAGACAACAGGTCGAAGCCCCTGTGCCCAGCCAATGATAATCATTAATAGTGATAGTAGCATAAAATTAGTGCTCTGCAGGGGTTGGGGGGAACTACCCTCAGAACCTGAACTCCTAGTACCCACTGTCTGGTGACATTTCTTGTTGGTAATGTGACATTTCAGGGTGTAGCCATTCTGCCTCCTCCTACTGTCTCATTCATCTCTGCATCCAGTGCCTTCCATAATAGCAGGCACACAGCAGGTGCTGAATAAATGCTTTTCAGTGACTGGATTCCTTGTATATAGTTGTCCTCAGTAAAGACTCGTGAAAGGAAAAGCAAGCCGCATTCTTGCACTGTGCTGATGGACAGTTAGACAGGGATCATATTGAGTTTCATGAGCAGCTCCTTCCCTGCCTGCATTTCCATCCAGGGAGGACGCAGGGAGAGGTGCCCTGGTGAGGAAAGGGGAAAGTCCTGGCTCTTGCTCTCAACACTGGAGAAAGGATTCTTGGCACAAAGTGACTGGGCCAGAAATGAGCATGGGAAGCAATTTCCCTCAGATCAAAAAGCAACCCAATAACATACTTAAATGTGAAAGAAATGAAAATACGTACATTTAATAGAGAAGAAACCATTTGATAATTTTTACATCATCAAAGTGTGAAAGGCCTTTCTAACTATGACCCAAAATCCATAAAAGAAAAGATGCATAACATAGAATCCACAAAACAACAAGCAAACAAATAAAAGTTTTTTTGTGGCTGGACGTGGTGGCACATGCCTGTAATCCCAGCACTTTAAGAGGCTGAGGCAGGTGGATCGCCTGAGGTCAGGAGTTCGAGACTAGCCTAACCAATATGGTGAAATCTCATCTCTACTAAACATACAAAAATCAGCCTGACATCCTGGCGTGTGCCTGTAGTCCCAGCTACTCAGGAGGCTGAGGCAGGAGAATCGCTTGAACCTGGGATGGGGAAGTTGCAGTGAGCTGAGATAGCACCACTGCACTCCAGCCTAGGCAGCAGATAGAGACTATGTCTCAAAAAAAAAAAAAAACAAAAAAAAAAAACAAAAAAAAAACCAAGAACAACAATAAAAAAAAAAAACCCAAAACTTCTTTAGGACAACAAATATCCAAGTCCAAAGGCATACGAAAAACAGGCACGAAAACTTTGCAACTCCCATCTAAAGAATAAACAGAAAAATAAACGGGCAAAGGGCAGGAATAGACACAGTTCACAGACAGGGAAATACAACATAAGGATGCTTGATCTCATTCAAAAGAGACAGGCACATTCAAACTACACTGATACCATCTTCACCCTGAGATTGTTAAAACTCCAGAACTTTAATAATACCTTCTATTGGCAGAGCCGTGTGGCATTCTTATTCATTATGGAAGGAGAGCAAATAGAAATAACCCCTGTGCAGGGTAATTTGGCAACATTTGTCAAAATTACCAATAGATTTACCCACTGACCCAGTGATTAAACTTTGAAATGTATCCTGAAGTGTGAAATGATAAATTTATTGCAGCAACATTTTAAAAAATTTTCTTTTTTCCTTCTTTCTTTCCTTTTTTTTTTTTTTTTGAGATGGAGTCTCTCTCTGTTGCCCAGGCTGGAGTGCAGTGGTACAATATCGGCTCACTGGAACTGCTGCCACTTGGGTTGAAGCGATTCTCCTGCATCAGGCTCCTGAGTAGCTGGGATTACAGGCACCTGCCATCATGCCTGACTAATTTTTGTATTTTTAGTAGAGAAGGGGTTTCACCGAGCTGGCCAGGCTGGTCTTGAACTCCTGACCTCAGGTGATCTGCCTGTCTCAGCCTCCCAATGTGCTGGGATTACAGGCATGAGCCACTGTGCCTGGCCAATTGCAGAAACATTTGTAATAGCAGAATAAAAGTAACCCAACAACCATCAGCAGGGAATTGACTAAGTTACAGTACATTTATATACTAGATTATTATGTAGCTATCAACAAAAGGAATGAGGAAGCTCTCTGCATGTTGCTATGGAAAGAACAGCAAGACATATTAACTAAAAAACAAAAATAAAAACAAAATAGCATGGCTCATGGGCTCTGTTTTCGTTTTGAAGGTTATTTTCCAAAAAAAGGGGAAGTTCTAATCTATATTTGTAAATGGTCATATATGCATAAAGAAATCCTGTTAGAAAATAAGAAACTAGTAACACTATTTTAAAGAAAATATTTAAGAAGAAATTTAATAAAAGAAGTGCAAGACACACATGAAAACTAAAAAACATTGTTGAAGGAAATGAAAGATTTAAATAAATGGGAAGACAGCCCATGCTCATGCTGAAGGAAAAAAAAGAAAACATAGCTGGAAGACTCAGGGGTTTCCTACGTCAAAACTTATTGCAAGGCCATGCTAATTCAGACAGGGTGGTACTGGCATCAGGATGGACATAGATCAGTAAAATATAATTAAGACTCCAAAAATAAAGCCCAGCAGTTATAATCAATGGATTTCCAACAAGGGCAGCTGACGATGCAATGGGAGGAAGAATAATCTTTTCAACAAATGGTGCTGGGTCAACTGGCTATTCACATACAGAAGAATGAATTTGGACCCCCATCTCACAGCACACACAGACATTAACTCAAAGTCGATCCCAGACTCACATGTAAGAGCTGAAACCATAGCACTCATAGAGGAAAATACAGAAGTAAATCTTCATGATTTGGGGACAGGCAATGACAGCAAATGTGCATGTGACAGAAGATTGATCAAAATTGGACTTAAAATGAAAAACTTTTGTGTTCCAAAGAACATCATGAAGAAAGTAAAAAAAAAAAAAAAAAAAAAAAATCCACAAACTTTGAGAAAATTGCTACAAATCTTAAACCTGATAAGAAGCTTGTATCCAGAATATACAAAGAATGCTTAGAATAATGAAAAAAGACAAATAATCCAATTTTTACATGGCCTAAAGATTTTCAAGAGGCATCTTCCTGAAAAAAGACATAAATGGCCAACAAGCACATGAGAAGATGCTGAACATCATTTGTCATTAGGGAAATGCAAATCCAGCCACACTGAGATACCACCTCACACCCCCTGAGATGACAGAATGAGAAAGACAGTCAATGAAAAGTGTCATTGAGGATGTGGAGAAATTGGAACCCTCGTGCGTAAAATGAATTATAAAATAGTGCAGCCACTTTGGAAAGCAGTTTGGCACTTCCTTACAATGTTAAACATAAAATTTATCATATGACTCAGCAGTTCCACTTAGAGGTATCCATCTACTCAAGAGAAATGAAAACACATCCATCCAAAACTTGAACTCAAAAGTTCACGGAAGCATTATTAATAATTATGGCCCAAAAGTAGAAACAACCCAAATGTCCATCCACTGCTGATTGGATAAATCACATGTGATAAATCCATAAAACGGAATGTTTTTGGCTGGGTGCAGTGGCTCATGCCTGTAATCCCAGCACTTTGGGAGGCCCAGGCAGGCAGATCACCTGAGGTTGGGAGTTCAAGACCAGCCTGACCAATATGGAGAAACCCTGTCTCTGCTGAAAATACAAAATTAGCCGGGCAAGGGGGTGCATGCCTGTAATCCTAGCTACTCCGGAGGCTGAGGGAGGAGAATCACTTGAATCCAGGAGGCAGAGGTTGTGGTTAGCCAAGATCAAGCTATTGCACTCCAGCCTGGGCATCAAAAGTGAGACTCTGTCTCACAAAAAAAAAAAAAAGGAATATTATTTAGCTACAAAAATGAAGGAAGTACTGACACATGCTACAGCATGGATGAAAACATTATGCCAACTGGAAGAAGAAGCCAGTCACAATACACCATATGTGACTCAATTTATGGAAAATGTCCAAAATAGGCAAATCTAGAGGGACAGAGTAGATTAGCGGTGGCCTGGGGCTGGGGAGGACCGAAGACTGACAGGATTTCTTTTGGGGTTATCAAAATGTCCTAAAACTAGCTTATGGTGATGGTCACACAACTCTGCTGTGCAAATATACCAAATACACTTTACACAGGTGAATTTCATGGCATGTAACTTATATCCAAATAAAGCTGCTTATTCTAGGGGAGGCAGGAACTGGGCAGAAGGAGGACGAGGAGGAAAAAAGACTTTCTGTTATGTATCTTTCAATCCTTTCCGGGTTTCAAACCATCTGACTATACTATCTATTCAAAAGCAGATCTAAAATCAAAGGATCAAACAAAATTAAAGACAGACCCCCGATTCTCCCTCCCCACTTTTGGGTAGGGGAGCAGAGAGGGAGAAAGCCACCACCCACTGCATATCACTGTGAAGAGCTGGCTGAGTGGACGGTGGGCAGCAGGCTCTATGTGACCAGGTGACCAGGGCAGCCTTGGAGAGGTTCCAAGACCCACTCATTTCCTGGAAGCCACCAAAGCCACTGGACCCAATGGAGAGACAGTGCCCGACTGACCAGATGGCCTGAAGGCCTGTCCCTGCCCCTTCCTCTACCACCATGTGGACCTACATAAAATCCCAGAACCAACATCAAGTGTCAAAGGAGGGCAGAAAAACCCCAAGACTGACACCAGCCAGGCAGAATAGAAACTTGAGAGAGAAGTTCTGTTGACAGAAAGGGAAGAAACAGAACTCCTCTCTGACACTAGCTCTGTGGGCTGGGCTCACATCCCGGGCTGCTGCAGACTCAGATGTAGGATAGAGACTCACCCCCTGCACCGCGAGACCAGAGAGCAGCCAAGGAGGGTGATTCTCAGAGCCCTCTGCTTGTATCTCCTCACGTGCTTGGTGGGTTAACAGGCGTTGCACCAAGAGAGATCTCTGTGGTCAAATTAGCTTGAAAAATGCTGGGTAGGAGAGATATCCAAGATGGCTGATCACTAGCAGCTCAGGATTGTAGCTCCCAGTGAAAGCGCAAAGAACGAGAGGACGCCATACCTTCACATGAATTCTTGTTGCTCACGCACCAGGAGATTCCCAGCGGAGGAGCCCCACGGGTCGCCAGCGCGACTCTTGTGACCTGCGAGGCGGTTTTGCCGGCGCCTCGGAGCGTCGGTTCTTGGTGCAGAGTCAGAAAAGCACCATCAATCTTAACGCCGCTGATTTAGTCGGTGCAGTGGGTTGCTCAGATTTCGGCGCTGAGAATCAATAAGTCGGATGTCCACTCAGAAAACCAATTACAAAGACGGTAAATACAAAGCCCACAGATGGATAAATTTATAACGAAGGGAAGAAAACAGCCAAAAAAGGCTGAGAATACCCAAGATCAGAACGCCTCTCCCTCAACGGGGGATCACAGTTCCTCATCAGCAACGGAACAAGGCTTGATGGAGAACGAGTGTGTTCCAATTACAGAAGCAGGCTTCAAAATGTGGATAATGAGAAACTTCTGTGAATTAAAAGAACTTGTTTTAAACCAATCCAAAGAAACTAAGAACTTTAAAAAAGATTTGACGAAATGTTAAAAAGAATACACAATTTAGAGAGGAATATAAGTGAATTGATGGAGCTGAAAAACACAATACGAGAACTTCGTGAAGTATGCACAAGTTTTAACAGCCGAATTGATCAAGCAGAAGAAAGGATATCAGAGGTCGAAGACCAACTCAATGAAATAAAACAAGAAGACAAGATTAGAGAAAAAAGGATAAAAAGGAACAAGCAAAGTCTCCAAGAAATATGGGACTATGTGAAAAGACCTAATCTACGCTTGATAGGTGTACCTGAAAATGAGGAAGAGAATGAATCCAAGCTGGAAAATATGCTTCAGGACATTATTCAGGAAAATTTTCCCAACCTAGTAAGGCAGGATAATATTCAACTCCAGGTAATACAGAGAACACCACAGAGATATTCCTCAAGAAGAGCAACTCCAAGGCACATAATCGTCAGATTCACCAGGGTTGAAATGAAGGAGAAAATACTAAGGGCAGCCAAAGAGAAAGGTCAGGTTACCCACAAAGGGAAGCCTATCAGACTTACAGCAGATCTCTCAGCAGAAACCCTACAAGCCAGAAGAGAGTGGGGACCAATATTCAACATCCTTAAAGAAAAGAACTTTCAACCCAGAATTTCACATCCAGCCAAACTAAGCTTCACAAGTGAAGGAAAAATAAAGTTTTTTGTGAATAAGCAAGCACTCAGAGATTTCATCACCACCAGGCCTGCTTTACAAGAGATTCTAAAAAAACCACGAAACATAGAAAGGAACAAACAGTATCAGCCTTTCTTAAAAAAATACCAAAAAGAGCATCAATATAATGAAGAATTTACATCAACTAATGGGCAAAATAGCCAGCTAATATTAACTGGCAGTATTAAACTCACATATATTATTATTGATTCTAAATTTAAATTGACTAAATCCCCCATCCAAAGACAAACAGGCAATTTGAATAAAAAACTAAAACCAATCAGTATGCTGCATCCAGACCCATCTCACATTCAAGGATACACAAAGATTTAAAACAAGAGATGGAGAAGGATTTACCAACCAAACAGAGAGCTAAAATAAATAAATAAAAAGCAGAAGTTAAAATTAAGCAACAAAAATCAAAAGAAGCAAAGAAGGACATTATATAATGATAAAAGGATCAATGCAACAACAAGAAGAGCTAAAGATCCTAAATATATACGCATCCAATACAGGAATACGTAGATCAGTACCACATCATATCAACTTAGAAGTTTAAACGAAATGTTCGTTGGCTCCTTGTTTGTTATTCTCTTCCCTCATTTTCTTTTATATCTCAATTATTAAGGACAATTATAGGCATACCCATATTTAGATTGCATTCTAGCCCGGGCAATAAAGCAATACCCCCATTCTCTCTCCCTCTTTCTCTTTCTCTTTCTTCCTCTTCTTTATTCTTTTTCTTATAAAAAATAAAAAATAAAAAAAAGAAAAAAAAAGAAAAATGCTGGGTTAAAGAAAGTCAAAGCATTTCTTTTGTTGTTAACTGCAGGCCTTCTCAGAGCCTTTCCTCGTGACTCTGCAAGAGGGGGTCTGGCAGGTTCATCAAAGCACTTTTGTGTTTTTGAGGGATATCTAATAGCAAAGACAGCCTTCTCCATTTTACAGCTGTGGAGAAGTGGCTCAACCAACGTCCCAGAGTGGGTCACTGAACAACCGGCCAGGGCTGATTCGGCAGCACCAGGCAGCCTCTGCCAGCGCCAGGTCACAATTCTGGCTGGGTCCCCACTTGTGGTCCCAGAGCACTGGGCAATTTCAGGCTATGTTGAGGCGTCCTCTGGTCACTGCCTTGTCTAACTCTCTCAGAAACTTTACGTATTTGAGCCCCTGACTGAGGATTCTGGGGACGTGGTCACTGGACACAAAAGACGATCAGAGAACAGATTCGCTCCCTGCCTGGGGTGTGGGACAGAGCAGCAGGGAGAGGCTGTGACTCCAGGCTTTGCCCCGGGTCCACCCAGCCTTGGGTTCTGTCTGCATGGTGAGGACCTAGGGCCCTTTCATAAAACCTTAGAAACCCATCCTGATCAATTGCTACAGGGGCTGGGTGTGGTGGCTCACACCTGTAATCCCAGCACTTCGGGAGGCCGAGGTGGGTAGATCACCTGAGGTCAGGAGTTTGAGACCAGCCTGGCCAACATGATGAAACCCCATGTCTACTAAAAATACAAAAAATTAGCCAAGCATGGAGGGCGCCTGTAATTCCAGCTACTTGGGAGGCTGAGGCAGGAGAATGGCTTGAACCCTGGAGGTGGAGGTTGCAGCAAGCCAAGATCGCACCACTGGCAATAGAGGGAGACTCTGTCTCAAAAACAAAAAACAAACAAACAAAAAACTATAGGATAAATAGTCTAGTTTCTTCAACAGATAAATAACCGAGAAAAAAAGTGGATGGAAACTGTTACAGATTAAAACGTAGCCAAAAGTCTAACGTGGGCCAGGCTGGGATCCTGATTTGAACAAATCAACAGACAGACATTGATGAGGCAGCCAGGACAGTTTGAACCCTGGCGGGCTGTGCGATGATGTTCAGCAGGGGTGATGGTATAATGCTTAGTTTTTGGTTTTGTTGTTAGAGTTTGTGTTCTTAAGGAATAAATCCTGCTGTCTCTACAACTCGAACAATGTGATACTTGAAATTAGCATTAAAACGGTCCAGAGGGGATGCAAGGGGAAAATGGGGGCTCTGGGGGGGCATGGCGACAAAGGGAATTTCTGCCCGTGTGGCCAACCCTGCAGCCCAGGTGGCTTCTCTCCCGGAAGGCAAGCCCCACACCCCAGAGGCATTCAGACTCGGGACTCTCCATGTTCAGGTGCTTGGGAGGCCGGGACTGCCCCAGTGTGTGGATCTGCTGGGGGCCCTGTACCCACTGGACACTGCCAACCTCCACCAGCACTCAAGCCCAACCCTCCTCACACCTCCCACCTGCCCTCCTGCCCTCCTGCCCTCCTGCCAGGCTACTCACACCGCTCCTCCAGGTCCGCCCGGCTCCGGCCCCCTCGCCTGCTCCGGCCCAGGCCACTCATTACTCAGGATGCTTATTATTAGTCTTAGATTTGATTAGTGCCTGGGCTGCACTTCCTGGGTTTTCCCCTCAGCCTGCTGGATGTAAATCAGCCACACCCACTCCCGCCCCTGTGCCCGTGCACTGGGTCTCAGGAGCCCAGGTGGGTGGCGGTGGCTCAGGGTCCTGGCATCCCAGTGGGTGCATGCAGAGCAGTGGAAAGCCTGCCTGGCTTTGGGATGAGGTATTGACTACAGAATGGCCCAGGCTCTTCTAGATCTGACCCTGGCCACCCCTTGGGCCTGATCTCCTGCCCCGCTGGCACACACCCTGGGCCAGGCCAGCTCTCCAGCCTCCCAGCATCACTGAGGAGGCCCTTCCCTTTTCCTGGACATACTGATTCTATTCATTGCCTGGTCAGCTCCTCCTGATCCTCTTCAAGGCTCTGTCGCGCTGTCACTTCCTACGGAGAGCTGTCCCTGATCCAGCCCGTCAGGTGGTGTTCATTTTCTGTGTCTCCTTGGCCCTGTCCAACACCTAGCAGAGCGCTGGAGAGGCTGAACCCCAGAGCCAGACAGCCTGGGTTTGAATCTTGACTCTGTCGCAATCTTACTGCTCTGTGCCTCCATATTCTCTGTGTAAAAGGGGATGAGAAACACTGCCCGTCTCACAGGTGGTTATGAGCATGAAGTGAGGGAGCACAGTTACGTTCTTGGAGCAGGTTCTTGGCACATAGTAAGTCCTCAACAAAGGCTGTGGACGATGGACACTATGGCCTGCATTACACCACATGGCAACTTTTCTCCTGTGTCTTCTCGATCCTCTGAAAACTCCCAGGGGATGGGAAGCCCAGTAGCCATCAAAGGCGGAGTGAGAGGAATGTAAAAGCCAAATAAGGCCCATGGGCCCTTAGGAAGAAACTGAAGGACAAGGAGGAGGAGGACGCGGGCAGGTGGAGAGGAAGGAAGGAGGCCCCGGGAAGCAGCTGGAGCAGGGGGGTGTTGCACAGAGCAGGAGACGGGACGCAGACAGTCGGCAAACACAGAAAATGCCCAGTCTCCCAATATTCAGAAAAACAAAACTGAACAGTGAAAAACTAACTTTCACCCAACAGGTTGGAAAATTTTAAAGTTGATAACATCAAGGGCAGGGGGTGATCTACGGAAACATGAACCAACACCCCTCTGGAGGAGGGAGCTGGCAGCAGCCTTCTGGAGGACAAGCGGCCAGAGTGAGTTAAATGTAGAAGACAGACCTAACCCACCCCTCAGAAATAATTCTTCTCAGTGAGCCTCCTAATGACAGCGAGAAACTGGAAACAATGTAAAAGTCCATGCAGCAGAGGATGCCTGAATAAGCAGGGTGCACAGGCCAGAGCCAGGAATCTATGCCACAGTTAAAACAATGAGACAGTTAAGGAAGGTCTCAGGACAGACACTGAGTGAATACAAGTAGTTAACAGCAGGAAACATACAGTGTGATGATGCCTTTTAGTAAAACAAAACCAAAACCAAACAACGCATGCGCGCTCACACAGAGTACAGTGCTGAGTAGTCCGTGATCACGCGCGCGCACACACACACAAACACACACACACACAGAATACAGTGCTGAGTGGTCTGTGATCATGCGCACACACACACACAGAGTACAGTGCTGAGTGGTCTGTGATCACGCACGCACACACACAGAGAGTACAGTGCTGAGTGGTCCGTGATCATGCGTGCGCGCACACACACACACACACACACACACACACAGAGTACAGTGCTGAGTGGTCCATGATTGCACGTGCACACACACACACACAGACACACAGTACAGTGCTGAGTGGTCTGTGATCACACGCACACACAGAGTATAGTGCTGAGTGGTCCGTGATCACACACACACACACACACACACACAGAGTACAGTGCTGAGTGGTCCGTGATCACATGCGCGCACACACACACACACAGAGTACAGTGCTGAGTGGTCTGTGATCCCACGCACACACAGAGTACAGTGCTGAGTGGTCCGTGATCACACACACACACACACACACACATACACACACACAGAGTACAGTGCTGACTGGTCCGTGATCACACGCACACACACAGTACAGTGCTGACTGGTCCGTGATCACACACACACACACACACACACACACAGAGTACAGTGCTGAGTGGCCCGTGATCACATGCGCGCACACACACACACACACACGGTACAGTGCTGAGTGGTCTGTGATCACGTGCACACACACACAGAGTACAGTGCTGACTGGTCCGTGATCACACACACACACACACACACACACACAGAGTACAGTGCTGAGTGGTCTGTGATCACATGCGCACACACACACACACACACACACACACAGAGTACAGTGCTGAGTGGTCTGTGATCACGCGCGCACACACACAGAGTACAGTGCTGACTGGTCCGTGATCACATGCACACACAGAGTACAGTGCTGAGTGGTCCGTGATCACACACACACACACACACACACACACACACAGTACAGCGCTGAGTGGTCTGTGATCACGCACACACACAGAGTACAGTGCTCGGTGGTCTATGATCACGCACACATGACTGCGAAGCGTAAGAAGCCTGCAAGGACTTGCATGACGAAGGTGGCTCTCACCCAGGGGGCAAGAGGGAACCAGGACTGGGTGTGGCTGTCAAAAGGAGCCTTGAGCCCTATTTGTAACTTTTATATTTAATTACTTGTGTCAACGAACAGTAACAAAACTACAGCTGGGCTCTGGCAGGTGGCAAGAGAGAGGTAAGAAAGAGATCCCATTGCCAGGAACTTTCTGCCTGTTGAAATGAGCAAGCCCAAAGTCACTACAGGGTGCCCTCACTGTGTCCCAACTCACCTCCTGTTTGCACACCCCCAGGGTCAGGGCTCTCACCACCTCACGGAGCAACTGGCTCCTCTAGGGGTAGCTCTGATGGTTAGAAAGCTCAGCTCTAGCCTGGGTAACAGAATGAAACTCCATCTCAAAAATAAATAAATAAAATAAAATAAGCAAAGAGCAACATAGTAACCTTGACTCTGTAATTTTTTCTTTTTGAGTCTCACTCTGTTGCCCAGGCTGGAGTGTGGTGGCATGATCTCAGCTCACTGCAACCTCCACCTCCCAGGTTCAAGCGATTCTCATGCTTCAGCCTCCTGAGTAGCTAGGAGTATAGGTGTGAGCCACTATGCCCAGCTAATTTTTGTGTTTTTAGTATAGATGGGTTTCACCATGTTGGCCAGGCTGGTCTTGAACTCCTCACCTCAGGTGATCCACCTGTCTCAGCCTCCCGAAGTGCTGGGATTACAGGGGTTAGCCACTGCACCTGGCCTACATTTTTTTTTTTTAATTAGCTGGGTCCACACTTGTAGTCCACCTGTAGTCCTAGCAACTTGGGAGGCTGGAAGATTGCAATCCTGGCTGGGGCTCAGGAGTTCAAGGCTACAGTGAGCTATGATTGCACCACTGCACTCCAGCCTGGGCTACAGAATGAGACTCTGTTGCAAAAAAGGAGGAGGCAGAGGAGGAAGAAGGTGAAGAGAAGGAGGAGGAGGAAGGAGAAGAAAAGACAGCAAGTTCAGCTGTGTCCAGTGAGCAGACTGCTTCTATGGGACTGACTGCTGCTCTCTGCAGCCACACACATATTGTCCTGGTCCATTTGCAGCACTTTGGAGTTTGAATGCCAATACCTGTTATGCATGAAATGAAGAATAAACGAAATCCAGCCTGACGTGGGGAGTGGCTGAGAATTAAACGGCAGGGTTCCCTAGTGTCTCATTGCCAACCAATCACAGCTTGTTAATGCTTTTGCTCAAATGCAGTTTATAGAGAATGGATTTAATTTGCTTTCTTTAATTAGATGGGGTAATTTACAGACAGTGAAATGCACCCTTCTAAAATGGGAAGTTCATTGAGTGTTCACATACAAGCACACCCAGGCAACCACAACCCAGATCACGACTTAGAGCATCACCGCCCCTTCCAGCCAGCACAGCCCACCCCACCTCCGAGAGAGCCACGATGCTGACCCCCAGCACCAGATTCATTTTGCTTGTTCCCCAAACTTTGTGTAAATGGAAACATACACATGGGATCATTTCATGAAACACAAAAATAGATTCCGCCTCTGCACTGGCTCCCTCGGAACAGGTGCTGGAGGTTTCTAAACCTCATTCTGAGACCAGCGGTTTTTTTTGAACTGTCTCCCAAGAGGATGCAGGATTCTAATTTTAAGCTCCACAGCCAAGGTGACAGAAGAGATTTACAACCAGAGTAGAGACACCTCATACACCTCAAGGCTTTGGACCTGGTTTACTTATATATGTATAATTAATGAGTTAAAATGCACACATAGTAGAGAAAAATTCAAGCAGTGTAAAAGAATATGGCAAAAGGAAATCTCTCTCCCATCTAGACCCATCATGTCCCTACTCAAAGGCAGCAACCCGCAGCGGGCCTTTTTCACACAGCCTCCCAGCAAAACACAGGCATTTCCCAGCATGCGTGTGTTGCTAGAGGATGTATTTCACCTCCCCCTATCCCCCCATACCTTTTTTTTTTTTTTTTTTTTTTTTACAAAACTGCTGGCTTATACAGATCAAGCTCGCTGCTACCTTTCCTGTTTAGTATAGCCTGCCAGACAGTTCTTATCTTTTTAAACGAACTACGGTCACAACAGGGAAAACTTAGGGCACCGTTCTAAACACAACATCTGCTCATTTAATTCACATTTTACTGTCTTTGTGTGGCCTTGAAGGGCATGAGTTCCTTAAGTGAAATTGCTGGATGAAACGCAACACTGTCCTGTTGAGCAATATTTCCCAGGGAGATGGTTCCACTCTGCCCTAGCCCGTGGCATTTTGGCTCTAAAGACCCACATCCCTGCAGGTGCTGTGGTCTCTTTGAGCTCCCTCATGTCTGCCGCTCACTCCTGGCCCTGTCAAACCTCCTCTGAGACAGTTCTGGGTGTAAGACGAAAGGAAGAGTCTCCAAAAGGGGACATTTCTTAGACATGCAGCGAAAGCCCTCATTTTCATTATCGACATTTACATATATGACTCAGATGCACTGAATTTCCTATGTTGCTAATGTAGCTGTTCCTTTGTGCTAATTTCTCAGAAATGCCAGATAGCATTATTTTAGCAAAACTCACTTTATAAAACAAAGAGAAGGGTTTAAAAATAACAATAATAAGGGTCCCCAGTGTTCTGTGGGAAGATCTAGTTTCTCTACTTTAAAATGTTTTCCTCTTAACTTTTTATTATGAAAAATTCAAAACTTCAAGAAAGTTAAAAATAGAAGGAAGACTCAGGGACCCTCCACCAAGATTCAATAGCTCTTTGGTGTCTGCGTGGCTCCCTGTGTCTCTGCCTCTTCCTTCCTGCCTTCTTGCTGAGACCCTAAAGGCAATTTGCAGACATCCTGACACTGTACTCCTAAGTGCTTCCACAGACATCTCCTAAGAAAATGGACATTCTCTCGCACAGACTGTAATGATCCCATCTAAGAAAGTCAATCATAATTCAGTAAGATCATCTGGCATCTAGTCCACATTTAAATGGCCCTGATGGTACAAAGTTTACCATGGCTGTATGTTTTGAATCAGAATCCCACTGGGGGGTCACACATTGCATTTGGTCAATGTATCTGTTTAGTCTTTTTTTTGTTTAGAGCAGTCTCCTCCCTTTTGCTCGTTTTCTTCTCTTTTATCTTCTTTTCCTTTCTTTGGTGTGTTTGCTGTTGACTTTGTGAAGAGCCGTGGCTGTGGTCTTGTGGAACGTCCCACGGCTGATCTCTCTGGCTGCTTCCTTCTGGTGATGTTTCACATGTTCCTCCATCCTCTGAGAACTCCTCGAGGTGCATAATGTTAACTTTTTCTTCCCCATAGGGATGCTGTCAGATCCCTTGTTAAAGTGGTGATGCCAGCTGTCCCCCTGTGAAGGTACACTGTCCCTTTTGCAATTAGCGTCCCTGTGGGCAATGCTTGTGAGTGTCCTCCCTGGTTCCCAACAGAAAGGACGACCCTTCTGTTGATCATTTTAGCATCTTTGGCCAAAACAAATATTCCATTTGCAAGATGGTAACTTTCTAAACCTTTTACATTCCTTCTACATTTTTTAGCTGGTGTTTTTCTGTAAATAGAGCCTTCTTTTTATTTTTCCCCTTTGGGAAAAAAATACAGAAAATAATCATGAAAAATATAACCAACATCCATATTTTCACCACCCAGAATTTGCATTAAAATTTTGGCATATTCCCCCTCAATTTTTTCTTATAAGAAAAAAAAAACATGACAGTGAAATCTCTGAAATCCCCTGATTTCCTACCCTACACTCACCATCATAAATGTGGCTCTATCTTCCAGATCCTTTTTTATACTTTTATGAATACAGTACAGAATGTTTCAGCTATGAAAAATACAGTACATAGCATTATTCTGCATGAGTTGTTTGAAAACATTTTGTATCAATAGCATTCTATAGCTACCGCTGTGCACCCTTCTTTTCTTACCCGAAACCTTTGAGCTCAACTCATATGGATGCTCGTCTAATGAGCTCATCCCCCTTTCGTGGCTGTGGGGATTCCACACACACTTTTCCATTCCTCCTCGTGAGGAACACGTGGACCGTTTTTGAGTCCTTGCTTTTAGGAGCCATGCTACAGTGGCCAGACCTGCGCGTGCCTCTGTGCAGATGTATGATCATCCCTTTGGGGAGGCTGGCCTCAAACAGGATCTCTGAGTTGCGGCTAATTTCACTAGATATCACCCAAATGACCACGCTAATATTCTTTCCCAGCAGCAGCATGTGGCTGGCCCCCTCCCCCATATCTTCATCCACATGGGATAGTATCGGACTTTTATGCTTTTGCCAAATTAATACATGAGAAATGGTATTTGTTGCTTTAATTTGCATTTCCCAGTTACTAGCAAGGCTGTGCACAGATGTTTCTCAGCCACTGGGAAGGGGTGCTTCCATGAGAGACACGGGGTGACGCTCTGCTCTGCGGATCTGAGCTGCTAGTGAATACTCGGTCTCTCCTCTAGAGAGCCCACTCTCAGCCAGTCGAGTTATGTTTAACAATCGGGTGGCTATCAAGAAGGGAGTGAAATTATTCTCAATTGTCCTTATGTTTGTACAAATAATATTGCTCGTCACTTGGGACTGGCTTTCTGTGTGCCAGGCTTTATTATTTTACAGGCTTTATTTGATCCTCTCAGAAATTTATTTTTATTTATGTATTTATTTTGAGATAGGGTCTCACTCTGTGACGCAGGCTGGAGAGCAGTGGCACCATCACAGCTTACCGCAGCCTCCATCTCCTGGGCTCAAACAACCCTCCCACCTCGGCCTTTCGAGTAGCTGAGACCACAGGTGTGGGCCACCGTGCCTATTGAACTTTTAAATTATTTTTTAGTAAAGACACAGTTTCACTTGTTGATAAGGCTCGTTTCTAACTTTTATGCTCAAGCAATCCTCCCACATCAGCCTCCCAAAGCGTTGGGATCACATGTGTGAGCCACCATGCCAGGCCTAGGAATTCATTTAATATTTCCATTTTGCTGAAAAGGAGACGGAGGGTCAAGGAAGTACAGTGACCTGCCTAAGGTCATCGAGCTGGTAAGTGATGTGTTTCCAGAGCCCATCCCTTCCCTCTGCACAGTGATGCTCCTCCACACCCCTCCCAGGTGCCCAGATAGTTCCCAGGGTGAATAAGAGGTGGTTTCACATTGAAAGAAGAAGATTGGTTCTGGTTTTCTTGTCTCCTTTCCCAGTTCCCATGGCTACGAGCAGAGAAGTTGTTTGTTAATAAAAAATTATAGCCTTGCAAATAGCTCCCAGCCCATTTGTCCAGGTTTCTGGATAGGAGACAAACAGAGCAGGCAGTTACAGTGCAGCCGGCCCTCCATATCTGCAGGTTCTGCCTCCACAGATTCAACTAACCACGAGTAGAAAATAGAAAATAATGGCTGGACATGGTGGCTCATGCCTATAATCTCAGCTTTTTGGGAGGCTGAAGCAGGTGGATTGCTTGAGGTCAGGAGTTCAAGACCAGCCTGGTCAACATGGTGAAACTCCTTCTCTACCAAAAATACAAAAATTAGCCAGGTGTGGTGGCTGGCACATGCAATCCCAGCTACTGGGGAGGCTGAGGCACAGGAATCGCTTGAATCTGGGAGGCGGAGGTTGCAGTGAGCAGAGATTGCACCATTGCATTCCAGCCTGGGCTACAGAGCAAGACTCCATTAAAAAAGAAAGAGAGATAGAAAGTAGAAAATAATACAAATGAAAACAATGTTTTTTATTAAAAAAACATTTTTATAGCATTTACATTGGATTAGGTATTATAAGTAGTCTAGAGATGATTTAAACTCCATGGGAAGATGGGCATAGGTTGTGTGCAAATACTACATATTTTATATCAGAGACTTGAGCGTCTGCATATTTCGGTATCCTCGAGGACCTGGACCAGATCCCCTGTGGGCACTGAGGGATGACGATGCTTCTTTATCACTCCAGCCCAGGAAGGAAAGGTGGGTTCGTGAACTCGGAATCTCTTTAAAGTTTTTGGATTGGTTGTAGCCAGGGCAGGAGATCTTGTTGGGCAATGGAGCCACAGAACTGAACATTCCAGAAATTTTTAGATCCTAAGTTCGGAAAAAAGAATCTCCCTCTCACTCGCTTTAGTTAACGTCCTCTGTGGTACATGTGGTATTGGGCAGAGATATGTACAGGCTTCTCCATTGTCATCAGAACTCCAGAGAGAGGTGGCTTCCAGCCAGATGAGCTTTCAGGACTTCGGGTCCAGCCTGCCTGTTTACAGACAGGAAAGCAGAGGCATTGAAACTGCTAGGTCCTGGGCTGCTTGAGGGCATCAAAGGGCCTGATGGGTCCTCAGAGCCCGGCAAAGTATTCAGCTTATAACATACATTTTGGGAATATTTGTTGAATGAATAAATAAATGAACAAGAGGTTTGGAAACTTAAATCAAATGCACAAAACCCCCAAGCTTTTGAGGAAGGAGAATCAATGAACCGGGTCCTTCATGAGAAGATGGGGCCAGGTCCCGCCGTGAGGCCCTGGGTGACTCAGTGAGCACTCCCTGTCCACAGCTCAGTGATTCACAGATGTCCCAGGGGTGGGGGGAGGAGTACAGAAGCTCAGAGTCTGGATGAGGCCCCAGGCTACTGAGCCCCTGCCTTCTGCTCCCCTCTGCCATCTCTCCCCTTCACTTCGCTGCAGGAGCAGCCATCTTGGTCTTGAGACGAGCCAGGCCTATTCTCTGCTCAAGGGTGTTGCTCCTGCTGCTGCCCTGCCAGGGGTGCTCAGCCCGTGGCTCTTTGAAGGACTGAGTCTTGTTCCAACAGCACATCCTCAAAGAAGGCTTCCTGGATACCCTGGCCAGAGTCCCCACCCTGACCTCCCCCTACCGCTCCCATCTGGTTTATTTCCTGAGCACTTGCTCCTGCTTAGACTGACCTGCCATGTCCCCACGGGGTGGGCTATCTGCTTCCCTCGTCTACATGCCACTCTGCCCCCTGCATCTGGGGCTGTGCCTGGCATATGGCAGGCACTCAAGAGACAGCTGGTGGAAGAACAAGAGGAAAAGCGGGTGGGGCTGAGCTCCATGCTGACGCCTTTGGCGACTTTTATCTCTGAGCACTGAGGAGCCCCAGCTGGAAAAGGCAGGTGAAGGCTCATGGTGAAGGTGATAATGAGGATGCATGTGTGTGCACGGCAGATGTTAGGCTAACAATAGGTGGCCTCCATTAGCTGAACACCTACTATGTGCCAGACACAAACTTGATTTTTAAATCACTCCATCCTCAGAATAAAGCAGATGCTGTCATGACCCCGTTTTTACAGACAGGGGAGTCGAAGCCCAGAGAGACAGCATTTTGTATCCAGCCTCTGATGTGGGGAACTGAGATGTGCTTCCACAAATCCTTACCCCAGAGCCCAGCTGGGTTCTTTCTAGCGGGCACTGAACAGCTGAGGCTGTTACCAATTTTCATCAGGCCCTGAATAGCAGCCCAGCTTCCTGCTGATCCTGTTCTTCTTTCTGCTCAGGGACCCCCTATCCTCTCAGAGCAGACAGGTCCAGAAATAGTGTCCACTCACTCAGTCCACAAACATTTATTGAGCACCTATGGTGTGCAGGAGTGTGGGGATAGAGCAGGGCTTAGTCCAGGCCGCACTGGGGGAGCTCACAGTCTGCAGGGGCCGTAACAAAGAAGTAGGCAAAAAAGTGGGCAGCAGACACTGGTCTGCCTTGGGACAGTCAGGGGACAGGACCAGCAGAGCCAGGGCTGGGGACCTGGCAGGGCAGTCAGGCAGCCTCTCTGTGGAGGAGAAGCCAGCTTGCAGCAGCTCAGATAGGGGCTGCCCAGCGGCTGAGCATTTAGGAGAGAGTGGACCTAGCACACTAGTGGAGAAGAAAAGAAGGCCAGTGGGAGTGGGATGGGGAGCAAGGTCAAAACGGGTACTGAGCTAACGAATACTGAAATATCATCTTGGGCTCCCCCACTGCCTGGCACACAGAAGCCCCTCCGGAAACGTCTGCAATAAATTCGACTGGATCAGGTCAGTGCCCCGCTTGGCAAAAACAAAACAACAATTTCTGGTACAGCCTGTCTCACAGAAAAAATTCCTTCAGGGAGGAGGATGAATGAAGGTGAACCTCCTGGTTTTAGCAAACCGAAACAATATATGCAGATAGAGTAAAGCGGATTAGCAATTCTCAGATTGCAGGGTGCAGAGACAGAATTTAAACATTTTGGGTCAAAGACAAAAACTCGCTTAAGATCTTTTTTTTCCCTTTTTTTTTTTTTGAGATAGAGTCTCATTCTGTCACCCAGGCTGGAGTGTAGTGGCATGATCTGCAACCTCTGCCTCCTGGGTTCCAGTGATTCTCCCGTCTCAGCCTCCTGAGTAGCTAGGATTACAGGCACCTGTCATCATGTCCAGCCAATTATTATTATTATTTGGTATTTTTAGTAGAGACGGGGTTTCACCCTGTTGGCCAGGCTGTTCTCAAACTCCTGATCTCAAGTGATCCACTGCCTTGGTCTCCCAAACTGCTGGGATTACAGCCTGAGCCGCCACACCCAGCCCCACTTAAGACCTTTTATGTTGCAGGAATGAGCTTAATCTCCCATTACTATTGAAGGCTCATCTATGTTTCCCTTTTTGCCGATAAAAGAGGAGTCGTCTCTGGTACAGGAACTAAACCAGCTCTGGGATCCCTAAACCACATGGCTGGGCTGGCCTGGTGGCTTCAGCCCTGGATTCAAGCTGGCCAAGGACACAGGAGCCCAGGGGTGGGAATGGTAATATCCTGCTTCCAGCTGCCTGCCCGAACCATTGACTTAAATGTGTGTAATAACAGGAGCTAACATTTTATCATCGTAATAAAGCTACGAGGTGGGTAAGGTAACACATCCCAAACCGCTTCCTTCCCCAGTCTTTCCCATTTCAGTAAATGACACCAACCCTTGCTGTACTAAATTGCTCAAACCAGAAATCTGGGAGGACCCTTGATTCTTTCCTTGCCTTACCCCCACATCTTACCCATCACCAATTAATCCGTTCTACCTTCCCAAACACAGGATCTCCACAACGTGGCTATTTCTCTTCCATTCACACTGCTATCACCATGACTGTGCCCACTGTCAGCTCTCTGCAGAGCTGCTAACTGGTCTGCGACTATTACCCATTCTCCTCCAGCAGTGGTGGGTGATCTTTTCAAAACATAAGTCAGACACCAGGTCAGCCCTCACTGAAAACTTGCTGATGGTTTCTCATTGCTTTTATTTTTTTCTCCATCTAGTTGTAAGATTTCTCTCTTTGTTTTTCATTTCCTGTAATGTTATACCGTGCCTAAGTGTGACTTTCTTTATATGTATGCCGCTAAGTGTTCACAGTCCTTCTCAAACCCATGGCTCGATGTCTTTCATTTACTTAAAAATATTCAGCTGGGGCCGGGTGCGGTGGCTCACGCCTGTAATCCCAGCACTTTGGGAGGCCGAGGCAGGTGGATCATGAGGTCAAGAGATTGAGACCATCCTGCTCAACATGGTGAAACCCCGTCTCTACTAAAAATACAAAAAATTAGCTGGGCATGGTGGCGCGTGCCTGTAATCCCAGCTACTCAGGAGGCTGAGGCAGGAGAATTGCCTGAACTCAGGAGGCGGAGGTTGCGGTGAGCCAAGATCGCGCCATTGCACTCCAGTCTGGGTAACAAGAGCGAAACTCTGACTCAAAAAAAAAAAAAAATATTCGGCCTGGCGCGATGGCTCACACCTGTCATCCCAGCACTTTCGGAGACCGAGGGGGCAGGGTGGATCATCTGAGGTCAGGAGTTCAAGACCAGCCTGACTAACATGGTAAAACCCTGCCTCTACTAAAAATACAGAAATTAGCCAGGCACAGTGGCAGGTGCCTGTAATCCCAGGTACTCGTGAGGCTGAGGCAGAAGAATCGCTTGAACCTGGGAGGTGGAGGTTGCAGTGAGTTGAGACTGTGCCATTGCACTCCAGCTTGAGCAGCAAGACCAAAACTCCATCTCAAAAAAAAATAAAATAAAATAAAAAAAGGAAAGAACAGGCTGGGCATGGTGGCTCACGCCTGTAATCTCAGAACTTTGGGAGGTCGAAGCAGGCAGATCATGAGGTCAAGAGATGGAGACCATCCTGGCCAACACAGTGAAACCTCATCTCTACTAAAAATACAAAAAATTAGCTGGGCATGGTGGCGCGTGCCTGTAGTACCAGCTACTTGGGAGGCTGAGGCAGGAAAATCGCTTGAACCCGTGAGGCAGGAGGTTGCAGTGAGCCGAGATCGCGCCACTGCACTCCAGCCTGAAGGACAGAGGGAGACTCCGTAAAAAACAAACAACAGCAACAACAACAAAAAACTACACATTACAGTGATTTCAAAGTCTGTGTCTGATAATCCCACCACCTGGACCCCCAATGGCCTGTTTGTGTTGGTTGTGTTCTTCTCCCTGAGTTCTGGTCAGGTGTTACAGTCTTGTAAAGATAGACGTTAAACAGGAAAAATGGTAGAGCTAATTTGTGTCATCTTCCTCTTTACTTTCGCTTCTTTTTTGTTGTTGTTGTTCTTTTTTTTTTCTATCAGACAAATGTTCAGTATCCAGAACAATTTACTTTTGCTTCTTACAGACATCTAGGCTGGGAACACTGGCAGATCCAGTTCACCTAATCCAAAGACGAACTGAGACGGCTTGAAGCTGAGCTTCAATCCCTGTAAGGGTGTATTTCCTGGTTATTTTTATTCTACAAATGTAGCTTTTAAGGATCCCAACCTAAAGCCTTGGGTGTTTAATAAATCCCTCCTTCTTGGCAGATTCTAAACACCAAGTTTTGTACCTTCCTTCTCCCAAGCTCAACAAGTCTGATGAAAGCTTTGCCCAGCTTCTCAGCCTCTCCGATGCTGTTTGCAAATTAGTCATCACCTTGAGGGGAAAAGTGGTGTCTATGCCAGCCTGGCCGCTCTAGACATCCACACTCTCCCAGATCATGGCCCCATAGTTCCACTAATTCCTTGTGGCCTTGATGGTTCTCTGACACCTGGAATCACTTTTTAAAAATTAATTTTGAATGAGCACCAACCCCCACCAATATTATCTTCAGAATGATGAAAAAATGTCCTGTCCTTTGGATCAGGCAAGAGATGACTTAGATACTGCCTTACCTGTGTGATTCATTCATACCCCTCCCCCCTTGCTCACTATACTGCAGTGAGATCTTGTCCTTCTTTCTGTTGTTTGAATGTGTCAACCTCCTTCATGCCCCAGGACCTTTGTGTACGCTCTTCCCTCTGTCTACAATGTTATTTTCTTTACCTCATCCTCCAAGTCACTGTTTAAACGTCATTTCTTCTGAGTGTCCTTTCCTGACCTTGCATCGGAAATAGGCCCACCCCTCACCCAACACGTTCAAGACTTACTCACACTCCTCTCTACCCTGCCTCTCTTAGATGTACATTGGCCTTCCCTATCTATGAGTTCTGCATCTAGGGATTTAACCAAACACACACTGAAAATATTTTTAAAAAATTGTTTGTACTGACCACGTATAAACATTTCCCTGTCACTATTCCCTAAACAACATAATATAATAACTATAGCATTTTCGTTGTATTCGGTATTACAAGTAATCTAGAGATGATTGAATGTATACAGGATGATTGTGCAGGTTAAATGCAAACACCTTGCCATTTTATACCAGGGACTGGAGCAGCCTCGGATTTTGGTATCTCCAGGGGGTCTTTGCACCAATCCCCCTCAGATACAGAGGGATGAATGGACTGTGTTCTTTCTTCACACCCCTTATCACGACTGCAAACTGCGTATTTGTTGATCGTTCTTTCCTTATTATCCCCCTTCCCACCACACGGATGTCCTGTGAGGCCCGGGGCTGTTTTAGTTTGGGCTCCCCCAGAAGCAGGCACTGTGATGAAGATGAAATACTGGTAGTTGTTTAGGAATTTCTGCTCTTGGGGGTGGGGAGGTGACACAAGGAGGGGAAAGCCATCAAGAAAGGGTGTGTTACGATGCCAGCTACCGCAGCGAGCAGCTAGAGCTTCACCGCGTGGGGAAGCTGGGAAGCGGTGTAAGACCCTTACCCACAGGGACTGCGGTGTCTATTCACCAGTTCCCATCGGCCCATTGGTTGAAAGCTGCTCCTAGGGTGTATTAATTCCCTGGCACTTCTGCCCTGCCCTGCAAGCAGGCATAGCAGCCCCCCACAATTTTAGGGGGAATCCTCGGGCTTAGAGATACAGACATGGCATGAGCCGGTTCCTGGCATTTGGGAGTTTTCTGGGGCCCAGTGAAACAGTGAGGCCAAGGGGGAGTCATGAGGGGCTTGAGATGATTGTGTTCACTTTGGCATTCATTTTATTCCCAGCCCCTAATAGTAGGAATTCCCAGCCTGGCACATAGTAATTGATAGTTGTTGAATAAATGAACTTTAAAATAGTTGTTGAATAAATGAACTTTAAAATAGTTGTTGAATAAATGAACTTTAAAAACTCTTTGCCAGGATTAGGGCTCTGATCTTTGACTGGGCTCACCATGTTACTAAAATACTGAGGGCTGTCAGTCAGGCCCCATGGGGAGGTGGTGGGAGGAGGGCAGGCAGGGCCTGGAGCCTGTCTCCCAGCACCCTGTGGAGAGGAGGAGGCTCCATGGCAGTCCCCACGTGCCCCTGGGGGGCATCCTTCGGGGACTCCACAGCCCCACGAAGAGATGAGGAAGAGCTGCTCCCGCCACACTGCTCAAGGCTGTGCAGCTACAGAGTGAATGCTTGTCAGCGTTCTTGAGAAGAAACCCTTAGGTGGAAACACAGTCCCTGCCCGAAGGCATCCACGCTCTGGTTGAGAGGATGAGACATCACTATTCCTAGGGCTGGAGAAAAAGAACTCGTCCACACACACACACACACACACACACACACACAAACTCAACACAAAAATACTCAAACTCAACTCTTGGCTGGGAGAGCTCGCCCTGGGCCATCAGGTCAGGGGAATCTAAGGCAGGAGGAGGTAAAAAGAAAAAGAAAAGGCAATTAGACCTTTTTTTTTTTTTTTTTTTGAGATGGAGTCTTGCTCCGTTGCCCAAGTTGGAGTGCAGTGGCGCGATCTTAACTCACTGTAACCTCCGCCTCCTGGGTTCAAGCCATTCTCCTCTCAGCCTCCGGAGTAGCTGGGATTACAGGCACACACCACCGCACGTGGCTAATTTTTTGTATTTCTAGTAGAAATGGGTTTTTACCCTGTTAGCCAGGCTGATCTCGAACTCCTGACCTTAGGTGATCTGCCCGTTTCCGCCCCCGAAAAGTGTTGGGATTACAGGCGTGAGCCACTGTGTTCGGTCGGTAATTAGACTTTTCTGTGTAACTCATGGTGCTGTGTTTCAAAGGGTTCCACTTGGTCCATGGTTTGCGGCCTCGTTGTATGAGGCCTTTGTTAGGTGTCAGAGCACCCAATACCTGCACTGAGATCCTGACAAGCCGGGGAGGGAACTAAAGGACACTGGAGATGTTCCTAGGGATTCTGCCTGGATCTCTGACCTGTGGGCTCCCTACTTCCCTGGTTCCATGTTCTGCCCTCTGCCTCTCCTGATGTGATTGTTAATTTTATGTGTCAATTCAGCTAGGCCACAGTACCCAGATACTTGATTAAATACCAGTTTAGATATCCCAGTGAAGGTATTTTTTAGATAAAGTTTACATTTAAATCAGTCAACTTTAAGAACAGCAGATTGCCCCAAAAGGTGGGTGGGCCTCATCCAGCCATTAAAAGTTTTACAGGAAAAGGCCTGTCGTCCCCTGGGGAAGAGGGAATTCTGTCTCCAGAACACCTTCAGGCTCGAGTTGCAATATCAGCTCTTCCCTGGGTGGCTAGCCTGATGGCTTGTCTTGCAGATTTCAGATCTACCAGCCCCACAGTCACCTGAGCCAATCTCTTAAAATCAATCTCTCTTTCTCTTTCTCTATCACACACACACACACGACTGGTTCTGTTTCTCAAGAGAACCCTAATACAGTTGCCTGTGTTCAACGACAGCACCCAAATTCCTATCCACAGTCTGGGCTTCAGAACTGAGGATCCTTTGGCCTCCTCTGTGTCTCCTCTAGGATTCCTAGTGGGCAGCTCAGTCTTGGCACAACTTCACCAAAGTGAGCGTCTGACTTCAGCTCTGTGACCTGCTGTGTCTCTGCCATCCTGGTCTCAGGAGTTGGCATCCACCCCAAAATTCATGTGTTGGAAACCTAACCCCCAAAACAACAGTGTTAGGAGGTGGGGTGTTTGGGGAGGTGTCAGGTCACGAGGGCTCCACCCTCAGGAACGGATTAATGATGCTATTAAAAGGCTTGTGGGAGTGGGTTCCCCATTCTCCTGCTCTTCCACCATGTAAGGGCACTGAGTTCAACTGAGTTCATCCACTGTTGTCCTTCTACCTGCTGTCATGTGAGGGTCCAGCAAGATGGTCCACACCAAATGCTGGTGGCTGATCTTGGACTTTCAGCCTCTAGAACAGTAAGAAATAAATTTCTATGTAAATTACCCAATCTCAGGGATTCTGTTACAGCAGCACAAAATGGACCAAGGCACACATTGGTACCGGGAGTGTGGCTGCTGTAACAGACACCTAAAAATGTGACAGCAGCTTTGGAACTCAGCTCTGGGCAGAGGCTGGAACAGGATGGAAGTGCGTGCCAGAAAAGGCCTGCGTTGCCATGAACCGCCCACCAAGGGTGATCCTGGTGAGGGCTCAGAAGACAGCTGTAGGTGTGACATGGTAAAAGCCCCATAAAACTGCATACCTCAACCATACCTCAGCTTTCTGTTGAAACTGCTCTCTGTAACCCAAATGTGAATAAGTAATTAAGGACTGTAATCGCCACCCTACCCAGACAAGGTGTAAACAAATGCTCATCTTGACTTTTGTGAGTCACTTAAGTAACAACCAGAATGTCAAAAAGTCCCCTGGCCCTCGGAATGTCCAGAGCCCCACACCCTCATCTTTGCCCAGGAATCCACTGGAATGTCCGGAGCCCCTCACCCTCATCCCCGCCCAGAAGGTGATTTACAGAATCCACTAGCCCTCAGAACGTCTGAAGCCCCTCACCCCCGCCCCCGCCCCTCACCCTCACTCCCAAGGTGATTTTTATGGGCATAAAGGGGTCTTGACACCCTCCTTTTGGGGCCACGGGTTGGAGAGACGTGAGTCCTCCGTGGCCGCCGGCAATAAAGACCCTGCAATTCGGCATACTTTTGTCTTGGTGTAGACTTTCTACGCTCGGGCCAGTACAACATAGGGAAAGCCTGAATCTCTTCAGAGATTACTTAAGTGGTCATGAAGGGAATGCTGGTAGAAATATGGACAGTACGGGCCATGCTGATGAGGTTGCAGATGGAAATGACGACGAGCAGGATATTAAAAACAGGAGGGAAGCCAGGCGCGGTGGCTCACACCTGTAATCCTAGCACTTTGGGAGGCTGAGGTGGGTGGATCACCTGAGGTCAGGAGTTCAAGACCAGCCTGGCCATCATGGTGAAACCCCATCTTAAAAAAACAAAAACAAAAACAAAACAGGAGGGAAGGTGATACTTGTACCAGAGTGGAGAAGAACTTGGCTGAATTGTGTCCATGCGTTAGGACTTCATGGAAGGCAGACCTTAAGAGTGATAAATGATGACTAGGTGCTGTGGCTCAAGCCTGTAATCCCAGCACTTTGGGAGGCCAAAACAGGAGAATCATTTGAGGCTAGGAGTTCGAAGCCAACCTGGGCAACATAACAAGACTCCGTCTCTATAAAATTTGTTTAAAATTAGCAGGCATGGTGGCATATGTCTGTAGACCCAGCTACTCAGGAGGCTAAGGCAGGAGGGTCACTTGAGCCCAAGAGTTCAAGGCTATAGTGAGCTATGATCACACCACTCTACTCCAGCCTGAGTGACAGAGGGAGGCCCTGTCTCAAAAAACAAACAAAAATTTTTAAGTAATCAACTATACATATGGCCAAAAACAAAAACAAAACCAAAAAACCTCCAAGCAGCAAAGTGTTTAGGATGCTATATGCCCCCTCTTCATTGCTCACAGTAAAATGCGAAAGGACAAATGGTTTAAAGATGGAGTTTATAACCACACAGGAAGCAGAACACAAAGATCTGGAAAATTCTCAGCCTGGCTGCTTAAAGAATAAAAAGGTGTGTTTGGGAGAAAATACCAAGTGAATGACCAAGTGACCATGTGATAAGGAGATGAGTGTGGCTGGAAAGAAGCCAGGTGCTGTTTTTCACCACAACAGGAGAAAGACTGAGGCATCTGAGAGATCTTGCGGGTGACTCATCTCATGGGAAGCCCAGAGCCCTGGAGCTTGAGGGCAGAATGGGGTGGGGGAGGGGCTGGGGGCTGCCTTGGGCCTCTGCTCCCTGTGTTTTGGCGCGGTGCTCCTTGGCCACCCCAGCTGTGGCCCGAGTGGGCCCAGGTGTGGCTTGGGCTGCTGCTGCAGAGGGTGCAGGCTGTGAGCCTTGGCAGTGCACGTGGTGCTAATTCTGCAGGCACACAGAGCGCAAAAGCTTTGGGGGTATGGCTGCCTCCACCTGAATTCAAAGAATGCCATGGAGGGACGGTCCCCATGAGGGCGGTGCCCAGCAGAATTGTGGGGTTGGGGCCTAAGACGAAGACAGGCCCCAAATCCCTGGAGTCATGCTTGACTTCTCTCTCTCCCTGTCCCCTTCTCTCCCACCGATCCATTAGCAAACACTGTTGGCTTGACTTTCAAAACATGCCCAAGGTCATCTGACCACTTCTCACCACCTTCATTCCTGCTTCAAGCCACTCCCCACTGGCCCCTCCTCAGCGGCCCCCGCCCCCAAGCGCCCAGTACCTTGTTAACACCTGAGCCACAGCTGAGCCTGCTGCCGCCCAGGACCCTCTGCCGCTCCCCAGCGGCTCTGCGTGAGCTCTGGATCCTTATAATGACCCTCGGCCTTCTCCCGCTGAGCCCTCTGCCGCCCTCCCCTGCTCACACCAGGCCAGATGCCGACAATGTCCCCTCTGTGCCGCTCCGCTGCTGGGCTGCTCTCTGCCCACATGTGTGCTTGGGTGACTGCTTGCCTCCCAGGAACCTTGCTCAAATCTTGCCTCCTCAATGAGGACAGCTCTGGCCATTCTTCTAGAAGGCAAGGGGCACAGAGCATGGGCTCAGTACACTTATGGGGGAGGAGGAAAGTGGGGGGGAGGAAGAGGAAGGGAGGAGGGCAGCATGCCGTTCCATCCCAGTGAAAACAGCTCACAAGGAACACCCTAAAGCAACCGGGCGGTACAAAACTAAAGATGACCAATGGCCACCATGAACGGGTGGCAGAGGGCAGCTCTTCTCAGCCCTGTGGCAGATGTGGAGACTCCAGATGTGTGACATTTGGACAGCCCCTTCTCTGCCCCTTCCCACCCCCTGCCCCACCCATTCGCAGGGGCTCAAGACAGTGCAGGAGACAGCTGTCCTTCTGCCAGGACCCCGGGAATGGCTGGGGCTGGGAAGATGCTCAGTGGACCTTGAAACTCATCTCATTTTTGTTCCAAATGGGAGACCCTGCCACCCCCACAAAGAGGAAGAGCACTAGAATGAGAGTCCAGACTCTGGACTCTAGTCCTCTTGATGTCCCAAGCTCAGTGTGTGACCTCAGACTATGCACTTAGCCTCTGTGGGCCTCAGTTTCCCCTTCGGTCCAAATCAGGGGTGTTGGATGTGGTCACCCAACAAAAAGCCCACTGTATACACTGAGCATCTATAAATACAAGGAACATGCAGCTGATCTGTTAGGAAACTCATCAGGCCCATCCTGACCTAGATGGGTTTCACTCTGACGTTGGGCAGTCAAGTGCTCTACCCCTGAGTTACACCCTCTGACGTTGTGACCGCCGCACCTGGGCTGACTGTACCCCAGACCAGGGGCAGTGTTACCTGGCACCACCCCTTTCCACTTCTCTTCCCTCTCGAGAGAGGCCAGGGTTTCACACAGAGCAGCCGAGCCCCATAAATAGCAGCTGGCCACTCACAGGCCAACCCTCCCAGGCCCCAAAAAGGAAGTGAGAGAAAGGCCCTTCTGTTCTTCCTGCAGCAACTCATCAGATGCTCCCCAGAGCCGCCGGCGCAGACTCAGCTCTGCCCCACTTCTCTGGGTTGGCCAGATGCGTGAGAAGAGGGAGCTGAGGCTGCAGGAGTCTTTTGCCTAGGTAGCAGACGTCTCTGTGTGAGGAAGCCCCAGCCTTGAGTGAGTTGCCAGAAGGAAGTGGCTCAGGATAAACTTATGCATTCACTTCTAGATCAAAAGAGTCGTCCCCTGCCTCCTTAGACAAAACTGGATTTGAGGCATCACAGTGTTTGCGGATAACCTGGCCCCAGTGAGTCCCCTCGCAAGGGCTTTTGGAGCCACTTCTGTGCATGGACACTAGAAGCTGTGAGCAGAGGCAGTCCCTGCAGCGGCGTCTGAAACCCGGGATGACGACGTGGTGCCGCTTTCGTCAGCCCTGCTCACACCTTGCTAAAGTCCATCCATTCAGCTCTTTTCCACGCTAAGTGCTCCACTGTTTCCTGCCCAGGCCCTGCCTGATACAGCAACAGGAGTGATCTTGTAATGGAGCATCACAGACCAGGTCAGGGATACGACCTTGTGCAGTGATGAGTGCAGACAGCTGGGTCAGCGTGGCTGCACGCCAGTACATCTTAACCACGGACCCCAACATAGCACTAGACACCGTTTGTAACACTTCCCTACATATGTAAAACACAAAAGCAGATTGGAGTCACACAGAGGGGAGACCGCAGGGGCCTTAGCCTCTCATCCCTCTCCTCTTCTCATCACGCCATCTCTACACCAGCAGTTCTCAACCAAAGTGCTTCTGCCGCCACTGTCAGGAGACAGGTGGCTGTGTCTGGGGACATCTGGGGTGTGTCAATGATGGTGGTGGGAGGGATTATTACTGCCATCTAGTGAGTAGAGGCCAGGGATGTTGCTAACCATCCTAGAACATGTGGGACAGCCCCACAACAAAGCTGATGCGGCCTCAGCTCCTTCTCAGCTGTCCACTCTCTCCAGGTGGAGTTACGCAACCTGTATAACCACATGCAAAATGTCTTTGTTTTACAAGGGATTCATGCACATGATGCCCAGTCTGAGAACTTCGTACAGCAAAAGCGTTTTGTTTCTGAAAACTGAAATTAGAGAATAAATACCGAAATTGAGAGAGAGAGAGAAAGAGAGAGAGAGAGAGAGAGAGAGAGAGAGAAACGTCACCATATGGGTTCAAATGAGCAAGCTGAGTATTCTCAGCTCCTGGTGGAAAGAGAGGCGCTAATCTCAGGCGAGCCCATCTGCTGTGGCACGGGGCTTGGTTTTGAGCTGCTCCTTGTGTTCCTGGCACAAGAGGAGCAGATGTTTAGGGCAGCCATGTGACTGACGGAGCAGCCGAGACCAAGACTCCTGTGTACACAGAAACTCATGTTCTCAGTGGAACGGAAAGCTCTGCTGACCGCTCACTTGGGATGAGAGGTGTGGTGAGTCACCAGTGGGCCTTTGTGTGGCCCAGACCAAACAGCTGGTTCCAGGCATGGCAGAGGCCAGGGAGGCAAGGCCCTGTGGGGTAGGTAGCACCCACCTGAGTGCTACCCGGCTAAGGCCGAGGAGGAGGAGCCATCCAGCAGGATCCATTCATGGAGCTCGCTCGCTCCAGTGTGGTGGCTGCTAGTCTCTTGTGGAGATTTAAATTTAAAATCTTGCTTCTCAGCCCACCAGGCACATTTCAGGTGCTCAGCAGTGCACCTGTGCCTCATGGCTGCCTTCTGGACAGCACAGACACAGACCGTCTCCAACCATCCCGGAAAGTTCCACTGCAGGCACTGAGCCGCACCTGGCCACAGCGATGGAGCTGCCAGAGGGCAAAGCCCAGCCTCACTTTGGTCAACACATCAAGGACAGGTGCCAGGGGCAGAAAGGTCTTCAGGGACCTCCCTGCCCACAGGCACTCTCTCAATGCCATCTCCTGCCTCCGAGCCCATCTGTGCTCCAGCCCTAAGAGCCAGGTAGGTGATGTAATAGAGGGAGAGCCCGTTAACACAAGGGCAAGGGCAGCTCTGATTTTTGTGGGATTTTTTTGAGACAGATAACTGTTCTGTCATCCAGAGTGAACACACCCCACACACACCACACACACTCACACATCCCACAGACACACCCCACACACCCCACACGCATTCACACACACCACACACACTCATCCTACAGCACACCTCCCCACACTCACACACCCCAAAGACACACCACACACACTCACACCCCCAACACACTCACACACCTCAAACACACCCCACACACCCCACACAGAACACCCCACACCCCACACACACTCACACACCCCACACACACTCACACACACACCCACACACACCTCACAGACACACCACACACACCCCACAGACATATCACACACACACTCACACAACCCACAGACATACCACACACACTCACACCCCCCACAGACACACCCCACATACCTCACACACACACAGCCCGCATACTCACACCCCACACACACTCACACCCCCCCACATCTCACAGACACTCACACCCCACACACACTCCACACACACTCACACCCCACAGACACTTACACCCCCCCACACTCACACACTCCACACACTCACACACCACACGGACACTCACATACCCCACACACTCACACACCACACGAACACACCACATATATCCCCCATACAAACCATACAGACACACCTCATACACCCCCCCACACACCCCACAGACACACCACATATACCCCGCACTCACACACCAGATACGTCCCATACACCCCACACACACTCACAGACCCCACAGACACACCACATATACCTCACACTCACACACCACACAGACACACCCCATACACCCCACACACACTCACACGCCCCACAGCACACCCCACACATCCCACACACATACACCTCACAGACATACCTCACACACCCCACACATACTCACACACCCCACACATACACACCTCACACTCACATACTTCACACACCCCATGCACACACACACCCTCCACACACTCACATACCCTACAGACACAACCCCCCCCACACACCCCACGAACACACCCCATACACACTAACACCCCCCACACACTCACACCCACACACATACCACATGCCACATTCACATACCTCACACACACTCATACACCCCAGACACCATACACACATGCCCGACACACACACGCCCACACTCACACCCCCCCACACCCCACACTCACACACCCCACGCACCCCACACATACAAACCCTCCACACACTCACATACCCCACAGACACACCCCACACACCCCACACACACTCACGCACCCCACAGGCACAACCCATACACCGCACACATACACACGACACAGACACACCCCACACACCCCCACACACTCATACACCCCACAGACCCTCACACATCCCACACACCTCCCACACAGTCACCCCACACACACTCATACACCCCACACTCACACACTCCACCACCCACACCCCCCCACACCCCCCACACACTCATACACGCCAGACACACCCCCCACACACACACCTCACAGACACCCCCACACACACACACCCTCCACACACACACCCCGCAGGCACCCACACACACACACACACACTCACAAACCCCCTGCAGTCTCAGCTCACTGCGGCCTCCATGTCCTGGCACAAGCGAACCTCCAGCCTTAGCCTCTCGAGTAGCTCCAGATGTGCACCTCAATACCTGTCACCAGGCTAGAGTGCAGTGCTGCAATCTCAGCTCACTACAACCTCTGCCTTCTGGGTTCAAGCGATTCTCCTGCCTCAGCCTCCACAGTAGCTGGGACTACAGGCGTCCACCACCATGCCTGACTGATTTTCATATTTGTAGTAGAGACTGGGTTTCACCATTTTGGCCAGGAATGTCTCAAACTCCTAAACTCAGGTGTGTCCACCCAACTCGGCCTCCCAAAGTGCTGGGATTACAGGCGTGAGCCACCATGCCTGGCCGTTTTTTCTCATTTTTAATATTAAAATGATTACCCTAATAGCATTTCATTAGATATATGAAATTTAAAATGTTTTAAAGTATTTCAAGAGTCTCGACTCAAGTTTTTAAAAAATATTATTTTAATGTTTGAAGTTATCATATTGAGGAGACACAAATCAGGATGTCTTTGTGGGGAATCTGCTGTAAGCACTGCCCAGGCAGCCAGGCTTTCTCAAGACTTCGTTGCAGAGCTCGGCACTCTTGGGTATTCTCCTTGGTGTTAGTTCCTGGGCCTGAGATGAACTGGTAAACCTCTTGTTACTTAGGAAAACTTAGTGTTCCCTAACCCTTGTTAGGTTAACTCACAGATAAATACGTAAGACAAAGGGAACTTGAGATTCCTACTCTCTAGGTATGTTTTTAGTGCCATGCAGAGCTAAGCGGGTATACCCAGAAAGGCCTGTCCCTGGTAGGATCTTGGCCAGTGAGCACACAGACAGCTGTGGATGTCACAGTAGGGAGCTAGCCAGGAATGAGCGGGGCAGGAGGGGACTCACGCCACACCCCACCAGGAAAGGCAGGTGACCAACAGGTGATGGTCAGGTGGTTGTGAACTGCCTCTCTAAAATAATAATTGGTCACAGCCAGCACCAGGGAAAGGCAGTCTCGCTGCTGATAGAAAACACCTGAAACTTCTGATCCGCAGCTGCTTCCTGATCAGATCGCAGGAGCCGGGGGAGTGAGCTCAAGCATTCACATTCAGAGGCAAAATGGCGGAGTTTCACTGGTATATGACTTCTGGGGGGCATTCTACCAGAAAAGGGACACAAGACGCCGGAAGAAGGCCAGCCGGGCACTTGACCTCCAAGATGCCCACTTGTGCCTCTTCCAAGTGTACTTCACTTGCTTTTCATTCCTGTTCTAAAGCTTTTTTTTTTTTTTTTTTTAAATAAACTTTCGGTCTTGCTCTAAAACTCGCATCGGTCGCTTCTTCTGCCTTATGCCCCTCAATCAAATTCTTCTGAGGAGGCAGGAACTGAGATTGCTGCAGCCCCACATGGATCTGCCGCTGCTAGTGCTCCCAGTGCACGTAAACTGTTGAATATTTGTGAATGAAAGCAAAACTGCTTACTTGCTGGAAAGGGAAAATAGTTTGTCTTTGTGTATTCATAACAGCAAGATTTGCTATCAACTCATGTGGGTGAGCTCTTCCTCCCCAGAAAGCAGTGAATCTTCTTCACACAGGTGTGTCTGAGACCAGGAGTGTTGGGTGTTATTACTTTATAATTCAATTCATTATTTGATTGGTAAATCAACTCAGATTAACCACTCAACAGAACAATGTCTTATGAATGTTACTGTGCCAGGCTGTAGGAATCATTTTCAGTAACAATTTTAGTGAGTCTCAAGATTTCTGGAAAAGAAACACCAAAGTATGAAGAATACCGTGCCAGCCTTATTACTGATCAGCATTGTTTTTGGCATACCGTCTGTCATTGCGGGTGTGAGTACATGACGGCTTTTGCTAACTTTTACTTCCCATGTCAAAGAATTACATACATGAATTATTCTCATTTAGAATCCCATTTTTGTAAATTTAAAACTCGTAACCATAGAAGCTGAACATGGAAATACTTCTGTATGGGTGATTAACATTACTGAGGATCAAGTTTCTAGCTTTTATGTTTTCATATGCTATAATGTTGGTAATTTCTTTCTCATAAACATGAGTATCCTCCTAATGGTTTTATATATATATTTATTTTTATATTTTATATATTTTATTTATTTATTTATGTATAAATACATATTTTTATTTATTTATTTATTTTTGAGAGTCTCATTCTCATTCTTGTTGCCCAGGCTGGAATGCAATGGTGTGCAATCTCAGCTCACTGCAACCTCCGCCTCCTGAGTTCAAGTGATTCTCCTGCCTCAGCCTCCCAAGTAGCAGGGATAACAGGTGCCTGCCACCACGCCCAGCTAATTTTTGTATTTTTAGTAGAGACAGCGTTTTGCCATGTTGGCCAGGCTGGTCTCAAACTCCTGACCTCAGGTGATCCACCCGCCTCAGCTTCCCAAAGTGCTGGGATTACAGGCATGAGCCACCATGCCCAGCAGTAATATGTTTTTGAGTGATTAAGATTTTAGACCAGGCGTCCCCAAACTACGGCCCATGGGCCACATGCGGCCCACTGAGGCCATTTATCCGGCCCCCCACCGCACTTCAAGAAGGGGTACCTCTTTCATTGGTGGTCAGTGAGAGGAGCACAGTATGTGGCGGCCCTCCAATGGTCTGAGGGACAGTGAACTGGCCCCCTGTGTAAAAAGTTTGGGGACACCTGTTTTAGACTCATATAACCCATTAGGTAAATATGAAATGTGTGTGTGTATGTGTGTTTCTGTATATATGTGCATATATGTACACATATATATGTATATATATTATCTATTTTATATATATACATATATAAAATGTTTTTAAGTTTTTTCAGAGACAGAGTCTTGTTCTGTCACCCAGGCAGGAGTACAGTGATGTGTGCATAGCTCACTGCAGCCTCAAATTCCTGTGTTCATGTGATCTTCTCATCTCAGCCTCTGGAGTAGCTGGGACTACAGGTACACACCACCATACCCCACTGATTTTTTTCATTTTTTAGTAGAGATGGGGGTCTTGCTATGTTGCCCAGGCTGGTGTTGAACTCTGAGCCTTAAGCATTCCTCCCATCTTAGACTCTCAAAGCCCTGGGACTACAGGCATGAGCCACACTGCAACCAGCCACATATCATCTTTAAAACACACTCATCTTGGGCTGAAAACTTATATGCACAATTTATCTCAAAACATATTTTATAGTCAGAACTTACAATTCAGAATAAAAGAACTTTTTATATCTTGGTTTCCTTGTTTGTGAAGTGGGGAAAATAATGTCAACTTCAGGTACTAAAAGTATTGAAGCCAGCCATTAAATTTAATCCTTTTAATGAGGATTAAAAGACTTTTAAAGCTCCTGGGAAAGCATGTATGATCAGTAAATGTGAGGATCCTGGTGATAATGATGGGGCTTTCAGATAACCACTTACATGGACTCTCTTACCAATGGGGGGGCGGAGGGTCTAAGCAATCTTACACTGCAGGCTTAATAATCTTTTTTTTTTTTTTTTTTTTTTTTTTTTTTTTTTTTGAGACGGAGTTTCGCTCTTGTTACCCAGGCTGGAGTGCAATGGCGTGGTCTCGGCTCACTGCAACCTCCGCCTCCTGGGTTCAGGCAATTCTCCTGCCTCAACCTCCTAAGTAGCTGGGATTACAGGCACGCGCCACCACGCCCAGCTAGTTTTTTGTCTTTTTTTAGTAGAGACGGGGTTTCACCATGTTGACCAGGATGGTCTCGATCTCTCGACCTCGTGATCCACCCGCCTCGGCCTCCCAAAGTGCTGGGATTACAGGCTTGAGCCACCGCGCCCAGCCGTCTCCTGACTTTTTAAATGATCACCATTCTAACTGGTGTGAGATGGTATCTCATTGTGGTTTTGATTTGCATTTCTCTAATGACCAGTGATGATGAACTTTTTTTCATAGGTTTGTTGGCCACATAAATGTCTTCTTTTGAGAAGTGTCTGTTCACATCCTTTACCCATGTTTTGATAGGGTTGTTTTTTTCTTGTAAATTTTTTTAAAGTTCTTTGTAGATTCTGAATATTAGTCCTTTGTCAGATGGGTAGATGCAAAAATTTTTTTCCTATTCTGTTGGTTGCCAGTTCACTCTAATGATAGTTTCTTTTGCTGTGCAGAAGCTCTTTAGTTTAATTAGATCCCATTTGCCTATTTTGGCTTCTGTTGTCATTGCTTTTGGTGTTTTGGTCTCTAAACCAAAACTTTTTGGTGTTTTGGTCTCCTTGCCCATGTCTATGTTCTGAATAGTATTGCCAAGTTTTTCTTCTAGGGTTTTAATGATGTTAGGTCTTATGTTTAAATATTTAATCCATCTGGAGTTAATTTTTGTACAAGGTGTAAGAAAGGGATCCAGTTTCAGCTTTCCCCATATGGCTAGCCAGTTTTCCCAACACCATTTATTAAATGGGAAATCCTTTTCCCATTGCTTGTTTTTGTCAGGTTTGTCAAAGATCAGATGATTATAGATATGCATTATTTCTGAGGTTTCTGTTCCGTTCCATTAGTCTGTATCTCTGTTTTGGTACCAGTGCCACACTGTTTTGATTACTGTAGCCTTGTAGTATAGTTTGAAGTCAGGTAGTGTGATGCCTCCAGCTTTTTTTTTTTTTTTTTTCCTCAGGATTGTCTTGGCTATGCAGGCTCTTTTTTGGTTCCATATGAATTATAAGGTGGTTTTTTCCCAATTCTGTGAAGAAAGTCAATGTTAGCTTAATGGGGATAGCACTGAATCTATAAATTACTTTGGGCAGTGTGGCCATTTTCACAATATTGATTCTTCCTAAGCATGAGCATGGAATGTTTTTCCATCTGTTTGTGTCCTCTCTTATTTCCTTGAGCAGTGGTTTGTAGTTCTACTTGAAGAGGTCCTTCACATCCCTTGTTAGTCATATTCCCAGATATTTTATTCTCTTTGTAGCAATTGTGAATGGGAGTTCACTAATGATTTGGCTCTGTGTTTGTCTGTTATTGGTGTATAGGAATGCTTATGGGTTTTGCACATTGATTTTGCATCCTGAGACTTTGCTGAAGTTGCTTATCAGCTTAAGGAAAGTCTGGGCTGAGATGATGGGATCTTCTAAATATAAATCATGTCATCTGCAAGTAGAGACAATTTAACTTCCTTTTTCCTAATTCAGTACCCTTTGCTTCTTTTTCTTGCCTGATGCCCTGGCCAGAACTTCCAACACTATGTTGACACCAGAGAGGATGCTTGGGCCACTGTGGCTAGCTTGCCTGTGGTCAGAAGACAAAGCCAACATGTGGAAAAGGCCCCCAGGCAAAACCTTAAGGCCTCCTTTAAATATTTTCTTATATAAAACAATATATTTCTTTATTGTGGAAGCCATTTTGAACTTGAGTTCTATCACTTACAACCAAAAGCATTCTAATGATTCCAGCTTGAAAACTTTTAGGAATGAAATATTAACACAGGGATTTGAATGTGCAACACCTTTACCTGGATTAAGCAATTCCAAAAGTATTTTTCAACGTCTCAAACTTAACACACTCTATAGAGTTTCAAAACCAAGTGAAGAAATCAGCCAAGGTAGGAGCATCAAGTGCTTGCAGAGTGGAATATTCATGCTGTCAGTCATACATTTGAAAATATTTGAATAACACTGCCTGTCAAAGGTGTGTTTTTTTTTAAGTTGTTGTAATTTCAACAGAAAGACAGAGAAGAGCGAAATCTATAGGTGTCAACACTGAGGTATTATTCTAGAATGCCTCCTTTCGCTGTTTCTGACTTCTTTAAAATGGAAACTTTTTCAACAGAGTCCAGATGGTGCCTCCATCAATTAACTCTGAGAATCACACTCCAGTTTAGCACTTCCAGTGAGGGGCACTTGGAGAGTACTGATACATGATCCAGTTAAGACAGTTAACATGCTGAGTAAATTCAAGAGTAACACTTGACACTGCACACCATTTGACTAAAACGATGCCTTCAAAATTCTTAGCAATTTCATTTGCTCTTCTGGTTAATTCTACTCCGGCACTGAGACCTGATACTCTTGTGACATTATGGAGCTATCGGAAGTAGCAGCTGATTTGCCACACGGTAAACTCTCATGAGCTCCAGGGCATTCTGCCAAAAGACTGAGATTTGCTGCTCTATGTTTAGTACATGGGCTGGGTTTCTTCACACAGTGCTTGAAAACCAGTCACTGTATTTTTAATTAAGATGATCTTCAGAAGTCGTTGGCTTGATCTTAGAAATATGACGATTGCACATTCAGATTATATGTTCCCTTAGAACTCATCTCTTTCTACAAACATTCTTGGATAAAACCAATCTTCCTCACTGTACAGCTTCTACTATCTGTATTATTTTCACCTCATTCTCTGGTTATTTCCTGTATGCATTTTTTTTCTCTGCAATTGTATTGCAAACTCTTCTAGGTCAGGAAGAATAGTTGCTTTCTTTGCCGCATTCAGTATATATTTGTACATATTAATGAAATATCAGGAGATGATTAATCATAACGGTATTATTCAGTGCACTGAAGCAAATTAGCAAAATAGGATTTACCTAAGTGGGAAGAGTGTTTCCATTTCACACAAGAAGTAATGCCGCGGTTTGCACATAGTAGCATTTTATAAATATTTCCCGAATGAATGAGATCACTATACACAACACAGAATTATGGAACTAGAAGGCATGGCAAAGAAATCATTACTGGGCCTCTGTTTTTTGAAAGCAAATTACCCAGACTGATGAAAACCTATCTAGTTTTTAAAAGACCACAAACGTGCACAGTGAATGACATACAAAAATACTTCTAAGATTTCCAAGGCGAGGAAAAGAAAAAGTGGGAGGAAAACAGAGAAAGTGCCAGACAGATGGCCAGCTGCTGATTCTGCAGTACATTTCTTTGTGTCAGATATTTATCTTCCACTCTGAATGTCTTTTTTTCCCCCCAAAAGATACGGAAACATGGCTTAGCAATAGCGAGGTTAGTGAAAGTTTTTCGTTTTATAGTGCACTGGATTATTTCCTTGTGGTTAAATAGCCTATCCTTTAGTAGAAAAGGAAGAGCATGTGTAACTGCCGAAGAGAATACTTAAGTTTTATAATTTCCTTTGAAAAAAAGTTATAATCTAGTCTGAATGACTACAGTAGCTTTATATAAAAGATTATCGACCAGAATACATACTCCTGGAAGTTTTAGCTCCATTGACTTCAACTTTCTGGATGAAGGTCAAATGAAAATATCTTCCTTATGGGTGAAGGAAAAATCATCTAAACTGTTTATTTTAGCTCCTTAAATGTGTGTATGGTTTTACTAAGGCAGCCATGTTTTATTTTATGCTCTGTGGTTTTCTTCCCTCAATATTAGGACTCTGAATAGAACTTAGGTTGGTATCTTTTTTTTTTTTTTTTTTTTTGGAGACGGAGTTTCGCTCTTGTTACCCAGGCTGGAGTGCAATGGTGCAATCTCGGCTCACCGCAACCTCCGCCTCCTGGGTTCAGGCAATTCTCCTGCCTCAGCCTCCTGAGTAGCTGGGATTACAGGCACGCGCCACCATGCCCAGCTGATTTTTTATATTTTTAGGAGAGACAGGGTTTCACCATGTTGACCAGGATGGTCTCGATCTCTTGACCTTGTGATCCACCTGCCTTGGCCTCCCAAAGTGCTGGGATTACAGGTGTGAGCCACTGCGCCGGGCCCTGATAGAGGATTCTTGTTTGGGATTCTGCTTTGTGGTGCACCGCGCAGTCAAGTGTGGCTACTTCTACCTGGAGTTCGCAGAGACTGGTAGCGGGAAGGATTTTGGCATTCGGCCAGTGGAAGACAAAGGCTTGTGCCATCTCCCGCTTTGCTCCCTTCCAGGAGAACCTGGGAATGGGCCCGATCAGCAGCTGCAGCGCTCACCTCCGGAATTCCAGTAGCTGCAAAATGAGATTCTGAGAGTGGCCAAGACAATAACATAGACTGGTCCTGTGGCTTGGAGGAGTAAGCTAAGTAGAAAAAAGGAGAAAAAAAAAGAAATCAGACAAAAGTTCTAATTCCCCTTGAAGATCCTAGCATTTAAAAACCAAAAGTGGATAATTTAGGAATCCTTATTGAAAGTGTATCACCTGGAACCAGCTCTGAAGCCCTGGGCAGGAGGAGCCGCACAGCCTGCGGGCCATGCAGTGCCTGTTGCTGTCTAAACATACCAGGATGTGCGCAAGATTCTGTAGGGCCCCCAATGCACAGGTGAGCAGTGTGTGCCCAGCATATAAAATTTTTGGTTCCTCAGCTTTTCTGTCTGTCTGATGTTAAGGACTTCCTGGACAGTTTGGACATTACAGGTCATCAGGCCATAATCAGTGGCCTGCAATGGGACTGCTCGTTTGATATCCGAACCTCTGATACGGGCTTCTCTAAGACAAGTACATGTCAGGTGCAAAGTCTGGATACTAACAATTTCAATTTGGGAAATCCAAGAAAAAGAATTCTCAAGTTTGGTAGGGAAGCTCTGTAGCCCTGACTCCAGCAAGAAGAAATGGTCGAAACCACCTGTTTCCCAAAGGTCCAGCCTTCGTAACGATTTCAGCTGACTTGAGGAGAAGGCCTAGCATTTGGCTGAGCAGTGCCCTCTTCCTTGCCCTCCAAACTGGTGGCATAAGCTTGGCGCATGGACAACTTGGTTGTCCAGTCAGGCTGAGGATTCGGCTATGATCCCCTGGGGAGTGAGAGGGGGCCTCTGCCAACTATGCACGATCTCTCAAACTGCAAGATTCATGTCTGGATGTATTATGCTGTGGACATAAGTTTAGGAGGGGGGTCATTTCCTACTCTGGGTTACTGGTTACCGAGCCAGTCCATGGATGTGAGTTGGTCATTAAGCCAGGTCACTAGCTGCCTCCCACCCTGGGGGCGGGACTGAGCTATAGAAGAGCATCATGGCTGTGCTGGAAGGAGGCTGTGATTTGACAACAGCCCAGAGGGGATCTCTTTCAGCTGCCCTCAATAATGTGAATGGATTAGTGCTAGCTGAGGAGCCAAGGAGCAGGACTGGATTATCTCATCTGACTGCAGAATATTGTCGAATGTTCCTGGTTCTTTGGTTGGGAAGTCAGAGCTCTGCTATGGTGAACATCCAGACTGTCAGTTGGATTGCCCGAGTGGCAATCCATTCCACTCGGTACCTTTTGGATCTTCTTGACAACAAGAGCAGTCCTTTTATTGTTAGAAGTCAGAGAAAGACCTCTAGAATCTCCTGACTTCAGGGAATGGTATCGGGATAGGGGAAGATGGGAAGTAAGAGCCACATGTCAAAACTACCCTCCACTTTATTCCCTGGGTGAGGGTTTGTGAAGTAGAAAGGAGTGGGAGCCCTGAGGTGAGCGGGAATGGCGCTGCTTTGTTTGAAATGTTTTCTTACCTCATTCTGTGCCCCAGTAGAGGGTCCAGCCTCATATGTCTGGCTTGGCTCCGTGTACCTCCTGTTCCCTGCTCACTGCCTATCTGGTGCCCAGGTACTGCTTGCCACTCCAGTTTTCACAATGACCAGTTTCAGTTCAGCTCTTAATGCTCCTGCTTAAGCCTACCCGTGTACTACCGAATTATACATATAAATGGTTAAAATGCTCAATTTTGGCCGGGCGCGGTGGCTCAAGCCTGTAATCCCAGCACTTTGGGAGGCCAAGGCGGGTGGATCGCGAGGTCAAGAGATTGAGACCCTCCTGGTCAACATGGTGAGACTCCGTCTCTACTAAAAATACAAAAAAATTAGCTGGGCATGGTGGCACGTGCCTGTAATCCCAGCTTCTCGGGAGGCTGAGGCAGGAGAATTGCCTGAACCCAGGAGGCGGAGGTTGCAGTGAGCCGAGATCGCGCCATTGCACTCCAGCCTGGGTAACAAGAGCAAAACTTGGTCTCAAAAAAAAAAAAAAAGCTCAATTTTATGTTATGTGTATTTTTACCTTTTTTTTTTTTTTTTTTTTTTTTTTTAAGAGTAAGGTGGCCATATGCAGTGGCTCATACCTGTAATCCCAGCACTTTGGGAGACCAAGGCGGGCAGATCATCCCAGGTTGGGAGTATGAGACCAGCCTGACCAACATGGAGAAACACCATCTCCACTAAAAATACAAAATTAGCTGGGTGTGGTGGCACATGCCTGTAATCCCAGCTACTTGAGAGGCTGAGGCAGGAGAATCACTTGAACCCAAAAAGTGGAGATTGCGGAGAACTGACATCATTGCACTTCAGCCTGGGCAAGAAGAGCAAAACTCTCTGTGGCTCACACCTGTAATCCCAGCTCTTAGGGAGGCAGAGGCGGGAGGATAGCTTGAGCCCAGGAGTTTTGAGACCGGCCTGGGCAATATAGTGAGACCCCATTCTCCACAAAAAAGGAAACAAACAAACAAACAAAAAGACAAAAAGTAAAATAAAAATAAAAAATAAATAAAAAATAAAGGGTAACAACGTCTGCATCTCTGCGTACTACCATGACATTTTCACAGATGCCAAAAGGGCCACAGGAATTCTTCAACACTGGGATTGTATCGAGCTGAAAGAAGCAACCTAAGCCCACGGAGGTGGAAGTGGGATCCTCTACTGTGATGAACTAAACAGGGAGCAGAGGAAAAGTTATCATTCTTGAATCCATGGGCCAAATCGAGACAGATTTCAGCTACCAGAAGTTCGCTTTCTAAGTAGTGGCCGGTCACCTCTGGCTTGAATTCCACCTAGCTGAAGGTCCTGCCGTCGCAGAAGGCCACCATGCTGCCCACCATCTCGGGCAGGAAGATCACGTCCCGCAAGCACGGGACACTTTAGACAGGGCAACAAAGGTCGGAGGAGCCCACTCTCAGACTGGAGATTTTGAAGGAAACCCGCAAACCCAAAGAGATAGAAGGACCCTCAGAAGCCACTTAGCAGCCTTCTAGTGTTATGGCCGCCAAAACACGATGCAGAGAGGGGAAAGGACTTTGCTCGGAGTCCTGTGGTAACTCAGTACCCGAGCCGGGACTGGCTTCCAGGCCACCAGAAATACAGTTCTATAGGTGTGCACTCCTTGACTTCTGAACACTAACTATAAACGATAAGAGAGTTTTGCTATTTAAACGATTTCTTTCCTATTTAAACAATTGTTCCCTAAATATTCCTTGCCAGTTGAAGACACAACAGAAGAACAAGTCAGGAGACTGTGTCAATAGAAAATCTGGCTGGGCGTGGGGTGGTTCATGCCTGTAATCCCAATCCCGGCACTTTGGGAGGCTGAGTCGGGTGGATCACTTGAGGTCGGGAGTTCAAGACCAGCCTGGCCAACATGGTGAAACCCCATCTGAACTAAAAATTCAAAAATTATCTGGGCATGGTGGCACATGTATGTAACCCCAGCTACTGAAGAGGCAGAACCGCTTGAGCCCAGGAGGCAGAAGTTGCAGTGAGCAGAGACTATGCCATTGTACTCCAGTCTAGACAACACAGTGAGACTCTGTCTCAAAAAACAAAAAGCAAAAAAAAAAAAAAAACAGGCCAGGCGAGGTGGCTCATGCTTGTAATCCCAGCACTTTGAGAGGCCGAGGCGGGCGGATCGCCTGAGGTCAGAAGTTCAAGACCAGCCTGGCCAACATGGTGAAACCCCCGTCTCTACCAAAAAAACAAAAACAAAAACAAAAACAAAACTTAGCCAGGCGTGATGGTGCATGCCTGTAATCACAGCTACTCAGGAGGCTGAGGCAGGAAAATCTCTTGAACCCGGGAGGTGGAGGTTGCAGTTAGCCTAGATTGCACCATTGCACTCTAGCCTGGGGGACAAGAGCGAGATTTTTGTCTCAAAAAAGAAAGAAAGAAAATCTGATGAGCAGCCTGTCCAGTAGACAACCTGTTTTTTGTTTGTTGTTGTTGTTTTTGTTTGTTTGTTTTTGCATATGGTGGCACATTCATGCCTGTGATTGAAGGTGCACATACACGGTAGAGTTGTTACAGGTACAAGAACGTTCTTTGTTCTACAGGTGGAATTAAATGAATGGTCAAAGCTGGTCTGATGGTAGTGTATTATTGGAGCTCATTAACATTTGTGTCACTAAATTTGGTTTACAACGCCCCAGTGATAAAGTTAACTGGCTTATAAAAAATAAAAATTAGGCTGGGCGTGAGGGTTCATGCCTGTAATCCCAGCAATTTAGGAGGCTAAGGTGGGTGGATCACCTGAGATCAAGAGATCGAGACCAGCCTGGCCAACATGGGAAAACCCTGTCTCTACTAAAAATACAAAAATTAGCCAGGCATGGTGGCACTTGCCTGTAATCCCAGCTACTGGGGAGGCTGAGGCAGGAAAATTGCTTGAACTCAGGAAGTAGAGGTTGCAGTGAGCTAAAATGGCGCCACTGCACTCCTACCTGGGCAGCAAGGGTGAGACTCCATCTTGAAAAAAAGAATTTTATTCTTTCCAAAGAAACAAGACCCTGAGTCCATTTCCCAGCCCACACCTGATGTCGACTCACAATACACAGCCTGGTCTGCTATGAGCCTATCAAAGCACTGCTTCATTTAATTGTCACCTTAACGTCACCACACTCAAGTTCCGGAAGAACTCTGTGCTGACCTCTGTGTGCTGAGCCACCCCCATGTCGCTCAGTGTGCAGTCCCTCTCACTGCACTGAGGCAGTAGCCGGACATGGTGTGACTGCAGGGTCATCCTTGGCATCTTACGCTGCCTCAGGCAAAACAGTGTGCTCTGAGACTTTGCTGCAGGTAGGCTTTGCCCCAGTAAACTCTATCTCATATTCACATGACGTGGTGGTGCTGGGCGCGTGTGGGTTTGCACTCCCTACTCATGACAGTCCCCTCAACCTCTTCCCCAGGATTTCCTCCTCTACCTCCTCAAGTCCCACTGATCTGCAAAGACCAAAAGCTGCAGTCTCAGGTCCCTCCTTCAAACCCCGTGACACAGCCTCCTCTCCCAGAACACTTAAGCCGGAATCTGTCACTGCAGATCCTAGAACAGCCACACCACTCTCTCCACTCACTCCAGACTCACACCCAGGTGATCACAGCCCCCAGAGTAACGATGGAGATGGAGTCCCTGGAACATGCAGATAGTGCCCCTGGGATTATGCAAAAGCAACATTCCTGGCACCTGCAGAGAACAGGGTGACATCCCAGAGCCAGAGCACAGGCCTCTGGGAGGTAGGGATGTGGTCAGGCAGGCTGCCAAAAGTTGGTTGAGCAAGGCCACAAGATCTTTCTGATCTTCCTTCCAAAAAAGGGGCTCCTGTACTGGCGATCCCTGGACTGATGGACCACTCCCTTCCTGGAGGACATGGTTTCTGTCCCAGTTGCCTGGATTTCTGTGCGTGTCCTGCCGAGGTCGTTTTCATGAGAAGCACGCTGTCCTTCCACCTGTTGGGAGCAAGAGTGACAATTGAAATATTATAATAGCAGTGACATATTAGCAGAGAAGAAGAGAGATGAAGTCGCAAGAAAACAGGCTTCCAAGCAGGAGTTTTTCTATTTTAAAAAAAGTTTACAAGTGAACTTTTTTTTTTTTTTTTTTCAGACGGAGTTTCGCTCTTGTTACCCAGGCTGGAGTGCAATGGCGCGATCTCAGCTCACCGCAACCTCCGCCTCCTGGGTTCAGGCAATTCTGCCTCAGCCTCCTGAGTAGCTGGGATTACAGGCATGCGCCACCATGCCCAGCTGATTTTTTGTATTTTTAGTAGAGACGGGGTTTCACCATGTTGACCAGGATGGTCTTGATCTCTTGATCTTGATCCACCCACCTCGGCCTCCCAGAGTGCTGGGATTACAGGCATGAGCCACCACATCCGGCCACAAGTGAACTTTTGTAAAGGGCCAGATAGTAAACATTTTAGGCTTTGAGAGCCACATAGACTCGTTTGCAGGGACTCAATGTTGATATTATAGTTTGAAGGTGGCCATCAGGGTTATGTAAATGAGTGAGTCTGATTTTGTTTCAGCAAAACTTTCTTTACCAAAACAGACAATTAGTGGGCTGGGTTTGGCCCATAATCCTTAGTTTGCCAGCTCCTGCTTTGGGCTCACCCAGATCTGATTTTGAATCCTGGCTCTACTACTGATTAGCTGTAGGAGCTTGGAGGGCTCTCTGAGCCCATTTCCTCATCTGCAGCCTCGACCTCCAGGGTTCAAGTGATTCTGCCTCCTCAGCCTGTTGAGTAGCTGGGATCGCAGGCAGTGCTACCACACTTGGCTAATTTTTATATTTTTAGTAAAGATGGGTTTCACCATGTTGGCCAGACTGGTCTTGAACTCCTGACCCCAGATGATCTGCCAGCCTCAGCCTCCCCAAAGTGCTGGGATTACAGGTGTGAGCCACCACACCCGGACCTCCTGCTCATTTTTAAGATAAACACTGCAATGGCAAGGGTTTTGTGTCATGTCCTATCAAGTCTTGACCAAGAAACCCATTTAAAAGAAGCCCATAGTTGACATTCATTAAATGTTTATGGCATAACAGGCTCCGAACTTACTATTTACATTCATGATCTCGTTTAACCCTCACCCCGAACCCAAGAGGTAAGTGCCTTATACCCATTTTGTATGTGAGGCAACTGTGGCTGAGATCCAAAGCTGAAGACTGGTGAGCAATGCAGCCTGCGTTCCAGCAGAGCCACCAACTCCAGGACTGACCCTGCTCCAGAATAAGAGGAGAGGACGTCCAGCATGGGCATCAAGGATGACCTGGTTTGGCCTGACCTACGCTCTGCTCTGGATTCCTCTTCACTTTTTTCTTCCCCCCCTACCAGCGTCCATTTAAAAAAAAATTATTTTGAGAGTGGGCTATGAGGCTGGCTGATTTTTGTATGTTTTGGTACAGACAGGGTGTTGGTGGTTGTCGGGGGGCGAGGGGGGGGGAGGAGGGTGCATCTCGCCATGTTGCCCAGGCTGATCTCTAACTCTTGGCCTCAAGCGATCCGCCCACCGGGGCCTCCCGAGTAGCTAGGACTACAGGCGTGAGACCCGCGCCCGGCACAAAGTCTCTTTAGTAAGAGGGGAGGATCGGGCCTGCAGCTTCGCTGGCCCGTCAGCCTCTGGGGCTGTCCCAGCCCTTGGAGGGGACACAGGGCTTGGGGCCGCGCGGGCCTCCCCAGGCCTTGCTGGAAAAGCGAGTCCACCTCCAGCCCTGGCGAGGGCTCAAGACCTGGACGGGGCCACGGCCTGGGGAGGGCCAGGACCGCCGCGGTAGGCAAGGACCTCGCCCGATGCGCGGCACGTGGCCCCCCCTACGCCACCCGTCCCGGTCCTCACAGCCACAGCGGTTTTGTTTTCCCGGCCAGGGAGTTTCATCTTCCAGACGCCGCAGGAAAGTGACGGGGCTTGGCGGGACGCAAAAACAGCCTCTTGGGCTGGAGCGGGTCCCGGCGGAGCCGGAGCCGGAGCGTGCGGGGACCCGCAGTCAGCAGACGTCCAGGCCCGGGTTCCCCGGGCACCTGGCGCCCGTTCTTCTGGTCCCGGGGCGCCCCCTGCTGGCCAGGTGCGAAAAGCGTCTCCACTTTCCGGTGTCTGCGGCCAACACTTCACTGTCAAATTTATCTTTGAATTTGTATTCTGATCTTTTAGTTATTAATTCCTGTGTAAAAGAGATTTTAACTGGGACTAAATTTTAGTGTGGCCTTCGGTCGTCTCAGGATCCCTGGAAACGTGTGGCATGTGCATTTCTTTCTTTTCTTTTTTAAATTTTGAGACGGGGGCTTGCTCTGTCACCAGGCTGGAGTGCAGTGATGCTGTCTAGGCTCACTGCAACCTCCGCCTCCCGGGCTCAAGCAATTCTCCTGCCTCAGCCTCCAGAGTAGCTGGGACTACAGACACACGCCACCACGCCCAGCTTTTTTTTTTTTTTTTTTTGTAAAGACGGGGTTTCACTGTATTTTTTAGTAAAGACGGGGTTTCAGGAGGCGGAGGTTGCAGTGAGCCGAGATTGTGCCACTGCACTCCAGCCTAGTGCCTGGTGACAGAGTGAGACTCTGTCTCAAAAAAAAAACAAAAAAAAACGAGGTTTCACCATGTTGGCCAGGATGGTCTCGATTTCTAGACCTCGTGATCCGCCTGCCTCAGCCTCCCAAAGTGCCGGGATTACAGGTGTGAGCCGCCGCGCCTGGCCGACATGTGCGTTTTTTTAGAAAAAGTGTCCATTGTTTCATCACTTTTTTTTTTTTTTTTTTTTTTTTGAGATGAAGTTTCGCTCTTGTTGCCCAGGCTGGAGTGCAATGGCATGATCTTGGCTCACTGCAACCTCCGCCTCCTGGGTTCAAGCGATTTTCCTGCCTCAGCCTCCTGAGTAGCTGGGATTACAGGCATGCGCCACCATGCCCGGCTAATTCTGTATTTTTAGTAGAGGCGGGGTTTTTCAATGTTGGTCAGGCTGGTCTTGAACTACCAACCTCAGGTGATCCGCCTGCCTCGCCTCCCAAAGTTCTGGGATTACAGGTGTCAACCACTGCGCCCGGCCTGTTTCATCACATCTTAAAATGAATCCATGACCCACAGTTGTCATTGCTAGCATCAAACATCTAAACGGTTTTGTTAAAACTCCGAGGAACTGGGCTTTATTCTGGTAAACGCAGCCTCCAGTTTGCTAAGGATCTGCGCACACAGTTCAGTACTACATAAGTCCTCTAGGGGGCAGCATAACCCTCAATATAAAAACCCATTCTGAGCCCCGCGCAGTGGCGCGCAGGGAATCCCAGCTACAGCTGCTCCGATGTATGGCTAGAGCCCAGGAGCTGGTGCCGTGCTCCACGACTGCACATGTGAACAGCCACTGCACTCCAGCCTGGGAAACGGCGAGACCCTCTCTCTAAAAAAAAACAAAAACAAAAAACCCGATTAGGCGCGTTGGATGGCTCATGCCTGTAATCCCAGCACTTTGGGAGGTCTCGGCGGGTGGATAGCTTAAACCCAGGAGCTCGAAACCAGCCTGGACAGCATGTAGAGACTTCATGTCTACAAAGAATTAAATAATTAGCTGCGCGTGGTGGCACGCGCTTGTGGTTCCAGCTGCTCGGCAGGCTGACATCGGAGGGTCTCCTGAGCCGGGAGGGGGGTGGGGGAGTGGGGAGGAGGTTGCAATGAGCCGCAATTGCACAGCTGCACTCCAGTCCGGGCGATAGAACCAGACTGTCTCAAAATAAGTAAGTAAATAAATAAATAAATAAAACCAAAAACGATTTTGGGAGCCTGACCTTTCGGTTTTTGAACTTCCTTCCTTACCTCCCCCCTCCCTCTCCCTCCCTTCCTTCTTTCCTTCCTTCCTTCCTTCCTTTGACAGGGTCTCACTGTCACCCAGGGTAGAGTGAGTGGCATTATCACTGCAGCCTTGAACTCCTGAACTCAAGCGATCCTCTTACGTCAGCCTGCTGAGTAGCTAGGTCTATAGTTGTGTGTCAGCACACCTGGTAATTAAAAGCATTTCTGGGCCGCTGCGGTGGCTCACACCGGTAATCCCAGCACTTTGAGAGGCTGAGGTGGGCGGATCACGAGGTCAGGAGTTCGAGATCAGCCTGACTAACACAGTGAAACTCTGTCTCTGTTAAAAACACAAAAATTAGCCAAGCGTGGTGGTCTGCACCTGTAATCCCAGCTACTCGGGAGGCTGAGACAGGAGAATTGCTTGAACTGTGGAGGCGGAGGTTGCAGTATGCCAAGACTGAAACACTGCACTCCAGCCTGGGCAACAGAGCAAGACTCTGTCTCAAAAAAAAATTTTGTTATAGAGACAAGGTCTTGCTATGTTGCTCAGGCTGGTCTTGAGTTCCTGGGCTAAGGCATCCTCTAGCTTCGGCCTCCCAAGTGCTGGGATTACAGGTGTGAGCCACCACACCTGGCCTGAATTTTCTTATCACTTTTTTTTTTTTTTTTTTTTTTGGAGACGGAGTCTCACTCTGTCACCCAGGCTGTAGTACACTGGCATGATCTAGGCTCACTGCAACTTCTGCCTCCTGGGTTCAAGCAATTCCCCTGCCTCAGCCTCCTGAGTAGCTGGGACTATAGGCGTGTGCCACCAAGCCCAGCTAATTTTTGTGTATTTTAGTAGAAATGTAGTTTCATCATATTGAACAGACTGGTCTCCAACTCCTGATCTCATGATCCACCCTTCTAGGCCTCCCAAAGTGCTGAGATTACAAGAGTGAGCCACCATGCCCAGCCTTTTCTTCTTTTTTAATGCCAAAAGATGGAAGCCAGAACTGTGAGCTTCCTTCAGCTCTGTCAGTGGTTTATCTCAACATGGGCTAAATGTATGAAGGTGTTCTTCCAATCTTACTGCTGTGATTGTTGGTCCTACGTTTTGACTGCTGGATTGATTTCAGTGAGGACTCAGTGTGTAGATTCTAGCCATCCTTGAAGGACTGATGTCCTCAACTAAACTAGAAGCACACTATACTTTACAATGTTTGTATGCTTAGTCTCTGGAGCAGAGTTCATTGAAAAAATGAAGGAATGAATGGATTACCACAAGGACTTCACAAGGCTAGGCATTGCCTGGCTTGGAAAGGGGCTTTAAATTGCCATCATGCATGGAAGCGCATTGCACCAGCCAAATTTCTTGGTTGCAAGCAACAGAAATAAACTCTGGCTCTTTTAAGCAAGAAAGGAGTTTATTGGAATGGCATGGCACTATAATCATGAGAGTTTGTCTTAGTTTGTTTTCTGTTGTTTATAACAGTATCTGAAACTGGGTAATTTATAAAGAAAGGCATTTATTTCTACAGTTATGGAGGCTGAGAAGTCCAAGGTTGAGGAGCTATATGTGCTGAGAGCCTTCTTGTTGGTGGGGACTCTAGGCAGTGTAAGACATCACACGGTGAAGGGGCTGTCCATGCTAGCTCAGGTCTTGTTGCTTTTTTTTTTCTGAGGCAAAGTTTCACTCTTGTTGCCCAGGTTGGAGTGCAGTGGCTTGATCTGGGTTCACGGCAACCTCTGCTTCCCCAATTCAAGCGATTCCTCTGCCTCAGCCTCCTGAGTACCTGGGATTACAGGCATGTGCCACCACACCCAGCTAATTTTTGTATTTTTGGTAGAGATGGGGTTTCACCATGTTTCAAGTCTGGTCTTGAACTCCTGACTTCAGGTAATCCACCTGCCTCAGTCTCTTAAAGTGCTGGGATTATAGGCATGAGCCACTGAGCCTGGCCCAGCTAGCTCAGGTCTTAATTCTTCCCCTTATAAAGCCACTGATGACACTCCCATGACAGCCCATTAATCCATTAATCCACTCATGAGGGTTCTGCCCTCGTGATCCAATCACTGCTAAAGCCCCATCTCAGCATTGCCACTTTGGGGATTAAGTTTCAAAATGAGTTTGGCAGGGGACAAACATTCAAACCATAGCAGGGTTCAAAAGCAGGTTCAAATAGTTGTAAAAATTTGTTTTAATTAAAAAAGTAAAAGTTAAAAAAATTAAAAGAAGCAGGTTCATCAAGAGACAAAGGAAGTCCTGGATGGACAAGAAGTAGGAAGCACAACCATCGCCTTTAGCAAGAAAGGTCTGGCTAGGGCCTCAGCACCATCACTGTCCACCTCCACAGCGATGGGCAGTGTCCTGATTTGGGCTGTTCTCTCGCCTTTGCATCTTATGTTCCGCCTTTGCATCATATATCAAAGGGTGGATTGACCCTTAGACAAAAGATAAGTCACATTCCAAAGCCCCAGTCGCCAAAGTGTGAAGCAGGGAGGATCTCCCTGATACAACTCTCGGGCGGAGGAAATATCCCCCGCATCCCACCACTCACACACTGGAGCATCCTCCAGCCCACTAGGCAGGCTTCACAGGGGCGAGTCAGGGGCGGGCCATCCACCTGCTCCAGGCAAGTCTGCACAGCCCTTGCTGCCAGCCTCTTCACCGGTAGTTTTGTGTTTTGTTTTGTTTTTTTAATCACTGTTCATTTCTTCTTTTTGACTTCTTGGACTAGCCATGAAGATTGCAGGCATTCTTGGCCTTTTAGTAGGAATGTTTCTAATGTTTCACTATGGAATGTTAAGGTTTACTGAAGGCTTCTAGTAGCTAGATTATCTATTTGGTTTGAGAATTTTCCTTGAATTCCTAAGCTCAGTAAGAGTTGTTTTGTTTGTTTGTTTTATTTTATTTTGTTTTGAGACAGAGTCCTGCTCTCTCACCTAGGCTGGAGTGCAATGGCATGATCTCAGCTCACTGCAACATTTGCCTCCCTGGTTCAAGCCATTCTCCTGCCTCAGCCTCACCATGTTGGCCAGGCTGGTGTCTAACACCTAACCTCAAGTGATCCATCCTCCTTGGTCTCCCAAAGTGCTGGGATTATAGACATGAGCCACCATGCTTGGCCTCAATTCCTCTTTCTATTTCATAATTTTTCTTAAGTTAAAAACATTTATTCTAATATGTTGTTTCAGTGTACTTCTAAGATGCATAAAGCACCCTATTCCCAGGTCTGCCCCCACCTTGGTAGAGGGCTCTGGCTTTCTCCTGCTTAACCTCAAGTGACTCTGTCAGCCTCCACCTGGTTTATGGTTTGGAGTGTTAATAAAGATAGTGCTTATGTTTGTGTTTCTCGTATTCCTTGGTACTCTTGGGTAATTTGCAAGATCTCCACATCTATACCAGAAGTCCATTTTCAATCATTTTCTTCAGGCTGTTTGTTTTATTTTATATTTATTTATTTATTTATTTTATTTTTGGGATCGAGTCTTGCTCTGTCGCCCAGGATGGAGTGCAGTCGTGTGATCTCAGCTCACTGCAACCTCTGTCTCCTGGGTTCAAGAGAGTGTCCTGCCTCAGCCTCCCAAGTAGCTGGGATTATAGGCACCCATCATGTTTTAATTTTTTCAGAGACAGGGTCTTGCTTTGACCAGGTTGGAGTGCAGTGGTGCAATCATGGCTGACTATAACCTCCAATTCCTGAACTCAAGTGATCCTCCTGCCTCAGCCTCCTGAGTAGCTGGGACTACAGGCACATGCCACCATGCCCAGTTACTTTTAATGTTTTTGTAGAGACAGGGTCTCCATATGTTTCCCAGGCTGGCCTCTTACTCCTGGCTTCAAGTGATCCTCTCACCTCGGCCTCCCAAAGTGCTAGGATTACAAGCATGAGCCACTGTGTCCCAGCCTTGTTCTACTATTTTCATTTCATATGTTAGGTGACCATGTAATTGATCATCCAAACCAGGAACTGTAAGAATGAAAGAGGCTGACAGTAGTTTGATGCTGGGACTAGCATCGTGCATTGAGATTATTTCTGGGAAAGCAGGAGATATGCCACCTTGCTTATCGTGTGCTTATCTTCTTTGGATTGTTGAATTTGGAGGGTTTTTTTTGTTGTTGTTTTTGAGGTGCTGTCTCACTCTGTTGCCCAGGCTGGAGTACAATGGCGTGATCTCAGCTCACTGCAACCTCCAACTCCCGGGTTCAACCTGCCTCAGCTTCCTGAGTAGCTGGGATTACAGGCGCCTGCCATCATGCCATAAAAAGTAGAGATAGGGTTTCACCAGGCTGGTCTCGAAGTCCCTACCTCAGGCTATTTGGCCTCCCAAAGTGCTGGGATTAGAGGTGTGAGCCACCGCACCCGGCCCTGAATTTGGAGTTTCTGTTGGCAGGCTTATTTCAACTGGGCAGCCTTGATCCACCCTGCCCAGCAGTGCTACCATTCTCTCCACCAGGCCTCTGGGACCCCTTCACTTATCTCACTTCTTTCTTACTCTGAAAGAAAGCAGAAAAAAGGAATAAAGATAAAAGCAGAAATAAGTAATTAGAAATGTTAAATTAAGTTTAGCCTAAAGCTGCCTCCTTATATATTTGAAGTTCAACCTGTTGGTTCCTTCCTACCTAGTAAACTGTAACCTAACAATGTGCAAACAGACTGTAACTTACTCTTCTGCCATCAACTGTTCAAACGCTGTTCAAACAAGGCAAAAGCTGAGCTGTAACCCATCTGGCTGTTTCTGCACCTCGCTTTCATTTACTGTATGTACTTTCTTTTTTCTGTCCATAAATTCTCTCTGACCACGTGGCAGTGCTGAAATTACTCTTTACCTATTTCGCTTTAGGGCAGCTGCCAGATTTAGGAATCAAATCATTCTGTGTTCAAACTGTGTCTTCAGTTTTCTTTTAACAGGGAACAACAAAACAACAACAAAAATAGTAGATGAAGCTTCAAATTAGGCTAAAAAGAAAGGAAAAAAAGAAAAAGCAAAAAAAGGAGAAATTTTTTTTTTTTTTGAGACGGAGTTTCGCTTTTGTTACCCAGGCTGGAGTGCAATGGCGCAATCTCGGCTCACCGCAACCTCCGCCTCCTGGGTTCAGGCAATTCTCCTGCCTCAGCCTCCTGAGTAGCTGGGATTACAGGTACGCGCCACCATGCCCAGCTAATTTTTTGTATTTTTAGTAGAGATGGGGTTTCACCATATTGACCAGGATGGTCTCGATCTCTTGACCTCGTGATCTACCCACCTTGGCCTCCCAAAGTGCTGGGATTACAGGCGTGAGCTACCGCGTCCAGGGAGAAAAATATTTTTAAAAGAAGAAAAAAAAAAATCTTCAGTATAACTGAAAACATAAATCTAAGAGTTGGTTCTTTGGAAAAAAAAAATACCATTTTAAAAGTTAACAAAATAAAGAAAGTAAAAATACCCAAAAGAAAGTATTTGGGAGAAGTTAACAGGTTCAAAAAAGACTATTTTCCTCAACTTTATGCACATACACTTGAGTGTCTGGAAAATAAAGGATAATTTGTTTTAAGAAATACATGCTTTATCAACATTAACTCTAGAAGAATTTTAAAAAGGTAAATTATAAAATTGCCACAAAAGAAACATTTCTAGCCTTCAAAGAGTTGCCATTCCCAAAGAAAGCATCAGGCTGGAAGGGACATTTTCAACCAGGAAATGATCAAACCTTAAAAAATAGATAATTTTAATTTTAATGCTCCTTTATTGTTCAGAGTACAAGGAAAAAGCAAAAGTGCCTAATTTTTTTTTCCCGTTTTTTTTTTTTTTTTTTTTTTTTTTTTTTTGGTAGTGATGGGGGGTCTCACTATGTTTCCTAGACTGGTCTCGAACTTCTGGCCTCAAGCACTCCTCCTATCTTGGGGTTCCAAATTTTTTGTGATGTGAGCATAAAATTTGGTTGATTCTGAAACCTAACAACATTAGACATTCAAAAGAAAATTATTGCCCATTTCATTTTTTAGTATCAACGCAAAACTTACAAACAAAATATTAGCAAACAGAATCAAACCGTCTATTTTAAAAAATAAGACAAGTTAATTGCCGGGATACACTGGATTTTTTATTAGGAATTTATTATAACTAGGACTCATGACTTCGGTGTGGGGAAATCCGCGGTTACTCGGTTTGCTCATGCTTAGAGACATCTTCCTCCTCTTTCTCTGCTCCTTTCCAGTGAAAATTTCTTCAAGTTTCCTCTATCAAACCAAAGCTTCATCCCTCTTCTTTTGCTCTTTCCTCCTCTCCTCTCAGAACAAAGGGGTTGCTGCTGACCAGCCCAGGCCTTCGTACTTGGGCCGGGGTCATTCTTCCTTGCGGGGCAGTCCTGTCCTTCAGGTGGGATCTGCAGACCTCCCTAGGTGTCCGCGGGGCGGCGAGGAGGGGCAGCACCGGCCCTGGTGGAGAGCCGCTGGTCTAGGCTCGCCCCTCGACCTGTGCACCGCATCCTGCCAGTGTTGGTTAGTCTCCCTGGATCCGCTCCTTCCTCCTCGTTTGATCCTCGCGCCCTCAAATATGACCAAAGGTCCTGTTATTTCACTAAGGTCTTAGGCCACTTCCATGTCAAGAAACACAGTGGCACTTTCCAGCCCCTGGCCATGAGGCACCCTGGAGAAGGAGGGAAGGAAGATGCTGAGCGGGATGTTGACCTTGCTGAGTTCCAGGCGCCTCCGTGGTGTCCTGGGGGAGGCGCTGGGCGGGAGGGTGCAGCGGGGCGGGGGGTGCGGGGTCGGGGGCAGCGAACGCCACAGGCCTGACCGGGCCCCTTGCAGGTGGCGGGGAGGTGAGGCCGTGAGCACAGCTGTCACACTGGAGGGCGCCTCAGAATGACCTGAAGGGCTCGCGAGCCTGCGGACTGCTGGATCCACCTTCAGGCTTTTTTAGCGCAGGAAAAAACCGAAGAGCCTCGGTGGGTCGAAGACTGCATTTTCTCGCTTCCCAGATGAGGCTGAAGCTGCTGGGTCCCGGCACCACCCTTAGAAAACCGCCGGTCTAGAGTGCGGAAATGGGTCCCAGGTCTGGCCTGGGGCGCCCCAACATCGATAATCTGCGACCGGAATACAAGCAGCTAGGGAGAGGAGACCCGCCGGGAGAGGGAGGTCCCCCGCCGCCAGCTGAAGGAGGGCGGCGCAGGCGGAAGTGCCAGCGGCGGTGCCGGGACTACAGCTCCCAGCGAGCCCCGCGCGGCTCGCGCTCGCCCCCTGGCGGCGCTGGCGGGAGGCGCCGGCGGAGCGCGGGTCTCTCTCCTGAGCATCAGTGAGCGCCGGGAGCCGCGGCGGTTGCGGGCTGCGGCGCTGAGCCAGCAGGGCCGGTGAGTAGGAGCCGCGCCGCCCGCTTGTCCGCCCGCCGGCCGGCTCTCTGCGCCTCAGCCGCCCGGTGTGCAGGGGTGGGTGTGCGAGCGTGGGGTCCGGCAGTCCGTCGCGGGGGCACGGGACTGCCTTTCTGGGAGGCGCGCTGCGTCTTTGCCGCGGGGGCCCCGGTGCCCTCGGCGCGGGTCTGTCCCCAGCCCAGGAGGGACGTCCTGTCCCGTCCTGCCCGACCCGGAGCGGAGGGACCGGTGCCGCAGGTGGCCGCGGCAGGTGGCCGCCTCCTCCCCTCCGTGCCTGAGGGTTGTCGCAGGGACCCGGGACTGAGGGCCAGGTGGCTCCCGACAGCTGCGGCCCTGGAGGCCACCCCAGCCGCGGTGGGACGGGTGCGCGGGCACGCCCGGCCCCGGCTCCTGGGTGCCAGGAGCCTCTCGCACCCTCCCTGGTGCTGCCCTGGGGGTGCTGCGTGGTGCAGAGGACCGGGAAGCCCTTGGCCCTCGGCGTCCACCGCGCTCCCGCTCCTTCCTGGCAGGGGTGGCCGGAGAAGGGCGCGGGCTGCGCATCCCGGCTCAGCTGGGGCACCGCGACGCAGTGCACCTGGCGGGCCCGGGGGAGCGCGCGGTGCCGGTGGGTGTCCCGGTGGTGCGGACCTGCGGGCGTGCGGCAGTAACGACCTCCTTCCCCAGCGTCCGTGCAATAAAATTAGTGTTATGTGCTTTTTTTTTTTTTTAAAGGAAGTTTGACTTAGAATATCTTATTTTGCTGGAGCCCCATTTGCCAGTATGTAAGTTTATGTAATAAACGGCATACAGTTGGGAAAAAAAATCTTCCTCTGAAGGTGCTCTTCCTTGCCCTCTGCAGGAAGAATTACGCCGAGCTGGTGACAGGCTTATCCACCAGTAACTGTAGGCGCTGCAGGCAGCAGATAAAGTGTTTTTTGAGTAGGGGCACAAGTCAGCCCTTCAGGACAATTTTTGTTTTGGAAAGATTCTGTTATCCAGTTTCAAACACCGTGTTCTTTCAGTGTTGAAGATGGGGGAGGAGGGAAGAGCAAAGGCTTGTCAATCCTAATACCTCAACAGAAATTAGCTTTGCAGGATTAACTCTCCAAGCAAGCGAGCTGAATTTGGCAGTCCAAACTACAGATGAAGCTGAGCCTCCATACTAAACCCTGTCTCAGTTTTAATAGCTTTTCAGTTGATTGGGTTGCCTCTTCCAAATGGGTGATCTTACTGTCTGTTAACAGATTATCTCGCACCTTTGTACGTTATTTCTTGTCTTCCACGGATGACTCTCGCTGCAATGTTGACTATTAAGGTTAAATAGGACTCCTGGTCTCGGGCCTGTTTTTAGGGAGCATTCCCTCTGTATCTTCACCGAGTGTATTCTATTCCATCAAGTACATTTTTGTTTATGCCTAATTCCTAAAAGTTTGAAAAGTCGGGGGTGGGTGTTGGTTTTTTTTCCCTCAAATGCTTTTGTGGGCATAGATTTTCGTTTTAAAATTGTTAACATAAGTGGTCATATTGCTAGATTTTCTTTCTCTAAAACCCTGGGCTAATTTAAAATGCACTTTTGGATTGTCTGTTCACATCAATAAGCTAGCATTTTATTTAGGGTTTTGGTATCTGAGATTGGCATATAACTTACCCGGTTTTTGTCTGTGTTCATAATTAGGATTAAGCTGTCCTCTCTGATTAAATTGGGAAACTTTCCATCATTTTCCATGCTCTGGAATAGAAGAATTATCTGTTCCCTCAAGTTTGGCACAACTTGACTGCAGACTGCCTGCCCCATTGCTGGTGTTTTTTTTTTAGGAAGTTAACATCACTATTTAATTACCTTTTTTTTAAATGATAATTAATTTTTCCCAATTTTCTATTTCTTCAAAGTAAATTTAATATATGCTAGCATAATGTCATATATAGTATTCTGTTGTAAGAAAACAAACTCTTTCATATCTGTATGTTCTCTTTCTGATACAGTATTTTTTTGATACCTTTTCTCTTGTTTATTGGTCAGACTTGCTTAGTGATTATTTTATTAATCCTTTCAAAGAAACAGCTTTTATTAACCAGGATTCATTGATTAGTTCTATTGATTTTTATTTTTCTATGTCGTTAATTTCTGTTCTTTATCTTTCTACTTAATTTCAATTTATGTTGTTCAAGTTTTAGCGGTTTGAACAGAAAACTTGGCTCATTTATTTAATCAGTTAGTCCTTCTGAACAAGGCAAGGATTTCTAATTCTTTCATTCCCCTTACCTCACATTTGGCCTTTGTTGTATTTTTGCTTTAAGCCTGCCAGTGAGACATTATTGCTATTTTTTTGGTAATTTTCTAGGTCAACATTTATTAGCTTTATCTACCTGTTTACCATTTTCTTCACTTTCCATTCCTTCTTGTATCACAGATACTTTTCTCTGGAACATTTTCCTTCTCCCTCCAATACATTCTTTAGAATTACTTGAGTGATGACAAATTCTCTGTTTTTTTAATATCTGAAAATGCCATTATTCTCCCTGTGTTCTTGAATTTTGGTTTCACCATGTTTCTTTCTTCTATTGATTTCAGAGTTATTTTTATATATTTTTTCTTTTCTAGCATTTTAAAAAGGTGTTTTGTAGCTGCAAGGTTTTGGGATCTCTATTCTGCCAGAGGGCTGAAAGAAAAACAAAGATTAAAAACAGAAATTAATTTACAGTCCACTGTCAGTCATGACTGTTCCCTGTATCCTTAGTATACTGGGTATACAGTTCTATATTCATCTCAAGTTTATTAATTATAATTTGTGTTTTCTGCATCCTTAACTTATTTTTTCCTCTGTTTGACCTGTTGAATTGGAGAGTTGTATTAAAGACCTCCATTATGATTCTTGTAGAGTTTTTTTGTTCTGTTTCTATATTTGATATATGTTTCTTTCTTTAAATGTTATATTTTTAAAGCTGTTTTGTGTGCTTAAAGGTTCACAGTTCTTCTTGATGAATTGTATCTTTTGAGAATAAACCAGCTATCTTATTTATTTTTGTTATTTATTCTTTTTATATTGCTATACTTGCTTTTTGCTAGCATTTATGTGGCATATCTTCTTCTATTCACTTATTTCCGGTTTTCTGTGTCTTATTTGTTACTCTTACCATTATCTTATAGCTGGATTTTGTTTAATTAATCTTTGTTTTTAATAAATATTGTGGTAAAATAACAAAATTTATCATCTTTTTTTTTTTTTTACCATTTACCACTTATAAGTGTGCAGTTCACCAATGTTAAGTGCGTGCACATTGTTGTGCAACCAATCTCCAGACTTTTTTCACCTGACAAAATTGAAGTTCTGTAGCTATTACTCCAGCCCCTGGCAATCACCATTCTGCTTTCTGTCTCTATGAATTTGCCTATTTTAGGTACCTTGCATGAGTATCTAATATAGTACCTCCTATAGTATTTTTCTTTTTATGACTGGCTTATTTCATTTAACATAATGCCCTCAAAGGTTCATCCATGTTGTAGTGTGTGTCAGAATTTTCTTCCTTTTTATTGCTAACTAATATTCCATTGAATGTATATACCACATTTTGCTTATCCATATATGTGTTAATGGATATTTGTGTTGGTTCCACATCATAGCTATTATGAATAATGCTGCCATGACCATGAATAAATGAATATTTCTTCAAGACCCTGCTTTCAATTATTCGAGTATATACCCAGAAATAGAATTGATGGATCAAGTAGTAATTCTATTTTTAATTTTTTGATGACCCAGCATACTTTTTTCCACAGAGGCTGACCATTTTATAGTCTTAACAGAAATGCATGAGAATTGCAGTTTTTCTGCATCCTTGCTAACATTTGTTATTCTCTCTCTTATTTTTTGATAGCAGCCATCCTTATGGATGTGAAATCCTAGTCTTTTAATAGGTGGCTTTAGCCCACTTATATTTATTTTTATTACTGATATTTTGGAGTTTATTCCTGCTATCTTATTTTATGTTTTTGATTTCTTTTCTTTTCTTTTCTTTCTTTCTTTCTTTTTTTTTTTTTTTTTTTTTTTTTTTTGACACAGAGTTTCACTCCTATCGCCCAGGCTGGAGTGCAGTGATGCAATCTCAGCTTGCTGCAACCTCTGCCTTTTGGATTTAAATAATTCTCCCATCTCAGCCTCCTGAGTAGCTGGGATTACAGGCCTGCACTACCATGCCCAGCTAATTTTTGTATTTTTAGTAGAGATGGGATTTAACTATGTTGACCAGGCTGGTCTCAAACTTCTGACCTCAAGTGATCTGCCTGCCTCGGCCTCCCAAAGTACTGAGATTACAAGTATAAGCCACTGTGCCTGGCTCATTTCATTCTCACGGCTGTATAGATGCCATGCCATTGTATATATCCCTAATGTAGATACACATTTAACTTTGGCAGTTGGTTTTTTGCAATTTTGGACTATATGAATAGTGAGTGCATGAACACTCAAGTACATGTCTTTTGTTGAGTGAGTATATGCATTTCTGTTGAGTGTGTATCTGGGAGTGGAATTGCTTGGTCATAGACTCTGCATATGCTCAGTTTTAGTAGATACTAGCAAACAGTTTTCAGTAGTGGTTGCACCAACTTATTTATCCCAGAAGTCAATGTGGTTGCTCCACATTCTTACCTATTCTTGGTAATTTCTGTCTTTTCTCTTTTAGTATTCGGATGGATTTTGTGGTTTTAATTTGGATTTTCCTGATGATAAATGAATTTATGTTCTTTTGGTACCCTTAGTTTTTCACACATATCTAAATAGTTTTTTCTCTTGCTGTTAAAAGCTAATTTGTTTATGTGAACTCTCCATGAGTAAAGCAAAACAGAATCTTGCATGATTTTAATTCTGTCTCATGTTAAGATCATATTAAAGTTTTGGGTTTTCATACATCATGCATAAACAGTTATTTAGAGAAACTGTAAATTCTTCTGATTATTTGCTCATCAATGATGCTTTTATCTTCTTTGTTTTGCTTAGTGAGTAAGGACTAAAAGTGTTTATTTTGTTTTGTTTTCAGAGATTCTATGAGTGGTAAACTTTCTGAACCCTTGCATGTTTAAAAAATGTTTTTTATTTTGCTTTTCCATGTGATATTCTTGGCTAGGTATAGGATTCTACCTTAAAACCTTCTGAATTTTGAAGGTACTACTTTGTTATCTGCTGGTCTCTAGGAAGAAGTCTGTGTGCTCTGATCCTTGTTTCTTTGTAGTTAGCCTGTTTCTTTTCTCTGAAGCATTACAGTTTTTATTCTTTTTCTGGTTATTCTGAAATTTAACTACTATTTGTCTAGTAGGAGTGAATCTTTTTCTCTTTTTTTTTTTTTTTTTTTTTTTTTTTTGAGACGGAGTCTTGCTCTGTTACCCGGGCTGGAGAATGGCGTAATCTCGACTCACTACAACCTCCACCTTCCAGGTTCAAGTGATTCTCCTATCTCAGCCTCCCAAATAGCTGGAATTACAAGTGTGTACCAGCACGTTCGGCTAATGTTTGTATTTTTAGTAGAGACAAGGTTTCACCATGTTTGCCAGACTGATCTCGAACTCCTGACCTCAGGTGATCTGCCCACCCCTGCCTCACAAAGTGCTGAGATTACAGGCATGAGCCAACGGGCCCAGCCAGCACACCAGGCCTAAGAGTGGATCTTTTTTGTTCTTCCTGTTCAATGTTTGGTAGTCCCTTTCATTCTGAAGACTAACACACATTTCTGTGGCACTGGAGAAGTTTTGAGTATTTCCTTGCCTCTATTCTATTTTCAGCTTTTGGAATTATTCTTACTTGGGAATTAGAATATCTTGATTTATCTTTCATGTTTCTTAAAAAAAAGCATTTATTTTCTCTCAAATGTTCTGTCTTTTTAAATTAAATTAAAAAAAATTTTTTTTTTTAAGAGACAGGGTATTGCTCTGTTGCCCAGGCCTGGGGTGCAATGGTGCGGTTCTGTGACCTGGAACTCTTGGACTCAAGCGAGTCCCCTGCCACTGTGCCCAGCTCAAATGCTCTGTCTTTTTATCTTTATGGGCTGCATTCTGGGATGTTCCTTGACTTGATTTTGCAGGTCGCCAATCTAATATTTAGATTTATTCTGTCAACTCTTTAGCCCATCTCTAGAGTGTTTTTGTTTGTTTGTTTGTTTGTTTTCTGAGTGTTTTAAAATATTGATTATCATATTTTTAACTTTCTGGGTCTCTACTTTTAAACATTTAACTTTTGAAATAGATAAGATAATCAGTGTTCAAAACCAGACTGTATTAAAAAGGTGTAAAAAGCCAGGCGCGGTGGCTCACACCTGTAATCCCGGCACTTTGGGAGGCTGAGGAGGGTGGATTGCCTGAGCTTGGGAGTTGGAGACCAGCCTGGGCAATACAGTGAAACCCCATCTCTACTAAAATACAAAAAATTAGCCAGGCATGGCTGTGTGCGCCTGTTGTCCCAGCTACTCGGGAGGCTGAGGCAGGAGAATTGCAAAACCGTGGTCGAGGTTGCAGAGAGCCGAGATCACGCCACTGCACTCCAGCCTGGGCAACAGGCGAGACTCTGTCTCAAAAAAAAAAAAAAAAAAGGTGTAAATGAAAGGCATCCCCACCATTCCTATCCTCTCACTTCTCTTGCCTTACAAGCAGGTAGCCATTGTTATTAGTTTCTTATGTGTCCTTCCAAAGTTTCTTCATGCAAATACAAGCAAATATGCATCAGATTCTCTATTACTCCTTTTTTGCACAAATAGCAGCATTATTCTCTATAATAATGTGTTTTTATTTCACAGTGTATCATAGAGATCACCACATACCAACTGCTTGCTCTTTATAGACATAATGTCCCCTCAAATCTTCCCAAGAACATCTGATAATTTCTTCTCTGTGCTCCCGTAATTATCTTTGCTTGGGTATGTATGTGTTCTGCTGATTCAGTGTCCCCATTTCATGATATTGAATAAAAACTTCGTGATTCTTTGTGTGTGCGTCTTTGAAGTTTGAGAATTCCTGTTTCCTGTCTCTTCTTAGCCATACCCTGCCTCTTGTGTTTGGTGAAGAGCTGTGGTGGGCTGCCGAGTGGATTGTGTGTTCCTGGTGAGGGGGCTGGTTGTGGGGAAGGGTCCAATAGTCCTAGCCATTCTGATTGCAGTTCCGCAGTTAATCATCTTGTCAGATTCCACCTCTGCTCTTCTTTCTGTCTGCTGTTAGAAGCCCGTTACCAGAAACCCCTTACCATTTCCCACTGCATGACAGCCTCCTCCCAAGCTCATATTAGTCTGTGGTTTGCTCAGGTAATCTGACTCCAAGTACTTTTTACTTTTCAGAAATTTTCTAGATATTTTATTTGGCCATTGGCAAACTTTCTTGTTTTCCAGGTTTCTTTTGATTTAGTGTTTTAAAAATATTCCTGCCATTCTGTTAAATTTTAAGACACTTGGAAGGCAGAAGTATGTGATTAGTTTATTATCGTGATCCAACCTCCAATACTGTATATATATATATATATATGTATACACACACACAGACACACACACAGACACACACACACACACACACACACACACACATTAGAGACAGAGTCTTGCTCACTCCCAGGTTGGAGTGCATTGGGGCGATCATACTTCACTGTAACTTTGAACTCTCTTGGGCTTAAATGTTCCTCCTGCCTTGGCCTCCCAAAGCACTGGCATTACCAGCATGTGCCACCATGCCCAGTCCTTTCTTTTATAATTTATTTTAGTGTTAGGGGCCCCCAGGACCACGCTCAGATCTGGTGGTTCACTTGGAAGACTCAGCATGTGGTGTGCTCATGGCTGTAATTCATTGCAGTGAAAGGATACAAAGCACAGTCAGCAAAGGGAAAGCCAAGGGAAAGGTGCATGGGGCCAAGTCCAAAGGAAGCCAGGCACAAGCTTCCAAGCATCATCTCCCAGTGTAGTCACACAGGATGTGCCTCACTCCCTGCTCACTCCCCTACCAGGGAGCTGTGACAACGTGTGTGAAATGCTGTCTACCAGAGAAACTCATAGAGACCCAACGCCCAGGGTTTTTATCGGGGCCTGGTCATGTAGGCCCCCTCTGCCCAGCACATACCACATTCTACACTCCCTGAAGAAAATTAGTTCGGCATAAACCACACAATAATTTAAGCACAGTGAATCCCTCTTTCCAGCTTAGATGGTGGGAACCCTCCTGAAATCTAAGTTGCCAGATGGGTAAACCATGCTTTTTTTTTTTTTGAGATAGAGTTTCGCTCTCGTCATCCAGGCTGGAGTACAATGGCACGATCTCGACTAACTGCAACCTGCACCTCCCACGTTCAAGTGATTCTCCTGCCTCAGCCTCCCACGTAGCTGGGATTTTAGGCGTCTGCTACCACACCCAGCTATTTTTTTGTATTTTTAGTAGAGATGGGGTTTTGCCATGTTGGGCAGGCTGGTCTCAAACTCCTGACCTCAGGTGATCCACCTGCCTTGGCCTCCCAAAGTGCTGGGATTACAGATGCGAGCCATCATGCCCGGCCCAGATGGTGTTATTAAATGTTTTAGTTTGAATGGCTTTTCAATTTCATTCAACCTGAGTGTGGGCTTAGATTGTCAAATCATCCTTTCTAACTGTACAGGTTGTATCTAGCCATAGGCCTGTATCTAGTTTCCTCCCTTTGCCTGTTTCTAGACCTCAGGTGTGAGCAATTGAATTAATTATACTCTCATTCTTAGCCCGTTATCATCGTTGGCGCATGCAAGCCCCTCTGTAGTTTTGCTTGCTCAGGCATTTGTTGGTTCATCTATTCCAGGCGTCCCCAAACTACGGCCCGCGGGCCGCATGCGGCCCCCTGAGGCCATTTATCCGGCCCCCTGCCGCACTTCAGGAAGGGGCACCTCTTTCATTGGTGGTCAGTGAGAGGAGCACAGTATGTGGCAGCCCTCCAACGGTCTGAAGGACAGTGAACTGGCCCCCTGTGTAAACAGTTCGGGGACGCCTGATCTATTCATTACATTTTGTCCCACTCCCATTCTCTTCTCCCCACGGACAGCTACTCCAATGATGTTCATATAGTGCTCTTGTGTATATACAGTTGACCCTTGAACAATGAGGGGCTTAGGAGAACTGATTCCCTGCACAGTTGAAAATCTGTGTATAACTTTTGACTCTCCCAAAACTTGACTACTGACAGCTTGCTGTTAACTGGAAGCCTTACTCATAACATAAACAGCCAATCAATGTTTATTTTGTGTGTGATGTGTGTTATATACTATATTCTTATAATAATGTAAGCTAGAGAAAGGAAAATCTTATTAAAATCATAAGGAAGAGAAAATATACTTTTTATTAGTTACTTGGAAGTGAATTATCATAAAGGTCTTCATCCTTGTCGCCTTCATGTTGAGTAGGCTGAGGGGGATGAGGAAGAAGAGGGGTTGGTCTTGCTCTCTCAGGGGTAGCCGAGGTAGAAGAAAATCCACATGTAAGTGGACACATGCAGTTCAAACTTGTGCTGTTCAAGGGTCACGTGTATACTGTTTTGTGTGCATATATTTTTAATTTACATGAATTAAAATATATGCACACAAAACAGTATACACGTGACCCTTGAACAGCAAGGTGTCATGCGCTAGCCTTTATTCTGTATCTTAGCATTGTCAATTACCACCTATCCCTGTTACTTGGTGACTCTCTGGTGTTAGTATCTACCACATTTTGCCCATCTTGTCTGCTGGAGATGGACACCCAGGTTGATTCCCACTCTCAGCAATGTTGAATGAACCTCTTGTACATGTCTCCTTATGGACTTGTATGAGAATTCTTTGGGATTTAGACCCAGCAGTAGGACTGTCTGGTCATGGCATGTGCCTGTACTTAATATAACCAAGTACTGCCAGTTCACTCTCAAGGGTGGCTGCCCCACTACCTTCCCCAGCAGCACACAAGGATTCCAAAGGCCCTGATCTTCATATGTGCATGGTATCATTCAGCTTTCTAGACTTTAGCAGTCTCCCTCTTTTTTCGTGCATTGCTCTGCTTACTGCTGAATGTGAGAATGTCTTTATATATGCTTGTTATCTTTTTGAGTTTCCATCGACATAAATTGCCTGTTTCTGCCCTTTCCCCATGTTTCAACTGGAATCTCTGATTGGATGTCTTACACAGTCGCTGCTTGTTGATGTTTTGACAGTGCACAGAGTTTCTCCTGATATGTTATATGTCACCTTTTTGGTTGGTATCTCTGTTGGATAAGAATCCTTAATTCTGTAACTAAATAATCAATCTGTCCCATGAACTTACTTAGTTTTACCTTTTGACATGTCTGTTGACAACATTTAGCAATCAAGATATTTCACATAAATATCCAGATTCCTAACCTCTCTTGAAAAAGTGAAAGTTATTTCAGTCTTGGCTAGAGTGACTGAGGGGTGACTTCCTGCTGTAGCTAGGGCCTGAGCTGCCTACCCTCCTGTCCTCACTCATTCTCTTGACCTCCTGGCCACTAGCATCATCTGACTTTATGACCAGCCCCTGCTGTGTGTTAGGCAATGCCTTGAGAATAAACAAGCATGGTGATGATGTTCTTAAGATTGCTTGGACATGATTTTGGGGTGGGTGAACTCGGCATTGAGAACACAGTAGTAGCTGCTGTGTCTCCTGACACTATAGGATGGGTGTCAGCATGGCAGTAGGATACTGACAGACTGTGTTCCCCCGTCTCTCATCAGTAATGATTCATTCTTTTCAACCTTTTCTGAATCAGCTCATTTCTTTTCACCAAAAAAACAAAAACAAAAAACAAAACAAAACAAAAAAAACAAATCATGGTTTAGTGAGATTGCATATGAGCAACAGTTCTAAATGACGGATCTGAAAACTTTTTCTGCCAAGAGCCATGGAGTAAATATTTCAGGCTTTGCAGGGCTGGGTGTTCCCTTGGAATTACTCAGCTCTGCTCCTGTAGTGTGAAAGCTGCCATGGGCGGTATGGAAATGAACGTGGTCTCTTCATTTGGTCTGGATTTGGGCTGCAGACTGTAGTTTGCTGTTCCATGTTCTAAACCATAGTCTTAGACTTAATTTTCTGCTAATGAATACATGGTAAGTACCTACTAGGTACTAGGTGCTGAGGTTATGGTGATGGACAAGATGCAAATCCAGTCTATTCAGCTTTATGTCTGGGTGAGGAGACACATGAGGGAACAGGTAATTACTGAAGAGGATGGCAGGCCAGGACGCAGGAGAGCACAGAATTGGGCAGCAGGGGTTGGGAGCAGGGCATGTCAGGTAAGACTTTCTAGAAGAAGGTGAGGTCTAAATGAAGTGGGGAGAAGGTTAGGCAGGACAAGGCAAAGGTGTTTTTGAACCTCATCTGCAAATTCCATGAGGTGAGAGTTTAGCTCAATATAGCTGGAATGTTGAGATTGGGTTCTGTGCTAATAGCAGGAATGTCAAGAAAGAGACTGAATGAACAATCCACACATGGAATTGTGAGTGCTTAAATAATCCAAGGTTGATGGTGATAACTCCTGTGCTATTAAAATGTGTCAGAAAAAAAAAACATGGAAAGCATCTCAGTGAATTTTACAAAGTGTGATAGAGAGCAGTATATTAATACTGGGGGTTAGACATTTTTAAAAAATGAAAAAAGAGAGAATAGTATAAGCCCACAAGTATAAACTACAGACCAAATTTACATGTGATATGTATACAAATATCCTAAAATAGCAAAATGAGGTCAGAAAAAAGAGTAATAAACTTTGACCAAATAGATTTTACTCTAGGAATTCCAGAATCATTTGATATTAGGATGTATGTTAATTTAATACAAGGGGAAAGTTTAATAAGTTTCTCTTTTATTAGTTAAATAAAACGGGTAGCTATATAATCGTCTTAAGAAATTCTGGAAAAGCATTTGAAAGAATTTGACTTTAAATCTTGTCATTTCTTGAAGTGCTTTCATTATTGTGCCTTCAGGGTGTACAGCATGGCTGACTTTACCGCTTTTTAATTTCTCTGGCAAATCTTTGCTCATTATTTCTATAACTTTTCATTCATCTTGTCCTTTGTGAATCCATTCTTGTTTACTCTATGTGGAATAAGTTTGTCTCTTCTCTCTAGTCCAGTTATACTCCATTCTTGCATTTCAATTGGAATTTTCAGTTTCTCTCAATTGATTGCCTTTTTTGAGAGACAGAGATTAGGCACTGTAGAAAAAAGATAAATGAGACAGTACTCAGGGTTTTTCCTCTTTACCCTCAGACTCATTTTCTACCCTTCTGTATTTCTCTGTCTCAGAGGGAGAGGATTCCTACAAACTTCACTTGGCAGTGTCCCTTACTGCCTCTGGCCAAGTATGGCTGGTAGGAAGCACTAGTGGGAGATTGAAAGGTGGGAGGAAGGGAGAAGCCAGGGTTTTCCCCCCTTGTTTTTGGCGTTGCAGTGTCTCTGGGGTGGTCCCAGCTCCAGCCAAGGACTCTGACACTGGCTTGTGGACGCTGATAATACCCCCTCCTCCTTTATCCTTCCAGCTTCATGGGAATCTCTGGATTGGCTCACCATCCCAACTGGCTTTTTAGTCCTGCCTTAAACCTTGTAATTAGTTCCCATATTAAATTCCCTCTATTGAACTGCTTCTCTTGAATTCTATTTTCCTTAATAAACCTTGCCCAATGTAGATAAAAACCCTACTTCTGTGTGTTCACAATCTCATAGAAAAGCGGAGATGAAAATGACTGTAAGTTTTGTCTATTCAGTGTTCCCTCTTTCCTTCTTTTGGAAGTAGACTTCACTTTGGGCACAGTAATCGACTATGACCCAGAATGAGCCAATCGAAATTTGGACATGGACACACACAGAGAAAAGATGATGTGAATATTTTTTGCTGACATGTAATAATTATGTGTATTTATGAGGACAGAGTGATATTTTAATACATGTATGCAATGTGTAATGATCGAATCAGGGTAATTATGATATCCATCATCACCAACGTTTATCATTCCTTTGGTTGGGAACATCCAAAATCTCTTCTACCTTTTTGAACATGTACAATATATTATTGGTAACTATACTCACCCTACAGTGCTACTGAACACTAAAACTTATTCTTCTAGTATAGCTGTGAATTTGTATCTACAAAATAACTTTTCCTGAGCCTCCCCTTTTAATTCTATGACCCCATTTTCTTTTTAGCACTCACATCTGAGTGAGAACATGCAGTGTTTATCTAGTAGAGATGGGATTTTTCCATGTTGGTCACGCTGGTTTCAAACTCCTGACCTCAGGTGATCTGCGCACCTTGGCCTTCCAAAGTGTTGGGATTACAGGCGTGAGCCACTGTGTCTGGCTTCATCTGGGATTTTGATAAGGATTTTGTTGAATTTATAGATCAATTTGGAGAGCACTACCAATGCTAAGTGTTTTGATCTGTGAACATGGGATAGTTTTTCTTTTATTTAAACCTTTAATTTCTTTTAACAGTGTTTTGTAGCTTCTAGAGTATAATAAGTTTTGCACTTATTTGGATAAATTTATTTCTGAGTGTTTTTATTCCCTTCTATTCCTATCATGAAAGGGTGGTGGATTTTGTTGAGTAAAAATCATATGATTTTTATTCTATTGATATAACCAATTGACTTTCAGATAATAAGCTTTTTTTCTTTTTTTTTTTTGGATTCAGAGTCTTGCTCTTGTTGCTCAGGCTGGAGTGCAATGACACGATCACGGCTCACTGCAACCTCTGTCTCCCAAGTTCAAGAGATTCTCCTGCCTCAGCCTCTTGAGCTAATTTGTTGTATTTTTAGTAGAGACGAGGTTTCACAATGTTGGCTAGGCTAGTCTCAAACACCTGACCTCAGGTAATCCACCACCTCGGCCTCCCAAAGTACTGGGATTACAGGCGTGAGCCACTCTGCCTGGCCTCAGATATTACATTTTTTAACCAACCTTTCATTCCTTGCGTAAATCCCATATGGTCATAGTATATAATTCTTTTTACATGTTACTGAAACTGTTTTGCTAATATTTTGTTAGGGATTTTCATATCCATATTCAGAAGAGATACCAGTGGCTAGTTTTCGTATGATATCTTTGCCTGATTTAGGTGTCAGGGTAATACTAGTCTCATAAATGAGTTGGGAAGTGTTCCCTCCTCCCTCCCTGCAACCTTGCTGAACTTGTTGATCAGTTATCATACTGTCTTAGTAGTTTCCTTAGGATTTTTAAAATATAAGATCATATCACCTGTGACTAGAGATCTGTCCTATTTTTTGGAAGAGTTTTTAAAGAACTGATACTAATTTATAAGTTTGATAGAATTTCACAGTGAAATCTTCTGGGCCTGGGATTTTCTTTGTGGATAGTTTCTTGATTGCCAATTCAGCCTCTTCCCTTGTTATAGCTCATTCAAATGTCTTTCTTCTTGAGTAAATTTTGGTAGTTGGTGTCTTCCTAGGAATCTGTCTATTTCATCTAAGTTTTCTAATTTGTTGGCACACATTTGTTCATAATATTCATTTATAATCCCTCATTAGTAATGTCCTCTCTTTCATTTCTGATTCTAGTAATTTGAATCTTCCTTCTTTTTTCTTTGTCAGTCTAGCTAAAAGGTTAACTTGGTTGATCTTTTCTTTTTGTCAATCTAGCTAAAAGGTTAATTTCGTTAACTTGGTTGATCTTTTCAAAGAGCTAACTTTTGATTTTATTTATTTTTTCTATTGTTTTTCTACTTTTGATTTCATTATTTTTTGCTTTAATCTTTGTTATTTCCCTTCTGGTTGCTAGTAGTGATGCAGCTACAAGCCAAGGAGCACTTAGGATTACTGAGAACCCCTGGAAGCTGGAAGAGACAAGGGAGGATTCTTTCCTAGAACCTTCACAGGGAGCATGGCCCTGTACTCACCTTGAGTGCAGACTTTTAGCCTCCAGAATGGGGAGAGAATACATTTCTGTTGTGTTAAGGCACTCAATCTGTGGTATTTGGTTACTGTAGCCTAAGGAAACTAATACAAACTTTTTAATTCCTTTATTTATTTTTTCACTGTGTTTATGTGAGTTATTTTTTAGTATCTAGGTTTTAACATGTATGTCTTAACTCATAATTTAATTCTAATGAGATATAGAAATGTTATTCCTGTGCAGTTCTATTGTCTTTCCCTTTTTTGTGGTATTTTTTATTACGTTTATTAATATTACAAACCCATCCATACTATTGTTGTAATTATTATTTTTAAATATTTTAAAATTTTATTTTTAAGTTCCCTATCGTTATATTACTTTCCTATCTATAGTAATTTCCTTAGCCTAATAGCAGCTTTTTTCCAACTCTCTCTTTGTGCAGTTATATGCAAATATATTACAAGTATATTTCTATATGTTATAGGTTCAACAATATGCATTATGTATATAACATTTTATACAATTGGCTTTTTAAATCAATTCAGAAAAGAAAGGAGAAAAATATGCATTTTTAGTGTCACAGTTACAGAATAACTTTGATTGGTACGCTTTGATTTTCTGCGTAAATTCAGATTATCCTCTGGGGTCACTGGCTTTCAGCCTGAAGAACTTCCTCTAGTGTTTCTTATAAGGCAACAAATTCTCTATTTTTGTTTGTCTGGGATGTCTTTATTTCACCTTCATTTTGCCCATTTTTACCACAAGAAAGTGGCAAGATACGTATAAAAATTACTATTTTAATCACTAAAAAGTTTTTGCTCTCATGAGCCTTGGTCCTTCATATGCTTTCTCCTTTTCAGCAGCAATCTCTTGTTTCCTGCTTAATTATCTTTTGTTTTTGTTGTTTGAGACAGAGTCTTGCTCTGTCATCCAGGCTGGAATGCAGTGGTGTGATCTCAACTCACTGCAACCTCTGCCTCCTGGGTTCAAGTGATTCTCGTGCCTCGGCCTTACAGGTAGCTGGGATTATAGGTATATGCAATCATGCCCGGCTAATTTTTGTATGTTTATCAGAGATGGGGTTTGGCCATGTTGGCCAGGCTGGTCTCGAACTCCTGGCCTCAAGGGATCTGCCTGCCTTGGCCTCCCAAATTGCTGCGATTACAGGCATGAGCCACCGTGCCTGTCCTCCTGCTTAATCATTTTTAAGTGTAGAGTTCATTAGTATAAAGTATATTTATATTATTGTACAAACCTCCCCACCATCTGTCTCCAGAACTCTTTATCTTGCAAAACTGAAATTCTGGACCCAATAAACAAAAAGTCCCCGTTACTGTTCTACTTTCTATCTCTGAATTTGACTACTCTAGGTATTTCATGTAAGTGAAGTAATACAGTCTTTGTCCTTTTGCAGCTGGCTTATTTCAGTTAGCATAAAGTCATCACGGTTTAGCCATGTTGTAGCATATGTCAGAATTTCATTCCTTTTTAATACTGAATAATATTCCATTGAGTATACATACACCACATTTTGTTGATTCATTTGTTGATGGACCCTTGGGTTGCTTCTACATTTTGGCTATTGTGAATAATGCTGCTACACACATGGGTGTACAAATACCTCTTCAAGACCCTGGTTTCATTTTTTTGTCTTTCTTTTTTTAAGACGGAGTTTCGCTCTTGTTACCCAGGCTGGAGTGCAATGGCGCGATCTCAGCTCACCGCAACCTCCGCCTCCGGGGTTCAGGCAATTCTCCTGCCTCAGCCTCCTGAGTAGCTGGGATTACAGGCATGCGCCACCATGCCCAGCTAATGTTTTGTATTTTTAGTAGAGACGAGGTTTCACCATGTTGACTGGGATGGTCTCGACCTCTTGACCTTGTGATCCACCCGCCTCGGCCTCCCAAAGTGCTGGGATTACAGGCTTGAGCCACTGCGCCCGGCCTCATTTTTTTGAATATATATTTTTTATATTTTTGAAAGATAGCTTTGTTGTATATAGGAATCTTGGTTAATACTTTTTTCTTTGAGGACTTTAAATATGTTATCATTCATTGTTTCTGATGAGAGGTCAACTGTTTATGTTATTGTGTTTCTTTTGTAAGTGATATTATTTTATAAGTGAGTTCCATTTATAAGTGAGGTTCTCTTTTAAGTCTTCCTCTAGCTGCTTTTAAGATGTTCTCTGTTTTTGACCTTCAGCATTTTTACCATGGTATGTGTGTTTGTGGATCTTTTGGTATTCATTCAACTTGGAATTCATTGAGTTTCCTGATTGTGTAGGTTATTTATTTATTTATTTTGAGACAGAGTCTTGCTGTGTCGTTCAGACTAGAGTGCAGTGGCGCAATTTTGGCTCACTGCAACCTTTGCCTTCTGGGTTCAAGTGAGTCTTCTGCCTCAGCCTCCCAAGTAGCTGGGACTACAGGCATGTGCCACCATGCCGGCCTAATTTTTGTGTTTTTAGTAGAGCCAGGGTTTCACTCTATTGGGTAGGCTGGTCTCAAACTCCTGACCTTGTGATCTTCCTGCCTTGGCCTCTCAAAGTGCTGGGATTACAGGCATGAGCCACCATGCCCAGTCTTAGGTTATTGTTTTTTTAAAAAATCTAGGAAGTTGCTGGCCATTAATTGAATATTTTTTCTTCCTCTTTCCCTCTCATCTCCTTCTAGTATTCTCATTACGCATAAGTTAATGTGATTAATCGTGTGCCATATTTTGCTGAGATTCTGTTCATTTTTCTTCATTCTTTTTGTTTTTCATTTGAATAATGTCTATTGATGCATATTCATACTCACTGAATTTTTCTTCTGCCAGTTCAAATATAATGTTGAGCCATCTCTAGTGAATTTTTAATTTTAGTTATTCAACCTTTCAACTCCAGAATTTTCATTTTGTCGTATTTTATAATTTCTGTTCCTTTATTGATATTCTCTACTTGGAGTTATATTGTTATGATACTTCCCTTTACTTCTTTAATTGTGCTTTTCTTTAATTCCATGGACATATTTATAATGGTTATGCTGAAGTCTTTTTCTGTTGAATCTGATAACTGTTTGCTCTCATCTACAGCTTCCCTTGTCTGCTTCCCCCGTCATACCGCACCCTATCATAACCACAGAAAGTATGGTTCATGCTTCCTTGTTTCTTTTCATGCCTCATATATAAAAACATGAGATGGACTCTTGCTCTGTTGCCCAGGCTGGAGTGCATTGGTGTAATCTCTACTTACTGCAGCCTCTGCCTCCTGGGTCAAGCAATTACCTTGCCTGAGTAGCTGGGATTACAGGTGTTCACTACTATGCCTGGCTAATTTTTATATTTTTAGTACAGATGGGGTTTCACTATGTTGGCAAGGCTGGTCTTGAACTCCTGACCTTTGGTGATCCACCCGCCTCAGCCTCCCTAAGTGTGGGGATTACAGACATTAAGCTACCACATCTGGCCTATATATATATTTGGTTGGAAACTGGACTTTTCAGATACTGTATTGTAGGAACTCTGAGTATGGGCCTCCCACCTCTGGAGCCTTTTATTATTTGTTTATTTGTTTAGTGACTGCATAGATTATTTTAATGAAGTCAATTGCCCCCTCTCTTGGTCCATTCGTCTTGCTGTAAAGGAATACCCGAGACTAGATAATTTATAAAGAAAAGAGGTTTATTGGGCTCATGGCTCTGAAGGCTGTACAGGAAGCATGACATCAATATCTGCTTCTGGTGAGGGCTTCAGACTGCTTCCATTCATTGCATAAAGGGAAGGGGAACCAGTGAGATCACATGGTGAGAGAGGAAATGAGAGATGTGGGGGAAGGTGCCAGGCTTTTTTTTAACAACCAGCTGTTGCAGGAACTAAGAATAAGAACTCACTCATTCTTCCAAGAATGGCACCAAACCATTCAGGAGGGAAATGCCTCCATGACTCAGATACCTTCCAATAAGGCCCTACCTCCAGGACTGGGGAACAAATTTCAACATGAGACTTAGTGGGGCCGAACAAACCATATCCAAACCATAGTACCCTGACAGTGTTAAACCTTTGATGTTGCTCCTCAAGGAGGCACAGCTTTGGGTGTGCCTACTGTCAGCCTCAAATGACAGTGATACTGAGAGGGCTCTCTTCCTAAACAGTTATCAGATTTAACAGCTGTTGAACTCCACTAATTGTTAGCTGATTATTGTTTTCAACAATGCTATGGAGCATAAAAATTGTTCTATAAACTAATACAATTAAATTTTGGCTCCTTTAAATAGTTTCTTAAGTTAGTATTTGATTTTTTTTTTTTAAGATGGAGTCTTACTCTGTTGCTCAGGCTGGAGTCCAGTGGTACGATCTCGGTTCAGTGCAACCTCAGCCTCCTGGGTTCCACCAATTCTCCTGCCTCATCCTCTCAAGTGGCTGGGACTACAGGTGCATGCCACCACGCCTGGCTAATTTTTGTATTTTTAGTAGAGATGGGATTTCACCATGTTTGCTATGCTGATCTTGAACTCCTGACCTCAAGTGATCCACCCACCTTGGCTTCCCAAGGTGCTGGGATTACAGGAACTAAGAGTAAGACTGCTGTTGTCTTAGATCCAAGGCGCCCGGCCTAAACTTAGTGTTTGATATTCTGATCCTGAAAAAACTCCTCTCAGCGGTTATATATTCCAGTTCTCTTCTACAAACTAGCCAGCCTATAGTTTAGGCTGTATCTTCATTAAAGCCATGAATCTTTTCCCACGTGCCTTTCACCACAACATTTACCATTCGTGAACGTGCCCTTAGGCTTGAACTCCAAACCACTGCAAATCAAGTCAGTTCCCTGAAGAAGAGATTACAAGCTATCTCTCTAGGTAAAATTATTGAGTCAGGGTTTTTGAGCTAGAAGTGGAGACAATGGTAAGCTTCTTTCTGAGTGATACTCTCCTCCAGGAGCCAAGCACTTCATGAGAGTAGGGACAGTGGCTTGAAGTCCTCTTGACTTGCCTCTCTGGCTGTGAAACCACTGCCTTATGAGCCAGGGCAAGAGTGATCCAGGCTTCGGTATTCCCAGCATGCTGAACTTAAGGTATAGCCTCCACTTTATGAGTAGAGGTTGGGTAGAAGAAGGGAGCTCCCCACCTCCCAACCACACTCACCCAGAACTTAGCCTCATCAACAGGTGGCTAGCTGGTGGCAGGATAAGAAGCACTAATGTCCTGCTTCTTCTGGGAAGAAAGCCCTCCTCCTAGGACCTGGGTGAGAGAGCCCAGTGTCCTTGGTCTGTGGGAAGAGGGGACGCCGTGTTCTTGTCAGTAGCAGTCTTCAGTGGAGTCTTTACTTGACTAGCTGACAGTGAGGTTCAAATACCACAAACTATTGCCTTTCTTACTGAATATTCATAGATTTCCTTGAGTTGATGTTTCTTTATTTGCTGTTTGTCCTTAGGACCATTTCCAGAGCTTGTCAGTGGTTGATTTTTAAAAAGTAGTTTTGGCTGGGCGTAGTGGTTCACGCCTGTAATCCTAGTACATTGGGAGGCCGAGGCAGGTGGATCACCTGAGATCAGGAGTTCGAGACCAGCCTGGCCAACATGGCAAAACCCTGTCTCTGCTAAAACTACAAAAATTAGATGAGTGTGGTGGCAGATGCCTATAATCCCAGCTACTCAGGAGCCTGAGGCAGGAGAATCGCTTGAACCTGTGGGACTAACGTTGCAGTGAGCCGAGATGATGCCACTTCACTCCAGCCTGGGTGAAATAGTAAAATTCTGTCTCAAAACAACCTCCCAAACCCCAAAAAACTTGTTTTTCCCAGTCTCACTGAAGAGTGGGTTAGTGGAGCTGCTCACACTCTCGGACTGGAAGTTGATTTCCCTTCCTACTCACCTCCCTTTTTTTTTTTTTTTTTTTTTTTTTTTTTTTTGAGACAGAATCTTGCTCTGTCACCACCCAGGATGGAGTATAGTGGCACAATCTTGGCTCAGTACAACTTCTGCCTCCCAAGTTCAAGTGATTCTCCTGCCTCAGCATCCTGAGAAGCTGTGATTACAGGCATGCACCACCACACCCAGCTAATTTTTTATAGTGTTGGTATAGACGGGGTTTCACCATGTTGGCCAGGCTAGTCTTGGCCATGGTCCGCCTGCCTTGGCCTCCCAAAGTGAGTCATGAGCCACAGCGCTCAGTCCTTCCCCCAATTTTTTATTAAAATAAATTCAAACCCACAGAAAAGTTGAAAGAATAATACAGTGAATTCCTATACACCTTTCATGTAGATGGATAAGGCATTAACATTTTGACACATTTGCGTGCTTTCGTCTCTCTTTCTTGTCATATATGTATGCATGTATGTGTCTATATGTGTATTAGGTCTATATTTGTGTGTGTGCATACATACATAGTTGTCTTTTAAAAATTTTGTTGGCTCACACATTTGAAAGTAGATTGCAGACATTTTGAAACTTCATCCATAAATATTTCCGTGTTTATTTCCTAAGACGTGAGTATTCTCCTGTACAACCTTAATATTATCACAGTGAAGAAGTGTAATACTAAACCAATAATATCATTTAATCTATAGTTCATATTTAAATTTTTTTCTTTTTCCTAGAGGGTCTACCCTGATTTCTTTTTTCTTCTAAATTTTCTTAGTCATTTTAAAAATGACTTTTACTTTTGTTTTTAAACTCCAGGAGTCAGTCAAGTTTTATATATTATATTTGGTTATTTGCCTTTAAAAATCTCCATTAATTTTATTTTGGTAGAATTATTTTCATTTCGAAGAAATACAGAGGAAACCCAGGTACACTTTACCAAGTTCCCCCATGGTGATATCTGTCTTTTCTTTTCTTTTCTTTTTTGAGATGGAGTTTTGCTTTTGTCACCCAGGCTGGAATGCAATGGCACGATCTCAGCTCACTGCAACCTCTGCCTCCCAGATTCAAGCAATTCTCCTGTCTCAGCCTCCCGAATAGCTAGGGTTACAAGCACCTGCCACCATGCCCAGCTAATTTTTGTATTTTTGGTAGAGACAGGGTTTCACCATATTGGCCAGGATGGTCTCAAACTCCTGACCTCAGATGATCCACCCATCCCGGCCTCCCAATGTGCTGGGATTACAGGCATGAGCCACCGCGCCCAGCCATGGTGACATTTTTCAAAACTATAGTACAATACCAAAACCAGGATTTCGACATTGATCCAGCCAAGATATGGAACATTTCTACCACCATAAGGATCCCTCCCCCATTATCCTTTTATAGCCACACCCAAATCCCTTCTTCCTTACCCCCCGCCTTCATCCCTGAAAATCACTAATCTGTATGAAATTTCTATAATTTTGTCATTTCAAGAATGCTATATAAATAGGATTATATAGGATACAACCTTCAGAATTGGCTTTTTTCACTAAGTATAATCCTCTGGAAGTTAATCCAGGTTGTGTGTATCAATAGCTTGTTTCATTTTTATTGCTGACTCATACAGATGCACCAGTTTGTTTAATTATTTACTCACTAAAGGACTTCTGGGTTGTGTATATCCCAGTGTTTTACTATTACTAATGAATCTTCTGTGAACATGAACATTTGTGTACAGACTTTTGTGTGAACGTAAGTTTTCATTGCGCTGAGGTAAAATGCTTATAGTGCGGTTGCTGGGTTGTATGATGGTTACATGCTTAGCTTTTTAAGAAACTTCTGAGGCTGGGTGCAGTGGCTTACGCCTGTAATCCCAACACTTTGGGAGACTGAGGCTGGTGGATCATGAGGTCAAGAGTTTGAGACCAGCCTGGCCAATATGGTGAAGCCCTGTCTCTACCAAATATACAAAAATTAGCTGGGCATGGTGGCAGGTGCTTGTAACCCCAGCTATTCAGGAGGCTGAGACAGGAGAATTGCTTGAACCTGGGAGGCAGAGGTTGCAGTGAGCCGAGATCCTGCCATTGCATTCCAGCCTGGGTGACAAGAGTAAAACTCCTTCTCAAAAAGAAAAGAAAAGAAAAGAAAAGAAAAGATAGATATCACCATGGGGGAACTTGGTAAAGTGTACCTGGGTTTCCTCTGTATTTCTTCGAAATGAAAATAATTCTACCAAAATAAAATTAATGGAGATTTTTAAAGGCAATAACCAAATATAATATATGAAACTTGACTGACTCCTGGATTTTAAAAACAAAAGTAAAAGTCATTTTTAAAATGACTAAGAAAATTTAGAAGAAAAAAGAAATCAGGGTTGACCCTCTAGGAAAAAGAAAAAAATTTAAATATGAACTATAGATTAAATGATATTATTGGTTTAGTATTACACTTCTTCACTGTGATAATATTAAGGTTGTACAGGAGAATACTCACGTCTTAGGAAATAAACACGGAAATATTTATGGATGAAGTTTCAAAATGTCTGCAATCTACTTTCAAATGTGTGAGCCAACAAAAATTTTAAAAGATAACTATGTATGTATGCACACACACAAATATAGACCTAATACACATATAGACACATACATGCATACATATATGACAAGAGAGAGAGAAGAAAGCACGCAAATGTGTCAAAATGTTAATGCCTTATCAATCTACATGAAAGGTGTATAGGAATTCACTGTATTATTCTTTCAACTTTTCTGTAGGTTTGAATTTTTTTAAATAAGAAATTGGGGGAAGGGCCAAGCGCTGTGGCTCATGACTCACTTTGGGAGGCCAAGGCAGGTGGACCATGAGGTCAGGCATTCAAGACTAGCCTGGCCAACATGGTAAACCCCTGTCTCTATCAAAACTATTTAAAAAAAAAAAAGTCTGTAAAAGGAAAAAGTATTAAGTTGGACTTCATCAAAAGTTTTTCTGTGTGAAAGACCCTGTTACAAGGATGAAAAGACAAACATCTGCAAACCATACATCCAACAAAGAACGAGTACCAAAAATATATAAAGAACTCATAGAACGCAACAGTAAAAAAACAAACCGAAAATCCAATTAGAAAATGGGTGAAAGACATGAACAAACATTTCAACAAAGAGGATATACATATGACAAGTTTGTACATGGTAAGATTTTCAACCACATTGGCCATTAGAGAAATGAAAATTAAAACACTAATATCACTATGTATCTATCAGAATGGTTAAAAGAAAAAATAACAACCAAATGCTGGTGAAAATGAAGAGAAAGTAGGTAAATAACACATTACTGGTGAGAAGGTACAATGGTATAGCCATTCTGGAAAACAGTTCAGCAGTTTCCCTTTTTTTTTTTTTTTTTTTTTTTTTTTAAGACAGAGACTCTCTCTGTCACCCAGGCTGGAGTGCAATAGCACGATCTTGGCTCACTGCAACCTCCACCTTCCCAGTCAAGCGATTCTCCTGCCTCAGCCTCCTGAGTAGCTGGGTTTACAGGTGCCCACCACCATGTCTGGCTAATTTTTGTATTTTCTTTTTTTTTTTTTTTTTAGTGGAGATGGGGTTTCACCACATTGGCCAGGCTGGTCTCGAACTCCTGACCTCAAGTGATAGTAATCCCTTGCCTCGGCCTCCTAAAGTGCTGGAATTACAGACGTGAGCTGCTGTGACCTGCCTTATAGATCTTCTTTTGGCATCAAGTCTAAAAATTCTTTGCCTAGGCTTACATCCCAAAGATTTTCCCCTATCTTTTTCTAAATGTTTTATAGATGTACATCTTATGTGTTGTTTTGAGTTAAATTTTCTGTAGGGCGTGAGACTCAGGTTCATCTTTTTGCCTATGGATGTGCATTTGAGAAACATGTCTTCCCCGATTGAAGTGTTTTAGCACCTTTGTCAGAAATCATTTGGGCATATTTGTGTGCTTCTTTCTCAGTTCTCTTTTTGGTTGCATTGATCTATGTCTGTCCCTCTGTCAGTATCACAGTCTTGATTACTGTAGGTATGTAAGTCTTGAAACTGAATAGACTGATTCTTCCCACCTTATTGTTCTTTCTAAAATTTGTTTTAGCTACTCTAGTTCCTTTACATTTCTTTATACATTTTAGTATACTCTTGCCTATATCTATATAAAATTTTTCTGGGATTTTGGTAGTAATCATGAAAATTTGTATAATAATTTGGATAAAATTGACATCTTTACATTATATTTTCCAACCTATAAGCACGGTATATTTCACTGTATTTAAGTCTTCTTTGATTTCTTTTATCAGCATTTTGTAGTTTTCAGCAACAAGTCCTGCATATTTTGTTAGATTTATACCTAAGTATTACATTTTTTGCAGGCAATTAAAAACAGTATTTATTATATTTTTAATTTCAGTATCCATGTGTTTATTGCTAGTACATAGAGACTTTTTTTTTTTTTTACTAGAGATGTGGTCTCATTATGTTGTTCATGCTGGAACACAGTCACTACTGATAGGCACAATTATTGCGTATTACAGCCTCAAACTACTGGCCTAAACCAATCCTCCTGTCCCCAGCGCAATTGATTTTTGTATGTTCATCATATATCCTGAATACTTACTGAATTTACTTATTAGTTTTAGTTTTTTTTAAAAATTAAGTTTCTTTGCCTTTTTGTTTTTTCTTTTTTTGAGATGAAGTCTCACTCTGTTGCTCAGGCTGGAGTGGAATGGCACAATCTTGGCTCACTGCAACCTCCGCCTCCCAGGTTCAAGCGATTCTCCTCAGCCTCCTGAGTAGCTGGGATTACAGGCGTGCACCACTATGCCTGGCTAATTTTTGTATTTTTAGTAAAGATGGGGTTTCACGATGTTGGTCAGGCTGGTCTCAAACTCCTGACCTCGGGTGATCATCCCACCTCAGCCTCCCAGAGTGCTGGGATTACAGGTGTGAGCCACCTTGCCTGGGCATTTAAGAAAAATTATGCTTTATTTTGTTTTTTTTTTTTTTTTGAGATGGAGTCTGGAGTGCAGTGGACCCAGCTCACTGCAACCTCTGCCTCCCTGGTTTAAGTGATTCTCGTGCCTCAGCCTCCTAAGTAGCTGGGATTACAGGTGTTCACCACGCCCTGCTAATTTTTGTGTTTTTAGTAGAGATGGGATTTCACCATGTTGACCATGCTGGTCTCAAACTCCTGATCAAGTTATTCACCTGCCTCGGCCTCCTAAAGTGCTGGGATTATAGGTGTGAGCCACTGTGCCTGGCCAAAATCATGCGTTTTTAAACTGACAGATAAAATTTTATGTATTTATCATGTGGAACTGTGATGTTTTGGAGTAATACACATTGTGTTAATTAACATATGTGTTACTTCACATAGTTATCATTTTTGTGGTGAGAGCATTTAACATCCAGTCTTTTAGCATTTTTCAAGGATACAAAATATTGTTATTAAGTATAGTCACCATGTTGTGCAATAGATATCTTGAACATATTCCTCCTGTCTAACTGAAATTTTGTATCCTTTTACCAGCATTTCTCCACTGCCCCCCTACCCCAGTTGCTTTACATTTTCTATGTAGACAATAATATCATCTGCAAACAGGAACAGTTTTATTTCTTCCTTTCCAATCTACAGGTCTTTGATTTCCCTTTCTTGTCATTTTGCACAAGTTAGAATTTCAGGGCTGTGTTAAATAAGACCAATGAGAGTGAACGTCCTTGCCTTGTTCCTGATCTTAGGGGAAAGCATTTAGTTGCACTCTGTTAAGTATAGGTTAGCTGTAAGCTTTTGTAGATGTTCTTTATCAGGTTAAGGAATTTCCCCTCTATTTCTGTTTCTTTTAAGAGTATCATGAATGGATATTGGATCTTGACAAATGATTTTTTCTGCATTGATTAATGTGATCATGTGGTTTTCATCTTTAGTACATCCATATGGTGGACTACCTGGATTGTTTTGTTTTCAAATACTGAACCAGCCTTGCATTTCTGGAATAAGTCCCACTTGATCATGGTGTATAATTATTTTTATATATTGCTTCTTCTTGCTAATATTTTGTTAAGGAGTTGAAGGAGTTTTGTGTCTATTCATGAAGGATATTGGTCTGTAGTTTTCTTTTCTTTTTTCTTTTTCTTTTATCTGCCACCCTGCCCAGCTAATTTTTCTATTTAAGTAGAGACGGGGTTTCACCATGTTGACCAGGCTAGTCTCAAACTCCTGACCGCAGATGATCTACCCACCTTGGCCTCCCAAAGTGCTGGGAGTACAGGTGTGAGTCTTGCAAAATAATTTGTCATTGTTTTTATTTTCTAGGGAAAGGTATAATTAATTACCTAGTCTATTATTTGTAAAATTTTAAGTTTAGTGTTTCTGTTTTAAGAGTTTTTAAATTACAAATTCAATTTTCTCAGTAGTTATCAGCCTATCCAAATTATCTATTTCATATTGAGGGAGTTGTGGTAATTTGTGTTTTTTCAGTAATTAGTCCATTTCGTCTACATTGTCAAATTTATATGTGTAGAGTTGTTTGTAATTATGCTTTCATTCTAATAGCTGGTAATCTGTGTCTTCTCTCTTTTTTCTTTGTTAGCCTTGCTTGAGTTTTGTCAATTTTATTAACCTTGTGAAGAATCAATACTTTGTTTCATTGATTTTCTCTATTGTGTTTCTGTTTTCAATTTTACTGATTTATTTTAATATTTTCTTTCTTTTGCTTGCTTTGTGTTTATTTTGACCTTTGTCTTTTATGTTCTTGAGATGAGACTACTGATTTGAGCCTTTTTCTTTTTACATTAGAAATGTAAGCATTTAGTGTTATAAATTTCCCTTTCAGCATTGCTTTAACTATGTCTCACAAATTTTGATATTCACTTTTATTCAGTTTATTTCTTTTAAGAAATTTTTAAAAATGCATTAAACTGGCCCAGTGCCAGTTTTCACGCCTGTAATCCTAGCACTTTGGGAGGCCAAGGCGGGCAGATCATGAGGTCAGGAGTTCCAGATTAGCCTGGCCAACATAGTGAAACCCTGTCTCTACTTAAAATACAAAAAAATTAGCTGGGTGTGGTGGCGGGCACCTGTAATCCCAGCTACTCAGGAGGCTGAGGGAGGGGAATCGCTTGAACCTGGGAGGTGGAGGTTGCAGTGAGCCCATTTTGCGCCATTGCACTCTAGCCCGGTTGACAGTGTGAGACTCCGTCTCAAAAAACAAAACAAAACATTAAACTGAATAAAAATGAATATCAAAAATTATTATCTTTGACCCATGGATGATTTTAGAAATGTGTTATCCAGTTTTCAAGCATTTGGAGGGTTTTTTTTTTTTTTTTTGAGATGGAGTTTCACTCTTCTTACCCAGGCTGGAGTGCAATGGTGCAATCTCGGCTCACCGCAACCTCCGCCTCCTGGGTTCAGGCAATTCTCCTGCCTCAGCCTCCTGAGTAGCTGGGATTACAGGCACGCGCCACCATGCCCAGCTAATTTTTTGTATTTTTAGTAGAGATGGGGTTTCACCATGTTGACCAGGATGGTCTCGATCTCTTGACCTCGTGATCCACCCGCCTTGGCCTCCCAAAGTGTTGGGATTACAGGCGTGAGCCACCGCACCTGGTCGCATTTGGAGATTTTCTTCATTATCTTCCCGTTAACTTCTTTCTAGTTTGATTCCACTGGAGCACACTCTGTATGACTTCTGTTCTTTTAAATATGTTGTGTTTTTAAAAAGTGTTATTGAGATATAATCCACATACCATATATTTCACCCACTTAAAATGTACAATTCAATGGCCCTTTTAATATTTGTAGAGTTGTACAAACATCGCCACAGTCAATTTTGGGACATTTTCATTATCCCTAAAAGAAATCCTGCACTCTTTAGTTCACCTTCTTCCTTTGGGTTCACCTTCTTCCTTCCCATTCAGTTCTTCCCTATCGAGCTTTGTTTTATGGCCCAGGTAGGGTGTAAGGATATGTTCAGTGAATACTTGAAAAGAGTGTTTGTTTTGCTATTGTTGGGTAGAGTGTTCCATAAATGTCTATTAGATCCTGTTATTCAGTGGTGTTAAGTTCTTCTCAACTCCAGGTTGATTTTTTTGGTCTAATTGTTCTATCATTTGTTAAGACAGAGTGTTGAGTCTCCAACCATAATGACAGATTTGTCTGTTTTTCTTTGAGGATCTTTTCTTGATCCTTTTTTTTGGGGGGGGGGTTAAATTGCATTTTAGGTTTTGGGGTACATGTGAAGAACATGCAGGATTGTTGCATAGGTACATACGTGGCAGTGTGATTTGCTGCCTTCCTCCCCATCACCTATATCTGGCATTACTCCCCATATTATCTCTCCCCAACTCCCCACCCACGCTGTCCCTCCCTTATATACCCCCAGCAGACCCCAGTGTGTGATGCTCCCCTCCCTGTGTCAATGTGTTCTCATTGTTCAACACCCGCCTATGAGTGAGAACATGCAGTATTTGATTTTCTGCTCTTGTGTCAGTTTGCTGAGAATGATGGTTTCCAGGTTCATCCATGTCCTTACAAAGGACACGAACTCATCGTTTTTGATGGCTGCATAATATTCCATGGTGTATATGTGCCACATTTTCCCTGTCCAGTCTGTAATAGATGGGCATTTGGGTTGATCCTTTAATTCCTCTCTCTCTTGAAATTTTCTTTTCTCTGAAGTCTATTTTATGTTATTAATATAGCCATTCCTTTCTTTCAATTAATGTTTTCATGATATGTTTTATTCTTTTAATTTCAACCAACATATATTGTTATACATATATATATATATATATATTTTTTTTTTTTCAATTGAGATGGAATCTTGCTCTGTCACCCAGACTGTAGTGCAGCAGCACAATCTTGGCTCACTGCAACTTCTGCCACCTGGGTTCAAGCAATTCTTGTGCCTCAGCTTCCTGAGTAGCTGGGACTACTAGCACGCACCACCATGCCCAGCTAATTTTTTTTGTATTATTAGTAGAGATGGGGTTTTACTACGTTGTCCAGGCTGGTCTCAAACTCCTGACCTCAAGTGATCCACCTGCTGTGGCCTCCTAAAGTGCTGGGATTACAGGCGTGAGCCACTGTGCCTGGCCTAAAGCAGGTTTCTTTCTTTCTTTTCTTTTTTTTTTTTTGAGACAGAGTTTCGCTCTTGTTACCCAGGCTGGAGTGCAATGGCATGATCTCAACTCACCGCAACCTCCATCTCCTGGGTTCAAGCAATTCTCCTGCCTCAGCCTCTGGAGTAGCTGGGACTACAGGCGTGTGCCACCATGCCGAGCTAATTTTTGTATTATTAGTAGAGACGGGGTTTCACCATGTTGACCAGGATGGTCTCGATCTCTTGACCTCGTGATCCACCCGCCTTGGCCTCCCAAAGTGCTGGGATTACAGGCGTGAGCCACCACGCCCAGCCTGCAGGTTTCTTATAGCTATTTTTTAAATTCACTCTGCTATCTCTGTCTTTTAATTGACATAATTAGACCATTTACATTTATATAATTATTGATAGGTTGCGGCTTAAGCCTACCATTTTATTTATGTTTTTTAAAAATTTAATTTGTCTTCCCCCTTTTTCTTCTTCTTGTCTTTCTGTAGATTATTTGAATATTTTTTTAGAATTTCATTTTGATTTATCTAAATTGTTTTTGATTATTATCTCTTTGTATAGTGTTGTTAGTGGTTGCTGTCAGTATCACATTATATGTATACATATATAGGTATATATGTGTGTGTGTGTATATATGTAACTTTTCCCAGTGTTGTCATTTTACCACTTCAAGGAAGTGTAGAAACCTATACTTTCCCCATTTATAATTCTCCACATACATTTAGAAGCACTTCAGACAGGGTTGTAATTTTTGCTTCAACCATCGGTATAATTTAGAAGTCTTAAGAGGAGATAGAAATTTTATTGTAATTACATGTATTTTTCCTTACCATGTTATTTCTTTCTTCTTGATGTTTTTGGATTCCATCTTTCATCACTTTTCATGCTGTTGCATGATCTTCCTTCTGCCATTCCTTTAGGGTAGATCTGCTGGCAACACGTTCTCTTATTTTTCCTTTACCTGAGAATGTCTTGATTCCTGAAGCATATTTTTACTGAATCTAGAATTTTGTGTTGACACTTCTTTTCTTTCAGCACTTGAAAACTGTCACGTCACTTCCTTCTGGCTTCCTTAGTTTCTGATAAGAAATCTGTTATTTGAATTGTTTTTCCCATATAGGTGAAGTGTTGTTTCACGGCTTTTTGTCTTTTAGTCTTTTCAGAAGTTTGTATGATGTATTTTGGTGTGGATTTTATCGGGCTTTTAGTTCGTAGTTCAGCATTTTGAATCTGTAGATTTATGTCTTTTGCCAAATTTGGTAAGTTTTCAGCTATTATTTTTTTGAATGCTTTTCCAGCTCTGCCCTCTTTGTCTCTTTCCTGGACCCTGATGACAAGAGTGTTGGATCTTTTATTTTAGTCTCAGTGGTCTTTGAGACTTTCTCCCTCCCTCCCTCCCTCCCTCCTTTCCTCCTTTTCTTTCTCTTTTTCCATCTTTCCTCCTGCTCCTCCTCTTTCTTCTTCATTTTTTTGGCCAGTCTGTTTTCATTCTGTTCTTTGTATTGGGTAATTTCTATTTTTATTTTTTTGAGACAACATCTTGCTCTGTTACCCAGGCTGGAGTGCAATGGCACGGTCTCAGCTCACTGCAACCTCCGCCTCCCGGGTTCAAGCTATTCTCCTGCCTCAGCCTCCTGAGTAGCTGGGATTACAGGTGCCCACCACCACTCCTAGCTACTTTTTTGTATTTTTAGTAGAGACAGAGTTTCACCACGTTGGCCAGGCTGGTCTGGAACTCCTGACCTAGTGATCCACCTACCTCAGCCTCCCAAAGTGCTGGGATTACAGGCATGAGCCACTGCACCCGGTCTCTATTGTTTTCTGTTGAAGTTCACTGATTATTTTGCTTGCCCCCTCCATTCTGTGTTAAGTCTATCCATTCAATTTGGTTACTGTGTTTTATTTTTCAATTCTAAAATTTCCATTAACATATATATATATTGAGATGAAGTTTCACTCTTGTGGCCACACTGGGGAGCAATGGTGCAATCTTGGCTCACTGAAACCTCCTCCTCCCAGGTTCAAGCAATTCTTCTGCCTCAGCCCCCCGAGTAGATGAGATTACAGGCATGCGTCACCATGCCCAGCTAATTTTGTATTTTTAGTACAGACAGTGTTTCTCCATGTTGGTCAGGTTGATCTTGAACTCCCAGCCTCAGGTGATCCACCCACCTCAGCTGCCCAAAGTGCTGGGATTACAGGCATGAGCCACCATGCCAGACCAAAATATATATCTTTTATTTCTTTGCCAAGACTACTTTTTCATTTGTTTCAAGCACTTTTGTTGTTGTTTGTTAAGGCATTTTTATGATATGTGCTTTAAAACCCTTGTCAGGTAATTCTAATATCTATGCTCTCTCAGTGCTGGTGTCTGTCAGTTGTCTTTTCTCTTTCAGTTTGGGATCTTCCTGGCTCTTTGTATAAGTGATAGTGGAAACTTCAACAATTTAAGTATTATGTTATTTGACTCTAAATCTTATTTAAACCTTCTGTTTTGACAGGCTGTTTTGGACACCACTGTAGCAGAAGAAGGGGGACATTCGATTGTTACTTCTAGATGGGGGTAAATATCCAGGCTTTCTGCTCTGCTTCCATTGACACCCAGTGGGCTGGGAGACCCTTGTTGCTGCTGGGTGGTTGTGGGTATTCTGGTTCAAAGCCTCCCTGATACCTCCCTGTCTGGGAGGGGTAGGAGTGCCTTGTGACTGCTTGCCACAATGCTTTCACTGTCACCATGGGGGAAGAGGGAGGAAGGGTGGTCTTGTTATCTCTGGGAAAATGTTAAGTCATTGAATCTCTATTAGTCCTCCTCTGACATGACCCCAGCAGGGAGAGGAAGAGCAGCGTTCTTCATCACTCCCGGTTGGGAGTGGAAGTCCAGGCTCCCCTGACACTGCTGGGGGGTGAGGGATGGGCTCCTTATTACTGCCATGCAGGGATAAAAGTCCATCCCAGTCCTTACTCAACCTTGCTGGAGGTGTTGGGTACCTTGCTACATCCTCATGAGACTGGAAGTCTAGGCTCCCAGCTCAGTCTTTGCTGGTAAACAGGCAGTTACTGTCAAAATGTGTTCCATCTCATTAGACTGTGCCCTTCCTGGCCCTTGGGCTAGAGACAGCAGGCTGTTCTTGGGGCTTTTCAGTCTGTGCTCCTTGGTGTTTTGAAGTTGTCTGCTTCTTCAGCTCCAAGTCTGAGATAATGAAGCAAAAAAAGACCCAGTGAACCCATCACTGGGTTGTTCTATGGGCCTCAAGGTACCTGGATCATTTGCCTCCTCTCCCCCTTCCAGAACCTTCTTATGTTTGTATTATATCTAGTGTCGAGGGTTTTTATTACCACTTAGTGGGAAGAACAGGGAAAAGTATGTCTGCTCTGTCTTCCCTGGAGCTAAGATCACATCTTGTTTTTTTGTTTGTTGTTTTAAAATAATAATTAGTTTTGTTTTTAAATGAAACTGAGTTTTCTTTGAAGAGGCCAAGCAAGTTGTCTGCTGGAGCTTCTCGCCGCCAGAATCTGTCTAGCTCTTCCCTTGTGATTAGCTTCAAGCCATTTTGGCTAGCAGCTGTGTGTGCGATGCTGCGTAGTTCTCTAATCACAAGGAGGCACAGAGTGTCGAGGGGCCCAGCTGGGCGTCACAGGAAGCTCGATCACATCTTCCTTTCTGTATCTAATGAATTATCTGTGATGTGAAACTCTGAGATCATGTGAGCATCCTCTTCCCAAGCAGCCCTTTGCTAAGTGGTTTTAGCATGTCGAGGTGAATAGATTAAGGTTTACAAAATGCTAATTTTTCTAATTCTGTCATTTCCTTTACATTTATCAGCTGGTATTCTTCCATGCAGAAGAGCTTTATCCAAATCGACACCCCTTTATTCTCTTTTTAGTATCAATATGTATTTTAATTCATGTTTCATAATTCATTACTGTCATATTTTTATTGAAATTGTCCTAAGTAGTGCAAATTGAGTTCCTTCTGGTTCACTCTTAAGTCCATTTAACAGGACTCCATTCATCTTTGGGCATTTCTTTGATTTCTGGGCAACATGAGATGTCCTAGACTCACCATGTTCATCTCATAGTCCACACCTAGAATCAGCTATTTCCCCCAGGAGCCCTGCTTCCTTTCAGTAAGGAATGGTATTTAGACATGTAGATAAATTTCTCAGGGAGAAGAGTTTTCTAAGGGAAGATAAAGTATTCAATAGTAATTCATAGTCACAACTGCTACTGTATCCTTGGTGACTTAGGCCCTCGTTTGAAGTTAGGGAGGTAGAGCTTCATGTGACAGTGATTTGTGTGCTTGTGTCTCCCCTACCTGGCTGGCTTTCTTGGGAGCCAGGAGAGTATCTTTTCGATTTTTATACTCACAGTATTTAACTCTGTTTCTGGAACAGAGGAGGCATTTAATAAATATTTGGACTTAAATTGTGCTAAACAGACGCCTAGGCTGTGCATCATAGAATCCAAGTATTCTTCTTCTTCTTCTTCTTCTTTTTAATTATACTTTAAGTTCTGGGGTACATGTGCAGATCATGAAGGTTTGTTACATAAGTATACACATGCTGTTGTGTTTTGCTGCATCCATCCCCCGGTCATCTACATTAGATGTTTCTCCTAATGTTATCCTTTCCCAATCCTCCCACCCCCTGCTATCCCTCCCCTAGCCACCCCTAACTCCCGACAGACCCCGGTGTGTGATGTTCCCCTCCCTGTGTCCGTGTGTTCCCATTGTTCAACACTCACTTATGAGTGAGAACATGTGTTGTTTGGTTTTCGGTTCTTGTGTCAGTTTGCTGAGAATTATGGTTTCTAGATTCATCCATGGCCCTGCAAAGGACATGAACTCATCCTTTTTTATGGCTGCATAGTATTCCATGGTGTATATGTGCCACATTTTCTTTATCCAGTCTATCATTGATGTTCATTTGAGTTGGTTCCAAGTCTTTGCTATTGTAAACAGTGCCACAATAAACATATGTGTACATGTGTCTTTATAATTTATTTCATAATCCTTTGGTTATATACCCAGTAGTGGGATTGCTGGGTCAAATGGTATTTCTAGTTTTATATCCTTGAGGAATCGCCACACTGTCTTCCACAATGGTTGAACTAATTTACACTCCCATCAACAATGTGAAAGTGTTCGGCCACATCCTCTCCAGTATCTGTTGTCTCCTGATTTTTTTTTTTTTTTTTTTTTTTTTTTGGTGAGACAGAGTTTCGCTCTTTTTACCCAGTCTGGAGTGCAATGGCGCGATGTCGGCTCACCGCAACTTCTGCCTCCTGGGTTCAGGCAATTCTCCTGCCTCAGCCTCCTGAGTAGGTGGGATTACAGGCACGTGCCACCATGCCCAGCTAATTTTTTGTATTTTTAGTAGAGGCGGGGTTTCACCATGTTGACCAGGATGGTCTCGATCTCTTGACCTCGTGATCCATCCACCTCGGCTTCCCAAAGTGCTAGGATTACAGGCTTGAGCCACTGTGCTCGGCGTCTCCTGATTTTTTAATGATCGCCTTTCTAACTGGCATGAGATGGTATCTCAAAGTGGTTTTGATTAAAACACTAAAAGCAATGGCAACAAAAGCCAGAATAGACAAATGGGATCTAATTAAACTTAAGAGCTTCTGCTCAGCAAAAGAATCTATCATTAGAGCGAATCCAAGCATTTTTCTAGTGTTCTAACTGTGTGGAGAAGAGTAAAGATCTAGAAAGAAGTTGCAGTGGAAATATTCATAGGCTGTGGGCAAATTATTCAGTGTTTCAGAACTTGTTTCTCTTGCTGAATAGAAAGCACTTTATTGGCTTCAGCATGCTAAAAAGGGCTATAACAAGATCTGAGGCTGCTCCTATGAGGTAGTCATAAAGTGAACATTTACAGAAGGTGATTTTCAAAACTGTATATTAGCTCACCCAGAGGTGAATGGTCCTGGTTTTCAGCCTCTATTTGGCGGATGTGTGTTTTTTCTTTTCCTGCCTCTGCTACTATATTGTTTGATGACCTTTAAGTCAGTCAGTTGCTCAATTTCTTTTCCTTATTTTCATCTGGAAAAGAGTGTGATGGTGTCTTAAATTAAGACATAATGAGAAAAACATATAAAACCTTCTGATACATAGCAATAAAATGAAAGAAGATGTTTTATAAGCGCAGAACTTGGCCATTATAAGTAGCAACAAAGGAAGCCTAGCGTCAGGTCCTAGGGTTTGTTTTTATTTGAAGGAGCTGTAGTGTGGCATTTTAATAAGAGTTCCAAATGAAAAGGTACTTCCAGGCTGAGTCTAGCTTTGAGACTATAATGATAATGCGACTGTAAAATTATATTAGAGTGGGTTTAGGCAGAAGGCACATGAAAAGTACATGTGTGTGCATGTGTGCTGTGTATGTGTGTTTATGATTAGTAAGAACTCTTTTTCCATCACCTTTTGTTTAAACATGAAGTTTAAAGAAATGTTTTATTTCCTGAATTTTCTTTTTTCAAAAAGTAATTCTTGCTTGGGGTAAAAGTTGCAAACAATATAGATGTAAAACTTAGTAAAAAGTCTCAATATTCTGCCAACAGTTTTGTTTCTGTTCTTTCAGATGTTTTCTGTGCATACGCTAGAATTCTTTTTCCAGAAATTAGCCCATACTGGCTAACATAAGCCCACGCTACTGCCTCTTGGGTTTGTTTTCACATAACACACAACTTTTTACATCCATCTGTGGACATCTGTATCATTCTTTTTGATGGCTGAATTCTGTGTATGTACCCTCATGTACCCAGTGTCCTATTGAGAGACATCTGGATTATTTCTTGTTTTTTACTATTATAAACAATGCTGCAGTACATATCAATTTGTATGTATATTTGCTGTCTCATGTACTTTGGATTGATACCTAGGAGTGGAATTACTGAGGCAAAAGTTCTGGACATTTTGCCAGTTGTTCTAAAGAGTTGATCAGTTTGTAGGGCTGAGGATTCCTCGTCTCAGATGACATAAGGTCCTTGTTACACTCTCTGAGTGCCCTGAGTTTCTCCTCTGGAGCACAAGTCAGAATTGTACTTTTATTGCATGCTTGTTTTAAAATTTCCCCTCTCTCCTCTTATTTTCCACATAAAAATATAAGTTCTATGTGGATAGGAAAATCGAAAATCATGTCTCTATTATTAATATTCACATCTCTGGAACCCAGCGTAATTCTTCACACACAGTGTGTACTCAGTAGATCATCAGTATTTCCCACAACCTCTCCAACACTTAGTGTTATCAGCATTTGGCAGTCTGACAAATATTGTATCATAGATCATCATTTTACTGTGTATTTAAAAATTGAGTGAGCAACTTTTTACCTATATATATTTACCATTCATATTTCCTCAGTGTTTTTTCCCCCAGTTTTCAGTTGGGTTGCTTGTCTTAGAACTGGCTAAAAGAGCTCTTTATATTTTAGTGATAGCAGTTTGTTCATCATATGTATTGCAGATTTCCCCCCCATTTTTCATTTGTTTCTTGTATTTGTTTATGGTGTTTTGGGCTATATAAAAGTTTGAAACTTTTTTGTAATAGAGTTATAAATCTCTTTCTTATAGCTCTGGATTTCATGCTATATGTAAAAGAGTGTTTACCATTCTCTGGTTCTGTATTTTCTCTTAGTACTTTTTGATGGTTGTACTGAATCTACATTGTCAAAATATATAAACAATTCTCACTCTGCTGTTTCCCTCATAATAATCGTTCTGTCTTAGTCTGTGGGTAAACATGCATTTAATACTTACTACCAGTCCTCATGGTGAACTCTCTCTAGATGTTTTACTTGGCTAAGGTTTTTTTTCTAGGAGATTCCTCAAGAAGAGTCCATAGGAGTAATATTCCCTGAGTTCTTCCATGCTCATAACAGCTTTATCTGTGACCCTTATACTCAAGGGTCTGTTTGGTTGGTTATAAACTCCTTGGCTTATGTTTTATTTGAGTATCTTCAAGGTATTTCTCTACTGTCTGCTGCCAAAATCTGATGATAGTTTAATTTTTTTCCCTTATGAGGATCTTGGTTATTTTACCTAGATGCTCAATGGGTTTTCTTTCTTTATCTTTAAAATCTCACATATGGTGGCTGTAATCTTTGGCATTACAGGTGGCTTTGAGATGGTGTGACCCTTGCAGGGACATCTGTATACTGCAGAATGTCTAACTTGGTACATCCTAGCTCTTAGCACGTTCTTCTGACTGAGCCCAAACTTGGCAGGATTGGCCAGATGTGTGCTTGTAGTTTGTGGTTTGAGACTGTGGCAATTTTCCTACTTTATCTGAGATGATGCTTTTCTACTCTGTTTATCGGTAGTGTTGTTTGGGTTGGGGGTCACAGGTAAGGTGATGCGAAATAACTCCTACTCTCTTATTTTCAATTGGAAACTAATTTATGTCCTTTTTTTTTTTTTCGGTCTGGCTTTTCCTCCCCTCTTTTAATTGGAAGATATGCTTATCTTTCTCTATTTATCGATGTGAGAAAGAAATCTTTTGGTTATACCTTTTTGGAAAAAAAATTAGCATAGTAATATTACTTCATACTCCCTGTACCTTAATCTCCAGTTTTTGTGATGCTTTGAAAATTCTTTTTTAAAAATTTAAGTTTTAATTTTTTTTTGAGGTGGTTTCCTGCCGTGTTGCCTAGGCTGGGCCTTGAACTCTGGTCTCAAGTGATCCTCCCACCTCAGCCTCCTGAGTAGCTGAGATTGCAGGTTCAAGCCACAGTGCCTGGCAGAATTTTTGTGATTATTGTCAGGTTAATATTGTTTTAAACATTGTTCATTTTTCTTTCTAGACTTCTTAAATTATATCTAATTTTCTATCCATAGTTAACCCAGGCCATAGGAATTAATTCTATGTGGATTTAATTCTGTGCTTAACTGGAATTGATACTACTGCTAGTTCACTCATTGATAACATTGAATACCCTGAACTACGTACTGTTCTATGTGCTTGGAATAAATAAATGAATACCATACAAAGAAATCCCTGCCCCCTGGAGTTGATGTACTACAGGGGGTGGGACACAATAAATATAATAAATGAGTAAGCCTTATAATATGTTAGAAGAGAACAAGTGCTAAATTATAAGAATAGAAGTCGAATAGGGTGAGCCAGGTCCAGGGGGCTAAGGGGAGTATGTAGAATTTCAAATAGGGTAGTCAGGGAGGGCCCCATTGAGTTGCTGACATTTGAGCATGACCTAGAGTAGGTAAGGGAGTTAACTCACTACAGATGGAGGCAGCCGGAACCAAGACTCAAGGAGTCGCCTTCCTGATGTGTAGGAGTCGCCTTCCTGATGTGTAGTGAGGAGGCCAGGGCTGCCAGGGTATGTAGGAGACATGAAACAAGGACCCAGAGGGCACGTGGGTTGGGGATTTGGAAGGACATTATAGACAGGTGCCCACTGGAGGGCTCTGACTTGGGTGTTGATGTGGTCGTTCTGCTATGCTGAGAGCAGACTCCAGCGGACAAGAGTGAGGTGAGGGAAAGAGCTGACTATTGCAGGAAAGCCAGGCAAGTGATGTGGGTAGGTGGGACCAGGCTGGTTTGAAACTGAGAAGTTCCCATTAATGAGCACATTATGTGCATTTAATTTTTGGTCTGCTAGATTAGGACTACGTTTTTCTCAAGGATTCTCGAGTGTGAGAATGCTTGCATTCTTTCATGTCGTAAAACAGCCTTTTGCTGTCTTTAAATATGCATGACATTCCAACTTAGACATTCCAACTTAGTAAAGATGTGTTGGGTCACTTCTCTTCCTTCTGGCTCAGTAGGCAGCATTCTTTTGTCTTTGGACTCCAGTGTTCGGGAGAAGGCCGCAGGTGGTCAGCCCTTCTCCACGTCACAGGCCACCCACTTCTTTCTCTGTGTCAGTAGTATCGCCAGCCTTGGTAGATCTGTCTTGCCCTGATTGGACTCTACTGATTTTTCTTGGTATATGTTGAACCCTTTCAAGCTATATATTCAGTTATTCAATTTCAGGAAACTTTTCCTGTATTAAATTTTATTTTATTTTGTTCTCTTCTTGAGAATTAGCAGTTGTGTGTCTGCTGTATCTCTACTCCCATATATAACATCTTTCTAATCACTTTCTTGGCTTCCTACGTTCCATTTCCCCAAATGTGTCTCCGCTTTCACTGACTGACTTTTTCAGCATTTCCATTTCACTTCTTGCCCTTCCTTGCGTACTGTTTGTGGGTAATGGTGTTAGTGCTTTTCTCCATTGGTGTCCTCGACTCATCCCTTATCTTTCTTCAGTAAGGAACAAGGCCCACGGGGCAGGATATTCCTTGCTTTCACCTCTCACTTAGTTGAGAGAAATTTAAAAATGGCTCAAGATCTAGAGGAGTGAGTCTTGATTCTTGTTGTCATCCCTCGATTTTGTTCAGCAAATTCCTGTCTCTGGGAGATAGGCTTTGTGTCTGTTGTTCAGGGTTAAGGCCATTCATTATAAGTTGAATTTCCTTCTCTGTTTTGTCTTTAACAGAAGGAGAGAGTAGATATTTTTTCTTTTATGAGAATTTCCACATAGGCCAGGTGCAGTGGCTCATGCCTGTAATTCCAGCACTTTGGAGCCCAAGGCAAGTGGATTGCTTAGGAGTTTGAGATTAGCCTGGGCAACATAGTGAGACCATGTATATAAAAATGCAAAAATTAGCATGATGGCACGTGCCTATAGTCCCAGCTACTCAGGAGGCTGAGGTGGGAGGATTGCTTGAACCCAGGAGTTCGAGGCTGCAGTGAGCTGAGATTGTACCACTGCATTCCAGCCTGGGTGACGGAGTGAGACCCTGTCTGAAAAAAGAAAAAAAAAAAAAAAGAATTCCCAGATATATAGCCTAAAAATTATCTTTTCCGAAAAAGTAAGATATTACAGTATATAAAATTCAACATGTTTAACAGGGGGAATGAGGGAAAAGATTATCTTCTGCCCCTGCCCCTCAGCTCCCAGTTCCCAGCCCCAGAAAGCACAGCCATATAGAATACATTCCTAGAGTGGAATTACTGTGTCAATGGATATATTCATTTGTACATTTAGTAGATACTGCCAAATTGCTCTACATAGAAGCCATCAGTATATATATGCTATCAGCACCAAAATGAGAGTGCCAGTTTCCTCACATTCTCACCAGCATGATGATGTTAGAAACGTTTCAAATTTTTGGCATTCTGATAGCTAAAATAGATTTTACTCCTGCCTCAGCCTCCTGAGTACCAGGACTACAGGTGTGCTCCACTACACCTGGCTCCTCAACCACCTGTATTAAGAGGAAATGAAAATCAAAACTATCAAGTCTATTTTATCTATTAGAATGGCAAAAATTTGAAAAGTTTCAAACATCACCATGTGGAGAATATCCACAGCCTAAATGTGAGCCTGATGGGTTTTGTTCTATGGTATATTAATGTGAACTAGCCCAATTTAGGCTCACATTCGATAGCTTCATCTTAGTAAGCATGCTCCTTTGGTTAAATAAACTGGCTGTGGATATTCTCCAGGGAAAAAGTTACTACTAATTCTTAGAAAAGTAATGCATACATGAGCTGGTAAAGAGCAACTTCTTTAAGCACAATTTTAGAGTTATAGAAGCATACATTTGTTGTTATGATATTACAAGTTTACTAATTCCTTTACTGAAAACAGTGTACATATAAGCACTTGGTTCTTTCTTTTTTTCTTTTTCTTTCTTTCTTTTTTGAGACAGAGTCTTGCTCTGTTGCTCAGGCTGTAGTGCAGTGGTGCAATCTTGGCTCACTGAAACTTCTACCTCCTGGGTTCAAGCAATTCTCCTGCCACAGCCTCTAGAGTAGTTGGGGTGACAGGCACCTGCCATCATGTCTGGATAATTTCTGTATTTTTAGTAGAGACAGGTTTCACCATGTTGGCCAGGCTGGTCTTGAACTCTTGACCTCAAGTGATCTTCCCGCCTTGGCCTCCCAAAGGGCTAGGATTACAGGTGTGAGCCACTGTGCCCAGCTAGCACTTAGCTATTTCTTTTAAAAACTTACTTAAATTCTGTCCTGAATTTGTCAAATGCTTTCTTTTAAAATGTATGTTTATTTAAACATCTGTTTTAGTGCTTTTTCTTCCTTTGAATTTTTTTTCATTTATTTTTGATTATTTGCTCTGACAATGTTTTAGGTACCAATATTCAGCAGGAAACAAAACAGACAAGGACCCTGCTTTTATTGAGTTTATCATCTAGTGGGGGAGATCAGCAATAAATAAGAAATTGTCTGGATGTGATTAGTTTTATGGAGAAAATCAAGCAATATAGTTATACTTAGCATTAGTTACCTTTTATTAGAAAGGCAGCGTGGGAGAATAGGAGAAGCATGGACTTCAGACTTTGATAAGATCCTGTACAAATCTCAGGTTTTCTACATGTAGGTTGTGTGACCTTCAGCAAATTACCTAACCTCTCTGACCCCCATTTCCTCAACTGTCCCAAGGGGAAAAAAAAGAATACCTAACTCATAGTGGATTGTTAAGGATTAAATGTGACAACTTCAACAAAAAACCCTAGAAGAATGTTTAAATGGAAATAATCACTTTATAAGTAGTAGCTAAAATATTATCACTTAATCACTTTATTCATTAAAAGTTTTTGAGAATTTTCCCCATGATTTCATTAGTTTTAATATCATGTGCCTAATAAGAAGATGGTAGGTTTTAACAAAAGCACCCTTAAATAGCCATTTGTGCCAAATGTCACCATGGTAACTGCTAAAATGTGGAATTGCTGGTATCAGTGTATTCATTTCCATGTGTTGTCATAGTTTAATGTTCATCTACTGTGGGTCACGTTTTATTGAGGTCATAACAAAAAAGGAATTACATTTGTATTGAACATTGTGTTAGAACAAATTGTGTTAGCTCTGAAAGATAATATATCAAAGAATCTTGACACAAAACCAGAGTTCTAGCTCAGAAACACCAGCACTACCACTGTTTCATCTGTCCCACGTTGAGGAATATGACAGTCTCTGGTTCAGAGATACTTTAATGCCTTATCCATACTACTAGAGGCCCAGGCTGTGCTCCTCGTAGACCACAGGCTGGGAGCAGCGAGATCCCCAAGATGCCAAGTCCTTAGGGTCACTGATGGAGATTCCTATAGAGGAGTTTCTCAGGCCAAGCTTGAAGGCTTCACTTCTTAGGTGGCCCAGTCAAACACCATCAAGGGAGGAGCATGGGCTCTAGAGAGGTTTGGGAACAGAGTAGCAGACACACTAGGTTGCTGAAACCTGGAACAGGCCAGGAAGACAAAACAGTAGTCTGCATACAGCAAAAAGAGAAGGTAGAAGGTACAGGTGACAACGAAATGGATTTGAGATGAGAATCTCAACGTGAGGTGGCATCTATATTCCTAACACACACAGTTTGTTACCTATCCGTTTGCCCTAGAGGCAGGGCCACACTAAATAACACACATTCTTACTATTTTTCCTTATTCCTTAAACAAAGAAGTATCCCTCCCTTGGCCTGAAATCAATGGCCAAGGGATTCTGCCAAGAACTTTGTCAACTATCCCCTGTCATTTATGTTTTTTATTTCTCCTTGTCTACCGATTTATTCTCCCTCTACCTCAAACCATGCTCATATACTCCTATCTTTAAGAAAGAAGACTGCCAAAATCTCCTTCTCTGACCTCTAATTCAATAGTTAAAGTTCCTTTCATGGCTCACTTTTCAGGAGAAATCTGAGTCCACTTCCTTTACCTTTCAAATCCTCCTTAATTCTGTGATCTCCTTAATTCCACGACCTTCCTCTATTGCTAAAGTCATGACCATCTATGGGTATGTTCATCATCTGTTGGACATTTGAATGTCTCAGGCATTTCAAGTTTAGCATTAATTGAACCCATTATTCACTTCCATAGTGTGTGATTTTTAAATATATCTGCAAATTCTTTGCCACTTCCTATCTCAAGAGGTGGAGCTTAATTCCCTAACTAACGGAATAAGGCAGAAGTGAGAGTGTTAGGAGTAGGTCCATAGTCTTAGTAGGAGTAGGAAGAACACTGTGGCTTCTTCCTTGCTCTCTCTCTCAGATCACTCACGCTGAGGGGAGCCAACTGCCAGATGGAGAGGATGTTCCATCAACTCGATAGAGAGGCTCACTTGGCAAGGAACTGAGATCTCCTGCCAACAACCAGCACTGCCTTGTCAGGCATGTGAGGGAACTGCTTGGAAGTAGACCCTTCAGCCCCAGTTGAGCCTTCAGATGATGCAGCCCCAGCTGACATCTTGATTGCAACCTCATGAGAAAGTCTGAGCCAGAACAGCCAGCTAAGCCTGTCTTAGATTCCTGACCCACAGAAACTGTGAGACAAGTGTTTGTGTTTTAAGCTGCTAAATGGTTGTCAGTGATTTACTAAACAGCACTATATAACCAATGCACATGACAAAACTTCTGTATTCCCAGTCCTAGGGAAAACAAGGAAACAACTCCTTCCTCTCCAACGTCTAACTGGTGACCAAGTCCTGTTATTTTCATCTAGGTATCTGTTGATTCAGCCTATTCTGATTTTCCTAGTCATTGCCTCAGTTTATTATTTATCATCTAGACTGTTTCTGTTACCTCTTAACAAATTTCTTGCTTCCAGCTTCACTCCCTTTTAATCTATTCCCCATACTTCTACAAAAAAATCATTCTAAAATGTGAATCTGAGCATCTTTCTTCTTTGCTCAAATTGTTCCTGTTGGCTAGAGTTAATCAAGCCCAGTTATCTTAAGCAATGCAGGCAACGCTGTTTGAGGTTTGATCCCACTGTGCTTTCTAGCTCCCGTCTCTCCTGAAGCAGGGAGTTCAGCCATCAGAAATGGTTGGTGGGTCCCAGAATCTGTCACGGCTTTTCCTCTTTCTGTGATTTGGTATATGCAGTTCTCTCTAGTTTGGGAAGGCTTTCACCAACTCTTTGACAATTTCTGTATTTTCTGAAAGTTAGGCATTCCTGCTTTCTTCTGCAGTTCCCAGTGGACACCTGTGTAATTGCTGTGACCACATCACTGTCATTGTTTGTCTGTCAATGTCTGTTTTTCAGTTAGACCAAGAATCCCACTAGATGAGGGTCTGTGTTCTGTTCATCTTTTTTTTGTTGTTCTTGCATTTCTGATCTTTTTTAAATGTTTGATGTTCTTTTTATTTTCTTTTTTGGATGGTATCTTGCTCTGTCACCTAGGCTGGAGTACAGTGGTGCAATCATGGCTCACTACAGCCTTGACCTCCTGGGCTCAAGCAGTCCTCCCACCTCAGGCTCCCAAGTAGCTGGGGATCACAGGAGCACACCTCCACAGCTGGCTAATTATTGTATTTTCTGTAAAGACAGGGTTTCACCATGTCGCCCATGTTTTCAAACTCCTGGGCTTGATATTCTTTCTTTATTTTATTGTGGTAAGAATGCTTAACCACATTTGTTGATCTACTACATTTGTTGATCTATCCTCAACAAGTTTTTAAGTGTGCTACACATTACTGTTGATTCTAGGTACAGTGTTGTACAGCAGATCTGGAGAGCTTATTCATCTTGCTTAACTGCAACTTTATGTTGTTGATTAGTAACCCCCCATTTCCCTCCCTGTAGCTCCAGGTAACCTCCATTGTACTCTTTGATTCTATGAATTTGACTATTTTTGGTACTTCATGTAAGTGGAATCATGCCATATTTGTCTTTCTATGATTGCCTTATTTTATTAGCAAAATGTACTCAAGGTTCATCCATACTGTTGCATGTTGTAGAATTTCCTTTTTCAAAAAGACTGACTAGTATTCCATGATATGTATATACCACATATAGATTGCCCCTTCATCCATTGATGGGCATTTAGTTGTTTGCACATCTTAGTTTCACTTCTTTGAGGAACCTGCACACTGTTTTCCGTAGCAGCTGCTCCATTTTACATTCTCATCAACAGTGCACAAAAGTTCCAGTTTCTCTTCATCCTCACCAGTACTTCTTGTCTTTTGATTTTTTGGGAATAGCCATCCTAATGATGCATGTTTTGTTCATCTTAAGTGTCTAGCACCTAATGGGATATTTTAATAGGGTGTCTGAAACTTTTAGTCTAGCTGATAGGGAATTTCACATTAGCAGACTCAGAATATTATAATGTAACTTTACCTTTCTGTGCATGATCATAACTTCACTCTCTGGCCATTGTTTTTCCACTAAAGGCAGTGAAGATTCTTTGGGGATGAGTGTTCTGGCCCCATCACTGATGCTTTTTTTTGCCACGAAGGCTTTGCTGGTTGTTGGTGCCATCCATTCCTCTGTGCTCCCTTTTTCTTTATGTTAGTCCCACGAGGACCCCTCCTTTCTGACTGTGAGAGTTCTCCAGGCTTGCAGGCTTGCAGGCTTGTGCTCAGCTGTTTCAGTGCCTCTCTGGGGCATGCACCCTGGGACATGCTGTGTGAGTCTCAATCCTGCCCTCCTGGTGCCTAGGCCTGCCGACAGCTGAGCCTTAGGCCTGCACCCTGAGAGGAACCAGTGATGTGCCTGGGATATCTGTTAGCTAGATTGCTCGTAAATTCCAAGTCTTAGTTTAGAGTGGAAAGAGGTAGGGGATCTGGATTTCTTTTCAGATACTTAGCAGCATCTTTAAAAGAAAACTACTTAGTTCTTCCAGTGGAAAATCCTGGGTTTCAAGAGATATCCGCTGTGCATCTATGGGCCTATTTTAGAGCAGAATACCAAAATATTCACCATAATTTAAAAAATAAATATTAAATAATTTAAAAATTGGTACAGCCTGCCAGGAGCTCAGTGCATGGCAACGTCCAGACTGTGAGGCCACCTGGTATGGCTTGGGAACCCCCAGAAGCTATCACTGAAACCCAACAAACCCCTCATCCTAACTTAACTGTGTCAAGGAGAGGTGTCCGGAGAAGGATGAGGCCGCTTGTATCACAGAGTGTCAGCTTACTGGAAGCCAAACGAATTCCAAGATGATATGTGCAGAAAAGAGCTCCAGGGCATTTTCAATTGTGCTTCAAGGGCTTAGGAAGCCAAAAATTGAGATCGATGCAGGAGTCCCTGGGAGAGTCTGGGGGTTTACCTCCCAAGAAATTGAATAAGTTGTCACAGAGGTTTCCTAATAAACTTCACCTAAGCTTAAAGTAGAGAAGGATTTTCAATGATTTCTGAACTATAGCTTCTGACAGTTATGCAGAAGCATCTTAGAGATGTTTGCATTGCTGTGACCTCTTTGAAGGGTAGAAGGAGGCAAAACACTTTTCCACCCTTTGGAATTAGAGTATGGGTACGAGTTATGTTTTATCTTGAAATAAAATCCTCTGGAGAGAAAAAATAATTTAAAAATAATTATGCTTGTTTTATATTTACAGGAGAGATCACATTGTTTGTGATCTTTGATAGTATCATAGCCCAGGACAGATTTCCAAAGCCTTTCATTTCTTTTCTTATTCTGTTTCCATTAAAATAGAAAGCTGAAACCAGAATTATAGATCATCAGGAATGATAACAAATGTTTTGGCTCTAACTGATCAATCTGAATATGCATTCAGGTTAAAGATGGATGTAGAGATTGTAGAGAAATTTTTTTACTGAAGACCACTTTTGGCATTCTTTCAGCTGCTGAGTTAACAAGCATGTCACACTTAAAAGCAGGAAGATCACGTTTTTTATTTTGTTTTTGTTGTTGTTTTTGGGACAAGGTCCTCTGTCACTCAGGTTGTAGTGAAACATGATCATGGCTCACTGCAGTCTTGAACTCCTGGGCTCAAGGGATCCTCCCACCTCAGCTTCCAGAGTAGCTGGGATTACCAGCACCTGCCACCATGCCTGGAAATTTAAAATTTTTTTGTAAAGGTGAGGTCTTGCTGTGTTGCTCAAGCTGGTCTCAAACACCCAACCTTAAATGATCCTTCTGTCTTGCCCTCTCAAAGTGCTGAGATTACAGATGTGAGCCACCACATCCAGCCCAAGTGTTTCTGTTTAGTTAATAATAGTGAGTAGATTCCTAATCCACTCTTTGATTGCATTTGATTCTGGAAAATTTTTCTTTATATCATTTTGCAGCATTTCAGTGTAGTTTTTAAATATGGCAATCATGTATCAAAAAATGTATTTCTGGCTGGGCATAGTGGCTCAAGCCTGTAATCCTAGCACTTCGGGAGGCCGAGGCGGGCACATCACTAGATCAGGAGATTGAGACCATCTTGGCTCACGGTGAAACCCCATCTCTACTAAAAATACAAAAAATTAGCCAACTGTGGTGGCACATGCCTGTAATCCCAACTACTCGGGAGGCTGAGGCAGGAGAATCTCTTGAACCTGGGAGGCGGAGGTTGCAGGGAGCCAAGATTATGCCACTGCACTCCAGCCTGGGCAACAGAGCAGGACTCCATCTCAAAAAAAAAAAGAAATGCATTTATTTAATTTGTGAAGAAAACTGTCAACTATTGGGGAAGTCAAACTCATGGAGATTTAGCTGCCTACCTTGCGGTTTGGTCATATCAAGATATCCCAGCAGAATTTTTAAAAATTATATTTTGACTAAGATTCAAGCTGTTCCAGATAATGATTGCTGAAATATACTACTTGAGTGAATCACCTGAGATCACAGAAATGGTCTTTATCAGCATCATCAAAGTCATGAAGAAATAGTCTTCCTCATTTTAAATATCCTTGTGACACCTTTCTCATTAGCATCCCATGTATTTCAGTGTGGAAAAGCAGACACTGGGACTCACTGTCCATACGTGTTGAAAAGGCTGACCGCCCATGACCATAGTGTGATTTAAAATGTCTATCCAGCAGGTACATTGGCTCTTGCTTGTAATCCCAGCACTTTGGTAGGCCAAGGAGGGAGGATCACTTGAGTCCAGGAGTTTGAGACCAGTCTGGGCAACATAGTGAGACCCCTATCTCTATAAAAAATTTAAAAATTAGCTGGGCATGGTGGTACATGCCTGTAGTCCTAGCTACTCAGGAAGTTTAGGTGAGAGGATCGCTTGAGCCTGGGTGATTGAGGCTACAGTGAGCTGTGATCATGCCACTGTACTCCAGTCTGGGCAACAAAGTGAGACTCTGTATTTAAAAAAAGTTTATTCATCTTTTAGCATTGAGTGAAGATTAGATTATTTAGATCTGTGGTCCCCAACCATCAGGGACTGGTTTTGTGGAAGACAATTTTTCCATGGAGTAGGGTGGGGGGATGGTTTTGGGATGATTCAGCCACATTACTTTTATTGTACACATTATTTCTATTATTATTACATTGTAATATAGAATGAAATAATTATACAACTCACTACAATATAGAATCAGTGGGAGCCCTGAGCTTGTTTCCTGCAACTAGGTGGTCCCATCTGGGAGTGATGGGAGGCAGTGATCAATCGTCAGGCATTAGATTCTCATAAGGAGCACGCGACCTAGATCCCTTGCATACACAGTTCACAATAGGGTTCATGCTCCTGTGAGAATCTAATGACACCACTAATCTGACAGGAGGTGAAGCTCACATGGTGATGCTCGCTCGCCTACTGCTCACCTCCTGCTGTGTGGCCTGGTTCCTAACAGGCCATGGACCAGGGGTGGGGACCGCTGATTTAGATCATCAGCTCTGCTCTGAGGAAAACAGCAGTGTTGTAGGCTGGCATGAAGTGCAACTTCTTTTACTCTATGTAGCAACTCCTTTTCTTTCTGGTCCTTCTTCAGTTTAGATCCCTGGACCCTTTTCCACTTTGTACCTTGGTCATTGTATATGAACCTCAAACATGAAAGGTGCTAGTAAGACCTCATTGCTACAGAAAAGTTTAAAAATTAGCTGGCCATGGTGGCACATACCTGTAGTCCCAGCTGCTTGGGAGGCTGAGGCAGGAGGATCCCTTGAGCCCAGGAGTTTGAGGTTGCAGTGAGCTCTGATGGTGCCATTGCACTCCATCCTGGGTGACAGAGCAAGAGCCTGTCTCTAAAAACAAAACAAAACAAAGCAAAACAAACATGAAGGGTGCTGATTCATACCCTGCAAAGAGGTTTCATTTGGCAGCAAGTTGAAATTATCTACTGGTTTGTACATGAGCTAGCACTTCCTCTTCCACATGGCATGCCATTGCTGTTCCTTGATGTTCAGTGTTCAGTAGAGGAATTTGCTAATACCTTGTTCTCTTTCCTCTCTGACCAAAACATTTATCATTAACTTTGGGGCTGTTCTAAAGAATATTCCATTAGTGTATGTTTTGTACCTGTTTTTTTTGTTTTTTTTTTTTTTTTTGCCTCTGAAGAGTATAACTTTCAGTGATGCCTCTATAGTTGTGGTCTTTTTCTTTTGGTAATGAAATGCATCAGTTTTGTGCTGAGAAACATTATTTTGCCCTTGAGGAAGAACTTGGTTGGTTTACCAAAGAGACCATCAAACTTTGAAAGTGATATGGAAAGTTTATGTGGTTTCTGCAACTATTTCAGAAGCTTCATAAAAATAAAGAGTCTGGGCTGGGCGCAGTGGCTTGTCTGCAATCACAGCGCTTTGGGAAGCTGAAGCAGGAGGTTTGTTTGAGGCCAGGAGTTCGAGACCAGGCTGGGTAACTAGTGAGGCTCTGCCTCTACAAAAAATAAGAAAAAATTTTAAAACCTCACAATAACAAACAAACAAAAAACAATAAAGGACTCTGGCTTTAGGAGCAGATGAATCCAAGGTCTGATAAATTCCAATTTTTTATTATTCACCATTGTGCTTTCTATTTGCATTTCCCTTTTTTAAGTGCCTGAGTGGTATATCACTTGATGCATAGAGCATGTGTCTCTCCAGTCTGCAGTTTAGTTCTAGTTAATAATGACCCTCTCTAATTGTTAAGAGTTATATTTATGCCACTCACAAGGTGACTTTTATACTTCATCAAATCATTTTGCTCTATCAGTTCTTCTGAAATGATGTAATGCTACTGAATAGAAAAAGGGGAAAACTGTTAATTTTAACAGATATAGACACAAACACATATATAGACACCAGTACATAAATATTATGAAAATATATTGTGAAAAAGCAGTAACTTGTAGGACTGAGATTAACTACAGTGTTAGTAGTGCAAGTATAAATTTCAAACTTAATGATTATATAAAGAATAAAACAGGAGTTCAGTGACCATAATACTTTGACATTTCAAATTTGTGGAATATATGTGAACAAAAAAAAATTTTTTTTTTGAGACAGAATCTTGCTCTGTCTTCAGGATGGAGTGCAGTGGCAAGATCTTGGCTCACTGCAACCTCCAACTCCCTGGTTCAAGGGATTCTCCTGCCTCAGCCTCCCAAGTAGCTGGGACTATCGGCGTGCGTCACGATGCCCAGCTAATTTTTGTATTTTTAGTACAGACGAGGTTTCACCATGTTGGTCAGGATGGTCTCAATCTCTTGACCTTGTGATCCACCCGCCTCAACCTCCCAAAGTGCTGGGATTACAGGTGTGAGCCACCGCACCTGGCCTTTTTATTTTTTTGAGACTGAGTCTTGCTCTGTCATCCAGGCTGAAGTGCAGTGGCATGATCTCAATTCACTGCAGTCTCCGCCTCCCAGCTTAAAGCAATTCTCCTACCTCAGCCTCCCAAGTAGCTGGGACTACAGGCCGGCACTGCCACACCTGGCTAGTTTTTATATTTTTAGTAGAGATGGGGTTTCACCATGTTGGCCAGGATGGTCTTGATCTCCTGATCTCGTGGTCTGCCTGCCTCAGCCTCCCGAGGTGCTGGGATTACAGGCATGAGCCAACATGCCCAGCATCTTTTTTTTTTTTTTTTTGAGACAGAGTCTTGCTCTGCCATCCAGCCTGGAGTGCAAGGCATGATCTCAGCTCACTGCAACCTCCACCTTCCGGGTTCAAGCTATTCTCCTGCCTCAGCCTCCTCTGTAGCTGGGATTGCAGGTGCCCACTACCACACCCAGCTAATTTTTGTAATTTTTGTATTTTTAGTAGAGACAGCATTTCACCATGTTGGCTAGGCTGGTCTGGAACTCCTGACCTCAAGCTGGTCTGGACCTCCGCTCGCCTCGGCCTCCCAAGGTGCTGGGATTACAGGTGTGAGCCACCTCACTTGGCCCATTTGTTTCTTTTGAAATAGGAATTCCCAGTGTAGCATTTGATGCACTTCCATGGGCCTCCATGTGTCCTCCATCTGCAGGCTATGTGTGTAGCCATTTGGTGACAAGGACCGTGGTAGAGGCCAGTCTGAGAGTGCACCTGGTGGATCCTTAAAGATGCAACTTTTGGGAACCTTGAAGCTTTGTTTGTTGTAAGTAAGTAAATCCCCTAGTTGATCATCACTCTGGAACCTTGGCTGAGCAATGCCTATGAGGAAATTAATTTCTTGACAGATACTTTTGGAAGGTCTTTAAGTTATTCCCTTTACCGATCACATAACTTTTTTTTAATGTTTTCTATAACTTAGTGACTTTGGTCACATTTTTCTTTCACTTATTCAAGAAGTATGTATTAAGGGCTTGCTGTATGGTAGGCATTCTGCAAGACAAGATAGCATTTTTGCCCTCATGGAACGAATACTTTGTAGATGTCATTTTCTCCTGTATCATATCCAGTCTATACTTTGCTGCTTATCTTTCTAATTTTTCTGTTTCTTACCTATTATGTTTGAGATCCATAAACTGTTTTGTCTATGTCCTTATTTCAAATTATTTTGTTCTCCAGTCTAAACATACAGTAACAGTTGTAGCATTAACCTTTGTACATTAAAAGGTAAAAATTCCATCTAAAAAAATTTCAGGTATTTTTATTTTAAAATTAGACAGGGTCTCTCTCTGTCATCCAGGCTGGAGTGTAGTGGTATTATCATGGCTCACTGCAGCCTTGAACTCCTGTGCTCATATGATCCTCCTACGTAGTTGGGTGTACAAGCCTGTGCCACTACGCCTGGCTAATTAAAAAAATTTTTTTTTTTTTGAGACAGAGTTTTGCTCTTGTTACCCAGGCTGGAGTGCAATGGCGCGATCTCGGCTCACCGCAACCTCCGCCTCTGTGGAGATGGGGACTTGATATGATGTCCAGGTAGTCTCAACCTCCTAAGTTCAAGTGATCCTCCTGCCTCAGCTTCCCAAAGTGTTTCCCTACAGGCATAAGCCACCATGCCAGGCCAAAATTTCAGGTATAACACAAGAAATACATTCTTTTTCTTTTTCTTTTTTTCGAGATGGAGCCTCACTCTGTTGCCCAGGCTGGAGTGCAATGGTGCAATCACTTCGCTCACTGCAATCCCCACCTCCAAGGTTCAAGCGATTCTCCTGCCTCAGCCTCATGAGTAGCTGGGATTACAGGCTCAAGCTACCATGCTAGGCTAATTTTTGTATTTTTAGTGGAGAGAGGGTTTTGCCATGTTGGCCAGGCTGGTCTCATACTCCTGACCTCAAATGATCCGCCTGCCCTGGCCTCCCAAAGTACTGGATTTACATGCATAAGCCATCACGCCCGGTCAAGAAACACATTCCTATAAAAATCCAAATACATCGAAATAGGGTAGATATGAAGTCACCCCTTATATTCCCCAGCCCAACTGCCTCTCAAGAGCCACGAAACAGCCTATGTTCTACATTGCTGCTAATAGTCTTATCTCTTATGTTAGTCTGCCTGATGGGTTTAAAAATACCTCATTGCTTTAGCTCATATTTATTGCTATTAGATGAGTTAAGCATATTTTCATATGTTTAGCAGTCATTTTTTTTTCTTTTTGTGAATTGCCTTTTCATATCCTTTGCCTTTTTTTCTGTTGGACTGTTTGTTTCTTCTTGAGTTAATTTTGGCAATCTATGTTTTCCTAGAAAATGATCTGGTTTGCCTAGTTTACAAATCCTTATGTGTAATTATGTCCTCTTTCTTGTTTCTAATTTGGGTACCTTCCTTTTTTCTGTCTTGATTAGATTTGCCAGAGGTTCTAACTTGTTAGTCCTTTCAAAACACCAGCTTTTCATTTTATTCATCTTCAAGGTCATTTAAATAATGTTTTCTGTTTAATTAATTGCCATTTTTATCTTTATTCATTTCTTCATCCTGCTTTCTGTGGGCTCAGAGAAGACCCCTTTGTATAGAGGAAGGTGAGAACAAAGGTTCAAAGATAGTTATTGGGGGTCAGGAAAACAATTGTTGGCATCATTCTCCTCTACCCCCTCACCCCCAACTGCTGTCACAAATACAGGCAGTTCAGAATCCATCAAGAAATAAGAGTCAGGAATGAGACAGACTGAATCAGGCTATCAGCTTTGTTAATAAGGCAAAAGTATGGTGTTAGGTCTTATGTTTAAACCTTTAATCCATTTGGAGTTAATTTTTGTGTAAGCTGTAAGAAAGGGGCCCAGTTTCAGCTTTCTGCACATGGCTAGCCAGTTTTCCCAACACCATTTATTGAACAGAGAATTCTTTCCCCATTGCCTTTGTAGGGGCATGGATAAATCTGGAAACCGTCATTCTCAGAAAACTGACACAAGAACAGAAAACCAAACAATGCATGTTCTCACTCATAGGCGGGTGTTGAACAATGAGAACACGTGGGCATGGGAAGGGGAACATCACACACTAGGGTAGATTGGGGGGTGGGGGGCTAGGGGAGGGACAGCAGTGGGTGGGGAGGCTGGGGAGGGAAGACACTGGGAGAAATGCCTGATGTAGGCAACGGGGGGACAGAGACTGCAAACCACCATGGCAACAACCCTTTGGGATGTGCACATGTACCCCTGAGCTTAAAGTACAATAAAAAATAAAACTAAAAAATAAGGCTGAAGTAGAGAGTAGTACTTGACTTAAGATCACAGTCAGGCTAGTAACCCTTCCCTCTGAGTTAAACTTAACCAATAGAATAAGGCATTTAGAATAAATACTTTGAGAGGTTTGATAAGAAGCCAGTTATGAATAAATTAAATGAATAAATCAATCACTTAGAGGCACTTTGGGCCAAATGGCCTCAGGGCAGTTCAGTATTTCAGTTCTGTTTGGAGGCCTAGATCAGGAACAAAGAAAAATGACTTGGCAGTCGCTGGTTGGTGGCTGATTAAGCCGGGCCAGAGTTGGCGGAAGGAGGTGATCCTGGGGCTTCAGACTAGTCAGGGAGGCAAGTGAGACCAGCAGGGCATGGAAGAAACCAGAAAGAGGCAGGAGTTGGAGCTTCAGCTTCTTTCAAGCATGCAAACCCTGCTTGGAGGGAGTGTGATGCTGGGACAGCCGAAAGAGGAGCAGCTGAGGGCCAGAGAAGGGCATTGCACATCCAGAACCCTGATGGCAGGAGAGTGGCAAGGATGGGCACACCTCCAAGTGTGAGGAAACTTGTGGGGGACTGACGATGAGTCATTCTTCAGACTCTCTGGGACGCTTGTTCTTTCCCCAAATTAGTTTAACATCTGCTTTGGAATCAAAAGGGTAACTGCTTTTCTCTTTCTGGCTAATTAAACAAATGCAAATGTATGCCTAGCCTTACTGTATCCTCACACAGCCCGGGAGGGAAGTACAGTGTGGGTGGCAGGTACATGACGCCAGAAGCAGAGGGTGTTCAGTGCTGGGGGTGGGAGGACAGCAGGAGGATCTGTCCTGGTGCCAGGCATCTTCCATCCCTACAGGACCTCTCAAGGTCATGCTACATGACCTTTAGCATATGAATTCACCTGGCACCGCAGTATCGTTTTTAAAAATGAAAATATACCAGCGTTATTGTAACTTGTAAGTCCACAAACTTCTTGTTTCTAGCCAGGTACTTACAGGAAGACCTTGCTTTTATGTTTTCACAGGGAGGACATTATGAACCTTGTCTTATAGCTCATGAGAAGGCCAACTTCACTAACCACTCCTGGCTGGGTGTGGTATGTTTCCCTCTGTAATTAGTTCCCCTGTGTACTTTCTCATGGAAAAATTTTATGCTTTAGAATAAAATTTAAAAGTCACCTAAAGAGATGGTTTTGTTAACATGGAAGTCAAGTTCCTCTTAGTGGAAATGAGCAGTCATAGTCAGACTTTATAGATATTACAAAGAAGAGCAATATCTTTCTAAATGACATGTCAAATTTCAGATTTTGTTTAGCAATTTTTATATTCATTATGATCTGCTAACCCATCTGTTTTGGAAAAACCCTCTCAAACTGGGTTTTTCCTCTGCTCTCACACCACAACAGTCATCGACATGGGAAAAGACTTCCGTGACCAAATGTGTGGGGGTTTCTTTCCACAAGCAGTGGACACCAGCTGGGTGTTCTCCAGTTCAACTCTGACACTGTCTACCTGGAGAGAGCATCAGATCCCACAGGACGAGACTCAGGCCCCGAGGCTGCCCCCTTCCGCAGATGCCAGTCTCAAGTCTGGGCCTCTGAAACTTCGGACCAACTGGCTTCATGTTGGGTTCCCATGACTCCCTCTTTGGGTTCAACTAATTTGCTGGAACGGCTCACAAAACTCAGGGAAACACTTAGTTACACTGACCAGTTTATTATAAAGGATATCGAAAAGGATACAGATGAAGAGACGCATAGGACAAGGGATGGGGAAAGGGCATGGAGCTTCTGTGCCCTCCCGGGGTGCACTACCCTCCAGAAACTTCCAGGTGTTCAGCTGTCCAGACGCTCTCTGAACTATGACCTTTTGGGTTTTTATGGAGGTTTCATTGCATCGGCACCTTAACCATGTAGAAATGTGATTGGACAAAAAGTACATGATCTAAGCCCAGCATGCCTGTGCCTTCAAGACTTCTCTTGATCTCTCTGTGTAGCATTCCTTCCTCTAGGGTATGGGTAGGACTCTCTCTGAATTGAGGGACTGCTGACCCATAATTAGATTAGGGTCCTGCCTTGGGCAGGTGAAAGGACAGGAAAAGTTCACAGAGATTCTGTTTCCTGAGGCCTAAAGTACCCTGAAATTATAAGAAGGACGATTAGCTTTATGAACTAGGAACTGGTTCCTAATGCCCGTAATCATTGTTATAATTTGTTTTTTACATATATATGTATCTCATTATATATATTAGCAATCATAACACCATACCATCAGATAAACAATTTCTATTCATACCCATTTTCCAGTAATAAAAACTGTATCTGTTGCTGGCTAGGTGAAACTCAGAAACCCATGAAGCTTTTTACCTTTTTTACCCCTGGGAGTGTGCCTTTTCATCCAGAATCATTAGGGTCTCCTGGGTACCCTACTCTGAGGACTCTTATTCCAACAGTCTTTGCAAAAATTAGGCAAACATCTGTTTGAAACTCACTCAGTCGTTTTCATCTTTGCCTTTCTCCTAGTTATTTTTAGGGTTGATAAATTTGTTTTCCAAGAGCAAACAGCGTTTTTAAACTTTGATTTTTGGCTAGCATTTAGGAATTCTTGTTCTGTGGAGAGCTGGCTGGTTGCCCATTTAGGAACTTAAGCCTGCACACAGGTTCCCTTCAGCTGAAGAGCATTGGTCTGGAGTCATCCATCCAGCTCTTGGCTACCCTGATACTGCCTGGCCTGCCTACAAATGAACACCTCGACATGCCATTATAGTCTATCATCTTACTCTGTTCTTACAGAATCCATGAGAGATTTAGAGTCCAAGCAAAGGATGTCTTGTCCAGGGTTTAATTATTTCCACAATTAAGAAAGCCTTCCTCAGGTTGAATTGAATTTCCTTTCTGCAGTATAAGCCATGAATTTACAAATAGAGTCTGATGCTGTCAGGATACATAATTGTTGTTATGCTTCAGTAGTTTTTTTTTGAGATTGGGTTTTGCCCAGGCTGGAGTGCAGAGGCATAGTCACTGCTCACTGCACCTTCAACTTCTGGGCTCAAGCATTTCTCCCATCTCAGCCTCCCAAGTGGCTGGGACTAGAGATGCATACCACCACAACTGGCTAATTTAAAAAAAAAAAAAATTTTTTATTAAGAGGTAAGGGCTCATTATGTTGCCCAGCCTGGTCTTGAACTCTTGCACACAAGTAATCCTCCCACCTCGGCCTCCCAAAGTGCTGAGATTCCAGGTGTAAACCACTGTGCCCCCAGCCTTAAATAGATTTTAAAAATTACAAAACTGTTACTTGTTCATAGTAGACAGTGTAGAGAAATTTAAGAAGCATAAAGAAAATTAAAATGTCCTATTATTCCACCACTTATATAACCATTCTTGGTTTTGTTTTGTTTTGTTTTCTAATTTTTTATTTTTGGTGTTGGAATCTCGCTTTGTTGCCCAGGCTGGAGTGCAATGATGCGATCTCACTTACTGAAACCTCCACCTCCTGGATTTAAGTGATCTTCCTGCCTCAGCCTTAGAGTAGCTAGGACTACAGGTGCATGCAAAGCACCATGCCCAGTTGATTTTGTATTTTTAGTAGAGACCGGGTTTCACCATGTTAGCCACACTGGTCTCGAACTCCTGACCTAAGTTGATCCATCTGCCTCGGCCTCCCAAAGTGCTGGGATTACAGGCATGAGCCACCGTGCCCAGCCTAACCATTCTTAATATATAGCTTCTTTTCAGTCTTTTTTCTATGCCTAAATGTAAATATGAGCTCCTACTGAGTACACTTACAGTTTGTATTTTCCACCAAAATATATTGTCATTGTTCTGTATCATTGGATATTTTACAGTATCATTTTCTATTCTAAGATGCCATAAATTCACATATATTCACATTTATATAAATGTTTAAATATTTATAATATTTTTAACATATTTATGGTATATATCACATTTCTATGGAGATAACATGAATTCAATTATATTCACTGCCGTAAAATTCATACTTTAAAAGTGAACAATACAGTGATGTGTTTGTATCTTCACAAAGTTGCACAACAATTACCACTGTCAAATTCTAGAACATTTCATTACTCACCCCAGAAAAGCCAGAGCAGTTACTACCCTTCCAGTGCTCCCTCCCTCATCCTGTGGTAGCCACTCAAGTACTTTCTGTCTGTCTGGATTCCCCTCTTTGGACATTTTGTAGAAGTGTAATCATACAATATATGGTCTTGTGTGTGTGGCTTCTCTCTCTTTTTTTTTTTTTTTTTTTTTTTTTTTTTGAGACAGGGTCTTGCTCTGTCACCCAGGCTGGAGTGCAGTGCTACAATCTCAGCTCACTGCAACCTCTGTGATCCTCCCACCTTAGCCTCTCAAGTAGCTGGAACCACAGTTGTACACCACCACACCTGGCTAATTTTTTGTATTTTTGGTAGAGACAGGATTTCGCCCTGTTGACCAGGCTGGTTTCAAACTTCTGGGCTCAAGTGATCTGCCTGCTTCAGCCTCCCAAAGTGCTGGGATTATCGGCATGAGCTACTGTGCCCAGCCTGTGTGGCTTCTTTCGTTCAACATAAGGTTTTCAGGGTCATCCATGTATCGGTATGTTATTCCTTTTTACTGATGGATAGTATTTCACTGTGTGAATGTACACTTTATATGTATCTATTCATCAGCTAATGTCCATTGGGTATTTTCTTCTTTATGGCTACTGTGAATACTGCTACCATGAACATTTGTCTGCAAGTTTTTGTTTGAACTTCTGTTTTCAGTTCTTTTGGATATATACCAAGGAGTGGAGTTACTGAGTCATAATGGTAACTGTGTTTAACTTTTTGAGGGACTCCCAAACTGTTTTTCCCAGTGGCTGTGCTTTTTCACATTTACATAAGCAATGTATGAGGGTTCCAGTGTTGCCACATCCTCACCAGCACTTGTTAATGTCTGTTCTTTTGGCTGGAGCCATCCTAGTAGATGTGGAGTGATAGCTCCCAGTGGCTTTGATTTGCATAATGCCTAATGATTGATTTTCCTAATGTAGAGCTTCTTTTCACATGCTTCTTGGCCACATGTGTTGGTCTATTTGGAGAAATATCTATTCAGATCCTTTGCCGACTTCTCAGTGGGGTTGTCATTTTATTATTGAGTTTTAAAAGGTCTTTATACATTCTGGATAGTAGACCCTTATCATGTATGTGATTTGCAAATGATTTCTCCGATTCTGTTAGTTACCTTTTCATTTTCTATTTTTTAACTTATTTTAGGTTCAAGGGTACATGTGAAGGTTTGTCACATAGGTAAACTCATATCACAGGGGTTTGTTATACAGATTATTTCATCACCCAGGAATTAAGCCCAGTACCTAATAGTTATCTTTTCTGCTTCTCTCCCTCTTCCCAACCTCCATCCTCAAGTGTCTATTGTTTCCTTCTTTGTGTTTACAAGTTCTCATCATTTAATTCTTGCTTAAAAGTGAGAACATGCAGTATTTGGTTTTCTGTTCTTGCATTAGCTAGAGGCTAAGGATAATGGTGTCCAGCTCCATCCATGTCCCTGCACAGGACAAGATCTTGTTCTTTTTTTATGGTTGCATATCCCTTCATTTTCTTGATAGTACTTTGTATTATTATTATTATTTTTTGAGACAAGAGTCTTGCTCTGTTGCCCAGGCTGGAGTGCAGTGGCTTGATCTTGGCTCACTGCAACCTCTGCCTCTGGGGTTCAAGCAATTTTCCTGCCTCAGCCTCCCGAGTAGCTGGGACTACAGGTGCCTGCCACTACACCTGACTAATTTTTGTATTTTTAGTAGAGACAGGGTTTCGTCATTTTGGCCAGGCTGGTCTTGAACTCCTGACCTTGTGATCTGCCTGCCTTGTCCTCCCAAAGTGCTGGGATTACAGGCGTGCACCACCATGCCCGGCCTCTTGATAGTTATCTTTTGAAGCAAAAGGTTTTTAATGTTTATGAAGTCTGGCTTATCTAGTTTGTCTTTGCTTCTGCTTTTGATCTTATCTCTAAGAAAATATTGTCTAATATAGACATGAAGTTTTACAGCTCTGTTTTCCTCCAAGAGTTGTATAGTTTTAGCTCTTGCACTTTGATGTGATTTTTGTAAATAGTATGAAGTAGGAGTCTAACTTTGTTCTTTTGTATGTGGATATACAGTGATTCCAGCATCATTTGTTGAAAAGACTGTCTCCCATTGAATTGTCTTAGCATCCTTGTTGAAAATCAACTGCCTATAAATTTATGGGTTCACTTCTGAACTGTCAATTCTATTTCATTGATCTATATGACTGTCTTACATGAACATGAGATGTGTGTTTATTTACTTCTTTAGTTTTTTTCAATGACATTTTATAGTCTTCAGCATATAGATCTCCCACTTATTAGTACATATTTGTAAATGTTTTATAGTTAAACATATTTATAAATACTGTAATCTTTTTGATGCTATTATAAAGGGAATTGGCTTATTGGAGTATTTGGATTATTCATTGCCAGTGTATTGCAATACAATTGATTTTTGTGAGATCTCTGTTCTGCAGCCTTGCTGAACTCCTTTATTAGCTCTAAGAGGTTTTTGTTTTAAATTCCTTACGATTTTATACGTACAAGAGCATCTTATCTGTGAATAGAGATAGTTTCACTTCTTACCAATCTGGATACCTTTTCTTTTCTTTCTTTTTCTTGCATAATTCTCCAGACTAAAACCTCTGATATAATCTTGATGAGAAATGGTGAGAGCAGAGACAACCTTGTTTAGTTTCTGATCTTAGGAGAAAGCTTTCAGATTTTCACATTAAGTACAATGGTAGTTGTGAGTGTTTTGAACTTGACCTTTATCAGGTTGAGGAAGTTCCCTTTCATGTTTAGTTTTTCAGTGTTTATATTATGAAAATCTGTTGGATTTTGTTTAATGCTTTGTCTGCATCTGTTGAGATGATCATGTGGTTTTGTCTTTATTTTATTACTATGGTAAATTACATTAACTGATTTTGACCAACTTTGAATTTCTCGGATAGATTTCATTTGGTTATGGTATATAATGCTTTTATATGTTTTAAGGTTTGATTTGCTAGTATTTTGCTGAGGATTTTTGTATGTCATATCTAGATATATATTATCTATATCATTGGTATTATCACTTTTTTTTTTTTTTTTTTGAGACGGAGTTTCGCTCTTGTTACCCAGGCTGGAGTGCAATGGCGCGATCTCAGCTCATCGCAACCTCCGCCTCCTGGGTTCAAGCAATTCTTCTGCCTCAGCCTCCCAAGTAGCTGGGACTACAGGCGTGCGCCACCATGTCCAGCTAATTTTTGTATTTTTAGTAGAAACAGGGTTTCACCATGTTGACCAGAATGGTCTCGATCTCTTGACCTCGTGATCCACCTGCCCTCGGCCTCCCAAAGTGCTGGGATTACAGGCGTGAGCCACCGCGCCCGGCCGGTATTATCACTTTTAATGGCTGCATAAGGCTTAATTATGTGGATATACTATAATCTAGCCAATTAGACTTTACATTATTTTTTTGTTGCCACTGTTGTTTTTATAATCAAGGGTAAGCTCATCACTGTTGCTCAGATAGCTTTGTATTCATTCATTATTATTTATTTATTTTTCCCTTATTTTAATGGTTTGGGCTCTTTAAAAAATTATACTTTAAGTTCTTGGGTACATGTGCAGAACGTGCAGGTTTGTTACATAGGTATACACGTGCTATGGTGGTTTGCTTCATCCATCACCTGGTCATCTACATTAGGCAGTTCTCCTAATGCTGTCCCTCCCCTATATCCCCATCTCCTGACGGTCCCCGGTGTGTGATGTTCCCCTTTCCATGTCCACGTGTTCTAATTGTTCAACTCCCACTTACGAATGAGAACATGTGGTGTTTGGTTTTCTGTTCTTATGTCAGATTGCTGAGAATGATGGTTACCAGCTTCATCCATGTCCCTACAAAGGACATGAAGGCATCCTTTTTATGGCTGAATAGTATTCCATGGTGTATATATGCCACATTTTCTTTATCCAGTCTATCATTGATGGGCATTTGGGTTGGTTCCAAGTCTTCGCTATTGTGAACAGTGCTGCAGTAAACATACATGTGCATGTGTCTTTATGATAGAATGATTTATAATCTTTTGGGTATATACCCAGTAATGGGATTACTGGGTCAAATGGTATTTCTAGTTCTATATCCTTGAGGAATTGCCACACTGTCTTCCATAATGGTTGAACTAATTTACACTCCCACCAACAGTATAAAAGCTTTCCTATTTCTCCACATCTTCTCCAGCATCTGTTGTCTCCTGACTTTTTGTTGATTGCTGTTCTAACTGGTATGAAATGGCATCTCATTGTGGTTTTGATTTGCATTTCTCTAATGACCAGTGATAATGAGCTTTTTTTCATGTTTGTGGGCTGCATAAATGTCTCCTTTCGAGAAGTGTCTGTTCATATTCTTTGCCTATTTTTTGATGGGGTTGTTTTTTTCTTGTAAGTTTAAGTTCTTTGTAGATTCTAGATATTATCCCTTTGTTAGATGAGTAGATTGCAAGAATTTTCTCCCATTCTGTATGTTGCCTGTTCACTCTGATGACAGTTTCTTTTGCTGTGCAGAAGTTCTTTGATTTAATTAGATTCTATTTGTCTGTTTTGACTTTTGTTGCCATTGCTTTTGGTATTTTAGTCGTGAAGTCTTTGCCCATGCTTATGTCCTAAATGGTTTTGCCTAGGTTTTCTTCTAGGGTTTTTATGGTTTTTGGTCTTACTTTTAAGCCTTTAATCCATCTTGAGTTAATGTTTTGTATAAGGTATAAGGACGGGATCCTAGTTTCAGTTTTCTGCATATGGCTAGCCCGTTTTCCCAACACCATTTATTAAATAGGGAATCCTTTCCCCATTGCTTGTTTTTGTCAGGTTTATGGAAGATCAGATGGTTGTAGATGTGTGGCATTATTTTTGAGGGCTCTGTTCTGTTCTGGAACATTCTTGATTATTTTTGTATGATACATTCCTACAAATGGAATAACAGAACGAAAGGTTATGCACAGATGTTTGTCTCATCTTATCACTGACATTTACATTTTGTTTATAGTGGGATTCTTTTTTCAGAGGTTTTTAATTTTCAAGTAGTCACATCTGTTTTTTTCTTAATGTATGCTGCCTTTTTTGCCTGTGGGCTCAGAGAGGCCTCTCCTACCTTATTCAGATGTATAATCTCCTGTATTTTCTTTCTTTTTTCTTTTTTAATTTTTTGAGATAAGATCTCACTATGTTGCCAAGGTTGAAGTGTGGTCTTTTTTTTTTTTTTAATTTTTCAAGACAAGGTCTCACTATGTTGCCCAGGCTGGAGTTCAGTGGTTATTTGCAAGCACAATCATAGTGCACTACAGCCTTGATCTCCTGGGCTCAAGTGATCCTCCCTCCTCAGCCTCTCAGGTAGCTGGGACTATAAGTTCATGCTACTGTGCTCAGCTAAAACAATCCATTCTTTATCTTAGACTAGTCATGCCATCTTTGTCATAGTCTAACTTCTTATTTCTGGGCTTTGCCATGATCCACTGCTCTTCTTTCTATTCCTAAACCATGCCATTGTAATTTTTTACTTTTCTGATCTATTTGCTATCTGGTAGTACAAGTAGGGTGTGTGTGTGTGTGTGTGTGTGTGTGTGTGTGTGTGTGTCTTTTCTTCTTTAGAGAAGAATCAAGTTATTTGACAGCTTCTATAGAGAATAATCAATTGTTCTACCAGATGAATTTTGGATAATTTTATAAATAATTTTCTTCGTATTTGTAATCCAATTAGAATTTTTATTGAAATCACAGCACATTTATAAAATTGTCTGCAGAGAATGAATATCAATTGGGAGAACATGGTATGTTTTTCTACCAGTTTTCTTTTTTGTCATTCAGTAAAGCATGAATTTTGGGGGTGACTATAACTTTCTTACCAGATTTATTTATAGATAGTTCCTGTTTTAAGTAGGATTTTTTTAAAGCATGTGATAACTTATTTATTATTTTATTATACAATTTAATACTTGTTTTAGAAAATTTAAAAGCTACAACATGAATTTAAAAAGTAAATAACCCTCAATCTGAGAGATAAGCACTGTTAACATTTTGTATGTATCTTTCTATTAACAGATTTAGTCTATTAGGGAAGTTAAGACATGATCACATGAAAGCCTTAATAATCTGAGACACTATTGAGTGACTGGCTTGTACTTTTTTCTACCTAGTCTTTTTTCTCCTTTTGGAAACTGCTTTTCCCATAACTAGTAGAGCTACTAATCATCCAGGTCCCTCTCCACAGCCAATGGATTGGACAATGTATCACCTCGGGGCTTTTTTCTGGTAGGGACTCTATTCTTCTGGAATCTCAAATGCTAAAGACCTCCAGTCCTGCAGTGCTGCTGGGCAAGGCCTTCCCATCCCAAGAGCACCCGTGTTTGAATGACACCAGCTTAGGAGAGTGAAGCTACCAGGTGATTCAAAACCATTCCTGATGACATCATTGGACCTCAAGGTCTAGCTGGCTTAAAGCCAGCTTGAATTCATCCTAGACTTTCCTAAATCAGTAAAGCCAACAAACTCACTATTTTGCTTAAGCGGAGTTGAGTTAGGTGTCTGTCATCTGCAGAGTCCTGACCACTACCACCTCCTGTGTCTGTGCCATGGTGCCACATGCTGGGGGAAGTCACCCAGATGAGTTAGGACCCTGTATGCCCCTTGTCCCTTATCTTGTTTTTAAATCTGTTTGATATATCAGGGAGCAATCAGCAAGAAGCTAGCCATTCCACGTCTTGAAATCCTTGCATTTTGGAGAGGTACAAATTGAGTTCCTCAGCGAGAGCAGGTTCAGTGCATTATGCCTATTGCCTACTTCAAGGCAAAGAGGGATGGCCATGAGAGGCAGCAGCCTTGACCAAGTGGGGCTACCATGCCAGGCCAGGCCGGCTCTGAGCTGCCTGAGCACAGCTCCTTACTTCATTCTGTCGATTAGAATGACAGAGTCTGAGTATGGAGGTTAGAATTATAGTGAACACGGGGGATTCTGTGTCACAGAGGCTCTGCAAACCCATGCCACCTGCTATGTAAGAGCTCTCTGCCATGCAAGAGCAGATTGGCTTCCTTCCACACCTGTTATCCAGTAAACATCAATTAAAGTGCAGCTTGTGGCAGTGACCAAGCTTAACCCAGGCCCTCTGATAGAGTTCTTGGTGCCTGTGGATGGAACACATGTGGCTTGTTTGCCTTCACATTTCTTCCGTGCTTTTTTCTGGGCAGTGTGTTTGCTCCCTCTTACAGTAGATCCCGTTGTCACTGGGGCTTACTCTAGGCCATCCATAGTAGCAGGGAACATGGACCCCAGGCTTTGTGAGGGTGCCCATATCATTCTGGAGCTCCCTGAAGTCAAAATTAGGTATGAAAAGATTTATTTAAAATGAAAAAAAAAAACCAACAAATTACTGGAGCCTAGGAGTTTCAAATGCCTACCTCTGAGATCCCTTTAGCTGGCCGACCAGAACCCCCTTCTGCGTTATGCTTCCTGGTTATAGCTCGACTTCCCCTTCCCACCTAGAACTCGGGGTGCTCACAGGGCTGTGGCAAGCTGGTGGGGTGCGGCTGTAGCTTCAGGGTAAATACGTTTGTGAAGAGCAGACTGAATTTTGTTTTGTTTTGTTTTTAAATCTGTTCAATAGCTCAGGGAGCAATCAGCTAGAACCTAGCCCACCTACATCTTGAGATCCTTACATTTCGGAGAAGTACAAATTAAGTATTCAGGACCTAGTAGGATGGAAATATGATTTTGCACTTTGTGCATGTGTTTATGTAAGAAAGAGAGATTCTGAGAGACAGGAGAGGGAGAGGCCAACAGAACTTGGAGAAAGCAGAGCCCGCCTGCTTCCTGAGTGAAGCGTTGCTCAAGCGCTCTCTGCCCGGCCCCCTCTGAGTGTGGTTTTCCTCCCAGGCCAGCACCAAACCCAGAATAGAGTGGCTGACTTGAGGTCGGCAGCTCCCAAGAAGCAGGAGAAGCAGAGTTTTGCAGTAAGTACGTGGTTGGCTATTACTTAAGACCGAGATGGAAAAGCTTAGAATAGCTGGGGAAGAAGGGCTTCTGCTTTAGTAGGATGTCTTTACAATGTCTTACAGACCCAGTGGATCCTGGTGTGACTAAGGCAGTGTGAGTACATTCTCCCGTGGTGCATGGACTGGATAAGCTAAGGCCACATGCATGCTTTTGCGGGGGCTGAAAAAGGATTTGAAACCCATCTTCTGACGTCTTGAAAGAACATGGTCTTTTCTCACTGCTTGTCATTTGTTTCATCTTGCAAGGAAAGGATAATTAATGCTGACTTCAAGTTAATATATGAAGTTCTTTAGAAAAGAAGCCCTATTGGTACTAATTAGTAGCCGTGTGGTTATTTTTCCATCCAGGGTGAATAGGGCTCCTTCTGTATATTCTTTTTGCCAAGTGTGGGATGTCTAAGATCCTGTGGAGAGAACTGCCTGCTGGACTAGTGCTTAGCCCCTGGAACATTCTAGAGTCATCTCCCCTCGGAGGAGATCAGCACTGTAGTGTACCCTGTTATCTGGCAGAGGGTCTGATAATGTCCCAGTGCTCAACATCTGGGCAATACATACATTGTGCGAGGGTCTGAAATTAGATGCTTGTGAAGCCCAAATGGCAGAGTTTCAAGCAATGATACAATAAAGTTGGTGGCTTTTCTGGGAAGTTATTTATTACATGGTTGGTTGAGGCAGTTTTCCCCCATACCATCTCACAGGGCTGAAGATACCTTAAAATCTCTCTTATCCACTCTATTTTCTAGAAATTAAGTTTTTGCTTTTTATTTCCTTGTCCCACTGACTCTAATTTCCTATTGGAATAAAGTGTTCGGCTCAGCCACGCAGGAGGTCCACACTTTAAGTTTTTTTGGGAAACGTGGCTTCCGCCCCTTCTCGATACAATGTGAAGGTTAAAGCCATGTGGTGCTGCTGCTCCTGCTGCAGAACTTGCCAGTGTGGCTGCTTCTGCTCCTTTACAGCTCAGCTCCAGGGACTCTGTGTCTCTGTGGTTCTGTTTTAGAGTAGCCGTGTTTCACTTCCTTTAACCTTTCCTTTACCAAGTTAGTTAAAATAGAAGGCCGTCTAAACAGAGGCCTTCTCCCCCAAGGCAGGAGAGGAGGTGAAAAATAAGCAATACTAAACTTTCATTTGAAAATGTGGAATTTGAAATAAACCACCACCTATGAAGTATCATTCCTCATTCCAATTTTATTTTTTCAATATGTTAACTTTTTTTTTTTTTTTAGATGGAGTCTTGCTTTGTTGCCCAGGCTGGAGGGCAGTGGCACGATCTTGGCTCACTATAACCTCCACCTCCTGGGTTCAAGCGATTTTCCTGTCTTAGCCTCCTGAGTAGCTGAGACTACAGGCACATGCCACCACACCTGGCTAATTTTTATATTTTTAGTAGAGACAGGGTTTCATCATGTTGTCCAGGCTGGTCTCAAACTCCTGGCCTCAGGTGATCCACCCACCTTGGCCTCCCAAAGTGCTGGGATTACGGGTGTGAGCCACCATACCAGGACTTTTTTTCTAAGATGGAGTCTCACCCATTGCCCAGGCTGGAGTGCAGTGGTGCGGTCTCGGCTCACTGCAACCTCTGCCTCCTAGGTTCATGTGATTCTCCTGCCTCAGCCTCCTGAGTAGCTGGGATTACAGGCACCTGCCACCATACCCAGCTAATTTTTGTATTTTTAGTAGAAACAGGGTTTTACCATGTTGGCCAGACTGGTCTCGAACTCCTGACCTCAGATGATCCACCTGCCTTGGTCTCCCAAATGCTGGGATTACAAGCGTGAGCCACCTCACCCAGCCCCAATACATTAACATTTTTTAAAATGATCAAAGTAATTTTGAGCTCTCACTGTGTCACAGGTGCAGCAGCCAAGCTCTTTACAACATCATCTTATTCAATTCTCCCAGCAGCCCCATGAGGTCGCTACCTTTATGGTCTTCACTTTATAGCTGAGGAAATGGAGGCCTAAAGAGGTTATGTAATTTGGCAGAGGTCAGATAGATGGGTGAACAGGTAGGTGAGTGGTGCAGCCAGGATGGGAACTCGAGTCTCTCTCAATCCAGAGCTCATGCTCTGTATGGCATTTCAATAAATTCAGAAATTGGAGAAAATTGTGACTTAATCCCACACCCTAAAGCAACTGTTAAAATTTCTATATTTCTTGCTGGGTGCGGTGGCTTGCACCTGAGATCTCAGCTACTCAGAAGGAAAAGGAGAAGGATTGCTTGAGACCAAGAGTTCGAGACCAGCCTGGGAAACTGTCTCCAGCACTGTCTCCAAAAAAAAAATTTTTTTTAATTAGTCAGGGCTGGGCGCGGTAGGTCATACCTATAATCGCAGCACTTTGGGAGGCTGAAGCAGGTGGATTACTTGAGCTTAGGAGTTCAAGACCAGCCTGGGCAACACAGCGATACCTCGTTTCTACAAAAAATCAAAACACTAGCTGGGTATGGTGATGTGCACCTGTAGGGCCAGCTACTCAGGAGGCTGATATAGGAGGATCACTTGAAACCAGGAGGTCGAGGCTGCAGTGAACTGTGATCATGCCACTGCATTTCAGCTAGGGCGACAGAGCAAGACCCTGTCTGAAGAAAACAAAAATTAAAATAAGTAAATAAATAATTAGCCAGGTGTGGTGCTGCATGCCTGCAGTCCCAGCTACTCCAGAGGATCGCTTGTGCCTAGGAATTCAAGGTTACAATGAACTGTGATCTCACCACTGCATTTCAGTCTGGGTGACAGGGTATGACCCTGTCTCTAAAAAAAAAATGACTGTATATTTCTTTCTACCTGTACAACTAGATATTATAGCATAAGGCTTTACAAATGTTATATAAGGCTGGGCATGGTGGCTCATGCCTGTAATCCGAGCACTTTGAAAGGCTGAGACAGGTGGATCACAAGGTCAGGAGTTCAAGACCAGCCTGACCAAGATAGTGAAACCCTGTCTCTACTAAAAATACAAAAAAAATTAGTCAGGCGTGGTGGCACGCCTGTAATCCCAGCTACTGTAATGCACCTGTAATCCCAGCTACTCGGGAGGCTGAGGCAGGATAGTCACTTGAACCCTGGAAGCAGAGGTTGCAGGAGCTGAGATCATGCCACTGCACTCTAGCCTGGGTGACAGAGTGAGACTCCATCTCAAAAAAAACGTTATATAGTTTCACAATTATTACTATATTATTCTTTTGAGACAGAGTTTTGCTCTGTCACCCAGGCTGGAGTGCAGTAGCATGACCTCAGCTTACTGTGACTTCCTTCTTCCAGCCTCAAGCTGTCCTCCCACCTCTGCCTCCCAGGTAGCTGGGATTACAGGTGTGTGCCACCATGTCTAGCTAATTTTTGTATTTTTTGGTAGAGGTAGAGTTTCCCCATGGTTCCCAGACTGGTCTTGAACTCCTGAGGAGAAGCAATCTGCCTGCCTTGGCCTCCTAAAGTGCTGGGATTACAGGGATGAACCACTGTGCCCAGCCTAGTTTGACAATTATTTAATGGCATATAATATTTATTAAGTGTTTGGTCCATAAATTGTTTAACTATTCCCTGTTTTTTTTTAATTAGGTTACTTTTCTTTTTTTGTTTTTTGCTATTGTAAGTAATAGATTAGTAACTCTGTCCATGGAACTTTTCTTCTGTTTTTGGGTTGTATCTGTAGAATAGATTTTCAGATGTGGGATTATTGGGTAAAAGGGCATGAACATTTTAATGGCGCTTGGTATATGTTGCTAAATTACTTTCGATCAACACAGTGTGTGGGAGCATTAGTCTAATTTCATCCATTCCTCCAGCCGACATGGGGGACAAAAGAGTAAGAAAAACAGAAACTCTTTATGGTATTTTGCATTTCTTTTAATACAGCAAGGCTGAACATTTTTTATGTGCTTGTTTACAATTTGTACTTTCTCTTTTGATCAGTTTTTGGGATCATAATGCTGGCTTTTGGGGGCTGATTAATATGGGTAAGATTTATTTGCCATATTTTTGTCAGTTATGTTCCCCAGTCTATTGTTTACCTTTTTAAAATGAGTTTTTAAAAAACATTCAATCATTTAACACTTTTATGTAGTCTAATTGGTTCATTTTTTTCCCTAATTCTTCTATGTTAGAGATCTAAGTTCTCTGCTTTTTTTTTTTTTTTTGAGACGGAGTTTCGCTCTTGTTACCCAGGCTGGAGTGCAATGGCGCGATCTCGGCTCACCGCAACCTCTGCCTCCTGGGTTCAGGCAATTCTCCTGCCTCAGCCTCCTGAGTAGCTGGGATTACAGGCACGCGCCACCATGCCCAGCTAATTTTTTGTATTTTTAGTAGAGACGGGGTTTCACCATGTTGACCAGGATGGTCTCGATCTCTTGACCTTGTGATCCACCCACCTCGGCCTCCCAAAGTGCTGGGATTACAGGCTTGAGCCACCGCGCCCGGCCTAGTTCTCTGCTTTTAAGGCATTTATTTTATTCTAGTATTTTCTTTCATGGATGATATGAAAGTAAATTTAAACTGACTTAAAAGCACTAACCAGTTTTTCCAATATCATTTATGAGCAATTCTTACGTTTTCTACTATTTTATGATTTTTTTCTTTTTATACCTCCAGCTTTTCTATTATATGATTTTTCTACATTATTTGATTATTTACAGGAGCAGTCTGTTTCTATGCCATTGTCACACTGTGATAATTTTTGTTGCCTTTTTTTTTTTTTTCTTGAGAGGGAGTCTCACTCTGTGGCCCAGGTTGAAGTGCAATGGTGTGATCTCATCTCACCACAACCTCTGCCTCCTGAGTTCAAGCAATTCTCCTGCCTCAGCCTCTCAAGTAGCTGGAATTATAGGCACCCGCCATCACACCTGGCTAAGTTTTGTATTTTTAGTAGAGATGGGTTTCGCCATGTTAGCCAGGCTGATCTCGAACTCCTCACCTCAGGTGATCCACCCATCTCAGCCTCCCAGAAGTGATGGGATTACAAGTATGAGCTACTGCACCCAGCCTGTTGCTTGTATAGTATGTAGAGAGAATGAGTTGTGTGGAGTAATACTAAGGCAACATAAGATACTGGTTAGGCCCATGGCACTGGAGGCAGATTGCTCAGCCTTAACTTTTCCGTCCCTCAGTCTTATTATCTGTACAATGGGGATAATATTAATAATAGTGTCTATTCTGGCCGGGCGGGTGGCTGATGCCTATAATCCCAGCACTTTGGGAGGCCAAGGAGAAGGCAGATCATGAGGTCAGGAGTTTGAGACCAGTATGCCCAACATAGTGAAACCCCGTCTCTACTAAAAATGCAAAAAATTAGCTGGGCCTGTAATCCCAGCTGCTTGGCAGTGTGAGGCAGGAGAATCGCTTGAACTCAGGAGGCCGAGGTTGCAGTGAGCCAATATGGCGCCACTGCACTGTAGCCTGGGTGACAGAGTGAGACTCCATCTTAAAAATAATAGTAATAATAATAGTGTCTATTCCATAGGGGTTGTTGGGGTGAGGAAATAAAAGCTAATTAAAGCACACACACTGAAAAAGTATTTGATGTAGGTAGATGTGTAGAGGCAGTATTTGAAGCATATGTAGATGACTTTACATACGTGAATATGAATTATATTACACATATACATAAAAATACATATGTATTTTTATAGAGTCAAGTATGTCATTCTTTCCATCTATGGCTTAAGACAACCTTTCATGTAATCTTAGGAGACAGGAAAGATTGTCTTAGCCACATAGGGAAGGAATGACATGTTTGAGTGGCCACATGCTAGAAACTTGGTACAATGAAAGGCAAGTGGCAGAGAGAAGTACATGCAGCACATATACTACAAAGATGATTACTCATAATTAATGATTTCCACCATCAACTAGAAAAAACACACACCAAAGAAAAATGGGCAAAGGTTATAAAAAAGCAATTCCTAGAAGAAGGAATACAGAAGGCCAATAAACATATTATGTTCGACCTCAATAGTAGTCATAGAAATGCAAATTCAAATACTCATGAAATGTCATTTCCCATGAACATATTGGCAAAAATTGAAAATATAAATAATATCCAATGTAGAGAGAACATAGGGAGATGGACACTGGCAATCACAACTAGTGGGAACAAAAATTAGTAAAGCTTTTTTTTTTTGAGACAGAGTTTTGCTCTTGTTGCCCAGGCTAAAGTGCAATGGCACGATCTCGGCTCACTGCAACCTCCGCCTCCCAGGTTCAAGTGATTCTCTTGCCTCAGCCTCCCAAGTAGCTGGGATTACAGGCATGCACCACCACGCCCAGCTAATTTTGTGTTTTTTGTAGAGACTGGGTTTCTCCATTTTGGTCTCTCAAACTCATGACCTCAGGTGATCCGCCTGCCTCGGCCTCCCAAGGTGCTGGGATTACAGGCATGAGCCATCTCGCCCAGCCAGTAAAGCTTTTTTTGTATGGAAAACTTATAAAATCTATCAAAAGGCAAAATATGCATACCTTTGATTTGTCTTAGAAAAACACCGTACATGTTTTTAAGTAAGCATAAACAATATAATCATATTTATGTTAAAATTTTTATGTTAAGAAATATAAACTATATATTTTTATTTGTATGTACATAAAAATTCATTAGCAAAAAGCACTGAATATATGATATCAAACTGTTGTTTCCTGTGTCACCTCTGGAGAGGGAAGTAGAATTAGGGCAAGGTTGGTTTTTCTTCTTGCTAGATATGCTCCTGTATTTGAATATCTCATGAGTCTGCATTTGTATATTTGTATAAAGTGAATAAACAGGCATTTTTTCCAAGCCCACAGGCAAGAAGATTCTTGGGAGCAGGATGCTAGATGTAGAAGCTCAAGCTTGGGAAAGCGAGTGACAGATATTGGGAAGAACAAGCATTTTGTGGCAGTGTTTAAAGATGTCTTAAACATCTTACTTTATGTTTTAGAAAAGGAAGCAGCCCAAGAGGCCTGGAGGAAAAGTTGCTCTATTGGTGGGCGCCAGCCTCTTTCCATCTCCTGTCTGTTTTTAGGCTTTGTGCAGTTGTGTCCCCACACACAGCTCGTAGGCGCGCCCGGGGCACTGTGCTCCTTACCTTCCTTTCCATCCTGTGTTCCTTATCTCTGGTGTATTGATTTATTATTTATGCATTTATTTTTATAGACAAGGTCTCTTCTGTCACTCAGGCTGGAGTGCAGTGATGAGATTATAGCTCACTGCAGCCTCAACCTCCTGTGCTCAAGAGATCCTCCCACTTCAGCCTCCTGAGTAGCTGGGGCTACAGGTGTGCACCACCATGCCTAGCTAATTTATTTATTTGTAGATATAGGGGCTTACTACAGGCTGTTCTTGAACTCCTGGGCTCGAGTGATCCTTCCACCTTGGCCTCTGAAAGAGCTGGGATTGCAGGTGTGAACCACTGTGCCTGGCCTCTCTAGTTTAGAAAACTGTCATCTGAGGTTTTTCAAAATAGCCCTTCATCCATTATCCACCCGGCAGACATCCAGCACCCAGTGTGAGCCGGGTGGTATGCTAGGCCCTGGAGAGATGAGGGTGAGCAAGAGAGAACATGCCAGCCTCCAGGGAACTACACGCAGGTTAGGGAGGAGGGACAGCAAACGCAAATGAATTACATCACTGACTGTGATCACGGCTGTGAAGCTGCCATTGGCAGGCTGTGGTGGAGAGTCACAGAGGAGGGATCCTTTCCCTGGGTGGTCAGGAGGTGCAAGGAAACTAGGGCCTCTCTGAGGAGAGCCTGCCTTGCTCCAGTCCCTCCCATTCCATCCCTTTCTCCGCATCCCCACCGCCATGTCTTCATTCCTTTCACTGGGACCACTGTTTCCCAGATTTTGGTCCTTTAATGCCTCTTTTTACAATTGTTGCCATTGCCAACTACCATTACTTATTACAGTTCCTAAAACTGACTTAGCATTACTAATGTATCTCAAAAGGATTCAACGAAAATGAGAAGCAATGAAAATGAAATGATGCTAAATTTACAAGTTAAGATGATAAGTAATGAATGCAGAACTCTTGAAGGTGGTCTCTAAGGCATGCATGGGGTTGCTTTGATCACAAAGGGATGCTGTTGATATGGGAGGAAGGGAATGTATTAGGTTTAGATATTTAGCTGGCAGGGGGGACTCTTGTCAGTGAATTCAGGGAGGACACTGCAGGAAAGAGATGAAAGAAAGAGGGAGAGACTGCAGAGCATTTATGTTTGTTTAATTACAAGAGTGAGATAAGCCAGCAACACATTACAACCCGGGGAATCAGAGGGTCCCTCTGAGACAGGCTGTGTGGGAGCCATGCCTGGTTGCTACAGTAATGGGCCTCCTTATAACAAGAAGAGCCATAAGTGCCCAAAATAAATGGCATGGGCAGAGCGACAGGAAGCCTACCTTGCTGCCTCTTGGGGAAAGCAAACTCAGGGAGGTTTTGCAGTAGGTAAAGAATGAGATCCTCGAGGGATGGTCTCAGGTCATCTTGAGTCTAGGAGTTTGAGAGCCTCTCTGGGTCTCCCTGATGAGGTCTGAACACAGGGAAAGGAAGTCCTCCCGGCTTCCCTGTGCTGCCTGTGAGCCCTTGCTGCATGGGAGGAGCCCCAGGACAAGAAGTGGCACAGCAGATTTTGTGAACTGTCTTGGGATGCTAAGAGATTTGGGCATCCCCTTGGCCATGTTGAGGAGGGCCAAACCTACATGATAGGATCAGGGCAGGTAGGGGTGGTCACCGGGGCGCTCCTGTGGTCCTGCTCTCCAGTCTCGGCCCTGTAGCTGCAGGAACTTGAAACACTTGCTTTCCCCTTCCTGCCCCACTGTCCCTCCTCCTTGCTTTGCTGTTCCTCATGCCTGTAAGTTTCTCTCTCTCGTCACCTAGTTCATGCTTATTATCCTGGAAGGGTCACCAAAGGGTCTTTTCCTCTCCTCTTGGTCACACGCCCCTTGGATAAGCTCCCCTGTCACTCTGCGACTTTTTAGTAGAGTTTTCCTGGTTGACATCTGGTATTTTCATGGCCATTTGATAGTTCCCTACCCTGGATAGTGAGCCCCAGGTGGGGAGGGGTGGTGTTTGGTTTTGCCCATCCTGTGTCCTGGTGCCTACTGTAGGGCCTAGATACGGGAGGTGCTCCCAGAATGATTCTTGAGAAAACAAATGAATGAGAGTCCCCAGCTGTTTATGTAAAGGAGTGAATTCCCACGGCTCCTTTTGGGCCTGGTTCTCCTTTCCCAGTGCAGCAGAGCACAGGGAGTGAAGGGGAGAGGAAGGCCTGGGGAGTGGGGATGCGGGGTGTGCATGTGAACCATGGTAGGGAGCCTGGGTTTATTCCAGGGGACACAGGGACCCACTGGAGGGCTTTGAGCAGAGGAGTGATGGGATCTGACCTACGTTTCAAAAGAATCACTGTGGTTGCTGTAGAAAGATTAGCCAGGCAGAGGGAGGGGGCTGAGGAGAGGATGGAGGTGAATGAGAGAGGTGGTGGCATCTGGAAGACTGGGGTGGATTGGGATCTGTCCGGAATGCAGAGCCCACGGGGGTGGTGTTCTGGGCATCAGGATCGCATGATGTGTTTGTTGCTCTGATCCGTGTTCTAACTTATCACAAGTGAGCCGTGCTGTGGCCCTGAGTTTCCCACATTACACACACACATAACTTTTTAATTAACAAAACTTTGCTGCCCCCTAAAGACACCCCAGGAGGCCCTGGGGCCTATGTATGCCAATTTAGGCCATGGTGGCCCCACCTGCAGCTGGCTGACGTTCAGACCCTTTCTGCTGCATCTGCTGCCTCCTTCCATCACAGATGATACTGGGTTGCCACCAGTCACTCAGGGAAAAGACCCTCTCAAAGCCTCAGCTCCTCAACCTGCAGTTCTGGGCTTCCACCACCCACTGCCACCCTGTTTTCCAGCTCGCCCACTGTGGCCAGACAGCGCTGCTCCTTGCCTGCCTTTAGGGGTGCTCCTCTTCTCACCTGGAGCGCCCTCTCCTCACCCAGAACACCCTCTCCTCCAGTTTTCACGCGTCAACTTCCTACCCATCCTTCAAGAGTTGTATTAGTCTGCTTGGTCACCCACATCAAAGCACCCCAGACTGGAGGTCTTAAACAACAGACATCAATTTTCTCACAGTACTGGAAGCAGACATTGAAGTCACAATCAAGGTGTTATTTTGGGAGGCTGTGGCAGGAGAATTGCTTGAGCCCAGGAGTTTTGAGAGCAGCCTGGGCAACACAGCGAGACCCCATTTCTAGAAAAAGAAAAAAAATAGCCAGGTATGGTAGTGTGCACCTTGGTCCCAGCTACTCAAGAGGCTGAGGTGGGAGGATCCCTTGGGTGTGGAGTTTGAGGCTTCAGTGAGCTATGATCATGCCACTGCTCTCCAGCCTTGGCAACAGAGCAAGATCCTGTCTCAAAAAAGGTGTATATATTCACCTTGTGTCTTCACATGGTCATCCCTCTGTGTGTGCCTGAGTTCTAACCTTTTCTTATATGGACATCAGTCCTATTGGATTAGGGCCCACCCATATGACCTCATTGCACCTCAATGACCACTTTAAAAACCCTCTCTCCAAATACGGTTACATTCTGGGTTAGGGCTTCAACATAGGAAGGGGGTGGTGGGGAGGGACACAGTTCAGCCCATGACTAGAGTCGCACTCAGATGCCACTTTGCTCTCTAGCACCCACTGTGCTCACACACCGTAGCCTGTTAGTGGGCTTCCTTCTAGCACTGGTTGCTCTGTCCTTTGGTGTTCATTCATTCATTCATCTGAAATAGGACTAAGAGATCATCTAGTCCAGACTCCTGGGCTATATTATACTTTCTGATTGCTGACCACACCAACTTTATCTGACACAGGTCACCCAGGACATTTAATTTTTTGTTAATTCATCAAACAGAAAATGTCTGAACACTTCCCATATGTAAGGCATTGATCCAGATGCTAGGCAGCAGGCACAGCAGAAGGGTCTGAATGCTGGCCAGTGTTATGGCCACTGATCTGCCTTTGCTTTTAAATGCAAAGGCGAAGCAGAATTGGTGCTTCCAGTCTGTTGGAGAGACATGATAACTGGCATATACAGTCATACAAGAGAGGACACAGACAAGATGCTTGGCATGTAGAGGCACATCACATCACTTCTGTCTTCTTGTAGGTGTGGGGAGATGGCAGGTAAGACTGCAAGGAAGAAGTAACATTTGATCTGGGACTTGAAGGATGGATAAGATTTGTGTATATAGTAGGTAACCTTTTGAGTTTACGCTTTTTTCACTTAGCATAGTGCATTTAAAATACATCCTTTTTGTATGTGTGCTGTTCATTCACTTTTACTGCTGAGTTAATTCTTTCTGTTGCTGAGTAGTAGTCTAACGTGGGGATGCGTCAGTTTATTTATCCACTCACTGTTGAGGGAGAGATGGGTTGCTTGGCTTTTGCTGTTATGAATCAAGCTTCCATGAACACTAGCGTTACAGATGTTTGTGTGAACACAAATTTTTATTTCGCTTGGATAAATACTGAAGAGTGGGAATAGTGGATTGTATATGTTTAACTTTGAAGAAACCTCGACACTGCAAAGTGGATGTAGCATTTTGCATTTCCACCAGCAATGTATTAGAGTTGTTGTTGCTCCATATCCTTGCCAGCACTTGATATTGTTTTGTTTTGTTTTTTAATTTTTACCCATTCTAGTAGGTGTGTAGTGATAGCTTCTGTGGCTTCAATTTGCATTTTCTTAATGACTAATGAGGTCAAGCATTTTTTCATGTGCCTATTTTCCATCCAGATATCTTCTCTGGTGAAGTTTTTATTTAAATCTTTGGTCATTCTTTATTGAGTTGTGCATTTCATTATTATCATTTGTTATTAATGTGGACATCATTTGTTATTTTTAATAAAAATAACAAATAGGCTGGGCACAGTGGCTCACGCCTGTAATCCCAGCACTTTGGGAGGCCGAGGTGGGCGGATCACCTGAGGTCAGGAGTTCAAGACCAGCCTGGCCCATGTGGTGAAACCCCATCTCTGCTAAAAATACAAAAATTAGTCAGGCATGGTGGTGGGCACCTGTAATGCCAGCTACTTGGGAGGCTGAGGCAGGAGAATCACTTGAACCTGGGAAGTGGAGGTTACAGTGAGCAGAGGTAACACCATTGCACTCCAGCCTGTTTGACAAGAGGGAGACTCCATCTCAAAAAATAAATAAATAATAAATAAAAATAACAAATAGTAACAAAAATGATTATTATTCAAGAATTCAGGATTCAAGTCCTTTGTCAGTTTTGTGTTTTGCATATATTTCTCCTCTAGTTGATGACTTGTCTTTTCATTTTCTTGACAATGTCTTTTGAAGACCCTAAGTTTTTTTTTTTTTTTTTTTGAGATGGAGTCTTACTGTCACCTAGGCTGGAGTGCAGGGGCGTGATCTCGGCTCACTATTACCTCCACTTCCCTGTGCCCCTGCCTCAGCCTCCTGAGTAGCTGGGACTACAGGTGCGGACCACCATGCCTGGCTAATTTTTTGTATTTTTAGTAGAGAGAGGGTTTCACCATGTTAGCTAGGATAATCTCAATCTTCTGACCTCGGGATCCACCCACCTTGGCCTCCCAAAGTGCTGGGATTACAGGCATGAGCCACCGTGCCCGGCCTGACCATAAATTTTAAGTTTTGACAATGTCCCATTAATCAGGTGTTTTTATTTGTTTGTTTGTTTGTTTTTTGGTCTTAGTTATTTTATTACTCATATTTTTGGTGTTGTAACTAAGAAATCTTTGTCTTACTTAAGGTCAGAACAATTTTCTCCTGTTTTCTTCTAGGAGTTTTCTAGTTTCAGGTTTCACCGTTAGGTCAATTATCTATCTTTAGTGTGGACCAGATACTGGGCCCACAGATGTGGAACCACAGAGGAATGAGACAGAGCCCTTCACTCAAGGTCCGTCTGGGCAAGGGAGGTGGGGGTGGGAGCCACAGCAGGAAACAGTCTTCGTCTGGCGTAAGGCCTGCTGATAAGCCTGGGTCCAGCATGCTGTGGACACACTGTGGTGTGGAAGCAGGTCTGTGCCCCAGACAAGGGGGCTGTGAACTGAGGTTTACCAGACAGTAGAGGGTACGTGGAAAGCAGGAAGCTGGGCTGGGAAGCCTGTTCTGGGCTTGGAGTGGCCTTGGACAGGCCTGGAGGCTGGATGATAGAACTCAGCATCCTGGCAGCTGCAGGTCACTTGCTGTGCCTGGGGTCGAAGTGCAAGACAGCTGGCAGGAGTGGGCAGAGGGGAGCAGGCGCCTGAGCACTTGGTGTGCTTTATCCTGAAACAAAGAGGAGGTGGAGGTGGCTTCATGGCATGGCTCTGGCTGTGCTATTTGAGGGTCGGGGGAACTGTCTCTCTTCATTTTGAAAGTCAGATGTGTCTGTGTCATAAAGGGCCCATCTACAGGGGGCAGTGGAAGTGCTGTTACGTAACTGTTTCTGTCCCCCACGCTGAGAACAGATCACATAGCAGTTGCTGTACTTGCTGTTCCTTGTAGACTTACTCCTGTGCAGGGCACATGTAATGACAAGGTAATCCCAGGAGCAGCCTGCAAAGTTATCCCCCCTATTTGTGGTTCCTGTGTATATTTAAAACACAATGCTAGAAGCGATTGATGCTGACGAAGGATAGGGCATATTCCAGGCACTGAATAAATTAACCCTACAAAGCACAGCAGTTGCTTTCATTAGCCAGCTGGCACTACAGGAATATAGCTAACGCCTGTGGGCGAGAAAAGAAAATCTCAGGAATGCGAGAACAAAAAAGAAATCAGCTGCATTCAGTGATTTAACGTAATCTGGCAACAATAAAGAAATCCAGAACTCACAGTGCTCTGAGCAATGGCGGACTCCGACTGCATGTGAGAGGGGATGGACATTCTCTGTTCAGTGGAGGGTATATCCACCGTGACTCTGGGTACCCAGGGTGGGATGCAGGCATGAGTTAGGGCCATGCAGAGATGCTCCAGATTTTGTTCCTGCATCCTCTGAAACTAGAGAAACTCCAGCAAAGTTCTGTGTTCCCCTCCTTTCTTCCTGATGTCCCCAAGGAATGAAGCAAATGATTAGGCCTAGCTATTGTGTGGTCTCTCCCTTTTCTACCTGGCCAGGCACTTTCTGGATGGCTGCTGCCATCATGTCCTTGGCACTGAAGGCTTCTGCTGCCTGCAGTCTCACTGCTGCCTCTGCCACCCTGACCACCACCGCCATGTTGCTCTGTGGCTGTGAGATGCCATAGCGCCAAGTCTTCAGCACGCCCCAGAAGGTATGATGAGTACGGTGGAGGCCTCAGAATATCTTGGGGAGGTAGGTCTTCCCATGTTGCCTTGATGGCCCTGTTCCCACCTCCTCTCTCTGCCCCTAGGCTGAGTGTTATTGGGACAGACAGCCCAGACAGACAGACAGGCTGCCAGGGACACTCCCCAGCCAGTCTTATCACATGCCAAGGCCACAGCACTCAATGTGGTTGGGTCCAGTTGAGACCCTGCTGCTAATGACTTAAGGCTTCTGTGCTTTGAATTAAGCCACTTTCTCAGTTAGGGAACTAATGGATCACTCTCCGGCTTCTCTTATTGGGTCCCATTTGCCATGCAGCCAGTGTGTGTCGCCTGGGGGCATGTGGCACGTGTAGGCTGCCTTTCCTGAGTTTGCAGAGCCATGCTGGCTCCTCCTTGCTTTTGTCTTCCTCTTTTCAGAAGGCCAGAGTGACTGAAGTATAGTGAACCAAGGGAGGGGCGGTGGACCTGGGGTGGGGGCAGACCTCTCTACCCATGAGTCGGGGCTCTCACTACAGAGGGTCCCTTTTTTGCATTTGTGCTCAGCAGTGCTGGGAAAGAGGGTTTGTCCCCTTGCTCCCAGGTCCTCATAGTTCAAATGCACGGAAGCATGTTGGTAGAGCACACAGGAGTTTTGCTGGGTGGGTGGGGCAGCATGCCTGGCAGTTCTTGCATTGTTCCTAGAGGAAATAGAAGAGAATGAAACAGAACTGGCCGGGGAAGCTGTGCCCCTGACATCACAGGGCTGTGCCCATCTCTCCACTTGGCTTAGGGGCTCCAGTTAGTAACAAAGAAGCAGAAAAGATTGGATAAAAGATAAGGTACTCAGACTTGATACTTTAAATTATCAGATTCTCAAGTCTGTGGTTACCATCAGTTCCCACTTTACAAAGTATCTACTAACATAAATTCATTATTATGTTTCTGTGAAAATGCCTAGTTAAATCTGAAACCATAGAAATGTAAAGCATTGTTTAGTATTTCTGTGAAACTAGGGTGTAAACCAAAATTTTTTAAAAGTCATTGCTCAGGAATAAATTTAGGAACTATCTCTCAAGCATGACTGTCAGTTAGCAAGATTAAGTTTTATAACACTAACATACATGAATCTTTTCGAGGTAGTAGTGCCGGAAGGCTCTATATTCATATCCGTGGGGCTCGCAGTCTTTTTTCAACTGCTTAGAGATATTTGTAAGTCTTATGGGAGAAGTACTGCCATCGGTTTCCAGTTCTCTTTTGTGCTTGCCCATTAATTCAACACCTATTTAGTGAGTGGCTCCTGCCTGTTGGGACCTGTGCACCTTTGTAGGAGTCCCCTGGCTGATGGGGCAGGGACAGGGAGACACCCATGTGCATGTCTTCAGTGAAAGCCAGAATCTAAATATTCATTAACAAATATTTATTGAGCACCTACTATGTGCCAGGAACACCATGGTGAACAAGGGAGATAAGGCCCTGCTTTCATGGAGCTTCCTTGGTGGTACAGGAAGGCAGATAACCCATGACAGATAATGGCAGATAATCGACAGCAGCTGGATTCTTCGTTTGCTGTTAAAGGCTCTGAAGAAATAAACTGGGGGCTGTCTGGTGGGATGGGAGAGCTACTGTAGAGAGTAGAAGAAAGATGCCTACTAAAGGAAGTACCTTGGAGCAGAGACTGACCGAGGAGAAAGGAGCCCACTGTGTGAGGATCTGGGGAACTTTCTGGAGAACAGGGCCATCAAGGCAGAGGGAACAGCAGGGGCAGAGCTCTTCCTTGGGAACTAGGTGGGCATGCTTAGAGGGCTAGGAGTGGCCTGGGTGAAGCATAGTGAGCAGGGGAGAGTGATCAGAGCCAGGCCAGGAGGTGGGCAGGGCCAGGCTGCCTAGGAGCTTGGGGCCGGGACAAAGACCTTGGGCTTTCATTCCCAATGCAGTGAGAGGCCACTGGGGGTTCTGTGTAGGGATTGATGTGATCTGATTTTTGTGTATGTGTCTTAATTTTTTAAACTTTAATTTTAGTGAAAAAAGTCACATAACATGAAATTTACCATCTTAACCACTTTTAAGTGGACAGTTTATGATTTGTGTTTTGAAAAGACTCCCGTGGCTGCTGAATGGGGATTAACCAGTGAACAAGAAGGGACAGGAACAGAGGCTAAGAGCCAGTGAGGGGAGGCTACAGCACCTGGGTGAGAGGCGGGACTGGCTCGAATGGTGGCCAGTGGTCATGGACCTGTGAGTTCCAGAAGAGACACAGTTTTCTGGAGGTTTAGAGATAGGAGTATCAGAAAGATTTTGCAGAAAGTCTTAACTGGCATAAGCCAGTTAAGGAGGGGATAGAACATTCATACAGGGAGGTCCTCAGATCCGTGAACACACCAAGATGAGAACCACAAGGTTCATGGGAAGCACAGAGAAGAGTCCTGCTTGGCTACGCTCAGGGTAAGGGGTCAGCGTGGCTCAGCTGAGCTCAGGCAGGCCGTCATTTAATTTGGTGGATGCTGTTGTCTGAATGTAAATGTACTCCCCACAATTTATCTGTTGGAATCTAAAACCCCATGTGATAGGATTAAGAGGTGGGGCCTTTGGGAAATAGGCCGTGGGGGCTCCCCCCTCATGAATGGGGTTGTGCTTGTGTAAAAGAAGCTTGAGGAGCTCCCTTGCACCTTCTGTCACGCGAGGTGCAGCAAGAAGTCACCATCTGTGCAGCAGAGTGAGCCCTCACCAGACATTGAATCTGCTGGTGCCTTGCCTTGGACTTCCCGGCCTCCAGAGCTATAAGCAATAAAGTTATCTTGTTTATAAATTACCCAGTCTACAGTTTTTTTGTTGTAGGAGGCCAGATAGACTAAGGCAGTGTTTAAGGGAAGCAGTAGGCCAGGGCTAGGCACACAGCCTGAAGTGGGATTGCTGAGGTCCCGTTGGGGGAGTTAACAAACTCCTTGACATTTCCTTGTTGCTGAACTATAAAATGGGGATGATAGCAGCTACCTCACAGGGTAGTCAGAAACATGAAAGGACATGTAGGAAAATGCTGAATGTGGTGCAGGGCTCTTAGCTGGTGTTGCTAAATGTTAGCTTAAAAATACAGTAAAATGGGCTGAGTGCAGTGGCTCATGCCAGTAATCCAAGCACTTTGGGAGACTGAGGCAGGAGGATCACTTCAGCCCATGAGTTTGAGACCAGCCTAGGCAACATGGCGAGATTTTGGCTCTACAAAAAATAAAAATAGCCGGGCGTGGTGATGCGCCTGTTGTCCCAGCTACTTGAGAGGCTGAGGCAGGAAGATCCCTTGAGTCCAGGAGGTCGAGGCTGTAGTGAATTGTGATCATGCCACAGCACTCCAGCTTGGGCAATGGAGTAAGACCCCATCTCTTAAAAAAATAAATGAGTAAATAAGATAAAATGCAGAGTTTTGAGCAGGAAATGACTGACCCTAGCTGAGTTTTCAGAAATCTGTATTGACTACGTGGAACAGATGAGCCCAGGAGTGACTCAATGCCAATCTGTGCTGGAGAAAAGGCAGGGCTCCTACAGGAAATGTTGCAGGAATCTAATCTGCTGGACTGGACAGCTGTGAATTTGAGAAATGGGAGCCCTGGAGAGGAGTCCAAGATGACTCTGAGGTTTTGAGTCTGGGAAAGTAAGAGAAAGGCTGTGCTGATGACAGAAATAAAGAAGTCAGGGCCGAAGCTGGCTATTCAGGGTCTGTTCTGTGCCCCAGCTGAGGCAGGCTGTATACAGGCAGATGCCAGGAGGCTGCCCCTGGGAAGGGCTTACTTAACAAGAAGGAGAGGCATACTGATGAGACCCCCTCAGACAGAGGGAAGATTTTCTGGAGGGGAGAGACTTGAGCACACTTTGGAAGGTGGTGGTGAAGTTAGCCAGGCCTTGGGAGCTGGGTGGCGTCCTGGGCTCCCTGTTTGCCACCCGCGTCTCTCTGCTTCTTCCTCCAGCTCTGTGACTGTAGACAGCACCCATGCCCCGATGCCTTCCCTGAGCCTGTGGGCAGCACTGGCTGTCAGGCTGGAGGGAGGGAGAGGATGTGTGTGAGGCTTTTCCTAGCCCTGGGGTACTGTACTTTCCCTTTTGCTTCTCCCTTTTGTTACAAGCCTTGCCCATACCCTTGTAAACACTTCCCTTCTCAGCTTGCCTCAGTTTCCCAGCTGGCGTCCCAGGCAGAGGTGGTTGCATGTGCAAAGGCCTGGAGCCAGGACTTGATAAATATGGCTCAAGATACTGCAGCCTAGATAGATGTGAAAGTGTCTGGTTCCCTCCCATACTGTAGTTTTTATTCTGTTTACTTTGCAACAGACCCTTTTACACTATTTCTAAAAGCGTGGGGGGCTCCTAAAGTATTTTATTTCAATCTCCTTTGCCTACTGCCTTGGCTCATTCACTTTTAATTCTTTGATGTGAAGCCATGTTATAGGTAAGGGAGTAACTACTTATTAGTGGTCATTTAGTTCTTTGGGATGCTGATTGCTTGAGGCAGCTTTGGAGACAGCTTTTGGAGACAGAAGGATATCACAGACCAATGATTGTGAGCTCTTGGTCTCAATATAGCCTCCAGATTATAGCCTCTCTCTTGCGTCTACATTTCATATTTGAGACCTACCTCAGCCTCTGTTTCTTATTCCAGATTACACCCTATTCCTTATGGGTCTCTGCCTTCTGGCAGCAGTCCATCGTTTCTTATTCCACTGTCAAAGTTTGTTTTCAGATTTAAGGTGGCGTGGTTGGTGATGTACAAATGTTCTTTTCCATTTAGTTTTTGTTTTTATCACTTCTTCTTCTTTTCAGTGACTTCTGCTGATGGGATCAATGTATTTTAGTTTGAAGTTTTTCTTCCGATGCTGTGTGGAAGTCTGTTCTTTTCCTTGTTCACTGGGAAGGAATCTGAGGCTATTGGGATGATTTTTCATCTCGAGACCATGGGAAATAATCAGCTTTGAAGCATTTCCTGTGGCCATTTGCTGAGGTCTGGGAGTCCTTCAACTGTGCCCCAAACAGATTTTCAGTGCTAATATTCCCATGGTAGGTGGGAGGCTCACCAGATACATCATGTACCGGTTGGTCTAGGAGCCAGCGTCCGAGGACTCTCATTCTTCCCCTGCAATTCTCTCCACCATGGCTCTGCTGACATTGCAGGCCAGATGCTTCCTTGTTGGGGGGCTCTCCTTTGGGTTACAGATGTCTAGAAGCATCTCTGGCCTCTGTCCAGTAGCACCCCAAGTTGTGACACCACAAATGCCTCTGCACATTACTACATGCCCCCTGGGCTTGGAACTACTACCGCAGAAGATGTCAGGAGCAAATTCAACCCACGTTCCAAAAAGCTCCAGCTCAGTGTTTTCAACATGTGGTTCACTTACGTTCTATTTCCTGCTGAGTCCCCTGGCGATTGAGCTATGTGCACATTCTTATTTTGTTGGTTCTCAGACTTGAATGCTTTGGGCTTCCGCTTCCCAGTGCTTATTGTGCTTGTAGCCGAGCCCTGAATGCCCTCTCCCGCTCCCGGGGACTCGTCATTATTTTCTGATCGTCCAGAATGGTTCTATTTCTTGCCTTAAAAGGATAATGAAGCTGAGGCCGGAGATAACCCCTCCAACGCAGGCTCTGAAGGCAGCAATTTAGTGGCAGAACAGCGTGTTTCAGGGAGAGGGAGACATGTGTGGACTCTGACTTTCCCTGGTGCCCAGGACCTAATTGTATTCCTTAAATACCGGTTCCCTCTCTCCTCCTTTTCTCCCTCCCTCCCTCCTTTCTTTTCTACTTTACACTGAAATTTATGAGTTGCAGTTTAAATCTTACACTATTCTGGAGAGGGGAGAAACTTGGTAAAAGAATAAAATGTTTGAAAAATTTAAAGAAAACAACCCTGGAGTGACATCCGCCACCCCACCATGGAAGTAGGGGTCCTAGATTTAACTGTCGTTCTTTGATCGATATGATCCTTTGTGGTGTTTATGAAGATTGTAGGAAATCATGAGATTAATAGTAGACGGCTTTTTTTCCACTGTCTTGTACTTGGCTGGAGCCTGTTTGTTTTACGTGACTAATTCACATGCATAAGAAAATTATTACTCAGCCAGCATTCCCACCTGTGTTTGTCTTTCAGCAGCTGGGATTTGTTAAGGCCTGGGCAATTCTAATGGCTGTAAAGTGTCTGCCCTGCATGTGTGTTTCCCTTGCTGCTTTCCCTCTTTCACATTTCCAAATGAAAATAGGCTTTGCTGTGTAGAAGAAGAGCGTGTTCCTTGGATCTGGTATGTCTGTCTGCCTCCTGCCCTGAACACACATTCAATTGACCCATCACTGTGTGCGGCTGTGTCCAAAGGCAGAGCTGCGCTCCAGTGAACACCATCGACAGTTTTTGTCGGGAGGTGGCTCATTGTCGGCAGCCTTCTGTGTACCTGGCACCCATGGACCTGTTCTCCTTTCGTCTTCACCGTTTTGTGAAGTTGGCACTGATAATTCCATCTTATTGGATGAAGATATAGAGAATCATGTTCAAAAAGCATGGCTGAGTTCACAATGTCAACAGTGGAGGTGAATTTGGTCCAGGTGCATCTGATCTATAGCCCTGGTGCTCTCCCAGCGGGGGCAAAGATTATCTGGAAAAGCCGTCTGTCCACAGTGTTTAGGCATGTAGGTTTTGGAACCAATTTAAACCGGGTTTGAATCTTGGCTCCGTGATAAACTCTGAGATTTGGGCAAGTTGCTTAACCTCCCTTGGGGAAATGAAGTTTCCCCACCTGTGAAATGGAGGTGTCTTAGTGTGTTCAGGCTGCTGTAAGAGAATACCATAAACTGGGTGGCTTATAAACAACAGAAATGTATTGCTCACAGTTCTGGAGGCTGCGTAGTCCAAGATCAAGGCACCACTAGATTTGCTGTCTGGCAAGGGCCTGCTATCCTCTTGCAGTGCCCTCACTTGGTGGAAGAGGCAAACAATCTCCCTCAGGCACTAAGTGCATTGATGAGCATCTCAGATGCCCTACCTCCTAATACCACATCGGGGATTAGGTTCCAACATGTACATTCTGGGAGAACATTCAGACTATAACAGGAGGTGACCCTTACCTCTTAGGGTTACTGAGCCATTCACATAGAGCATTTAGCAGTGCCTTGCCAGAGTGAAATAGGATAGCTGCTCTCAGATTGTGATAGCATTTATGTAAATGAACTGGCTTCCTAGGTCAGAAAGCCAGGCCAAGGAGCTGGGATGACAGGAGGGTACTAGAAGTGGTGGGAAGTGGATGGGAGGAAGCCTGAAGAAACTAGGAGTGGGCCTAGGGGTGCACCTGCTTCTCTTCCAGTAGGAGTCCTTCCTGCAAGTGGACGAAGGGGAGCATATTGTGTATTTGTATTTATTTATTTTTTTTGGAGATGGAGTCTCCCTCTGTTGCCCAGGCTGAAGTGCAGTGGCTCAATCTTGGCTCACTACATCCTCTGTCTCCTGGGTTCAAGCAATTCTCATGCCTCAGCTCCCTGAGTAGCTGGGACTACAGGTGCGCACCACCACATTCAGCAATTTTTTGTATTTTTAGTAAAGACGGGCTCACCATGTTGCCCAGGCTGGTCTTGTACTCCTGAACTCAGGCAGTCCACCTGCCTTGGCCTTCCAAAGTGTTGAGATTACAGGCGTGAACCACTACTCGCAGCCTATATTGCGTATTTTAAATTCAAGAGGAAGATGGGATTTGAGGAGCAGAGTATGGCTGATGGGTGGGTACAAAATGGAAGTCCTAGTCCAGGAAAACAATGATGGGACTGAAGCCGAAGACGCTCAGGAAAGGGAGTGTGGGCAGCAGGAGGGGGCCAGATGAGGAGCGATTTCTGGGTACGGTCATGTGGGCAGAGTTGGGTTGAATTCGGAGGGTCCAAGCAAATAGGGAAAGAGGCCTGATGCAACAAATTTGATCCCGGAGAGTGCTGCCTCAGAGCGGGCCACCCACCAACCCTGAAAAGGCAGCTGCACAGTCACTGGGGGTGCTGTCCACAGGATTGACGCATTTGTTGCCAGAGATTAAGAGGAGTTTAGATCTTTGAATTTTGACTGAGATGGCTTTTCCTTCTTTTCTTTAACTAAGGACTTAAACTCCTGAAATGTCAGTGAAAAGGTGGACAGGGAAAACGTCCATCCTACTCCTGCTGCTTTTCATCTCTGTATTTTTCTCTTTTGTAGTGGGGGTGGGCAGTAAATAAAGGCATTTCATTTTAGGCGTAACCTGGGCAGATTTTGGAAAATGTAGACAGATTTGCAAAATCATCCTATGTTTTCATCAGTTATCCCTGTAATAGTCAGTCCTTTCATTTTTTATTTAGAGACAGGGTCTCACTCTCTCACCCAGGCTGGAGTGAAGTGGCACAATGGCAGCTCAGTGTAGCCTCAACCTCCTGGGTGCAAGCCATCTTCCCAGCTCAGCCTACCGAGTAGCTGGGACAACATGTGTGCACCACCATGCCTGGCTAATTTTTGTATTTTTTTGTAGAGACAGAGTCTTGCTATGTTGCCCAGCCTGATCTCAAACTCCTGGACTCAAGTGATCCTCCCAGTTTGGCCTCCCAAAATATTGGAATTACAGGCATGAGCCCCTGTGCCTGGCCTATGATAGTCATTTCTAAGTAATTCTAATTGTAACATAAAAGGATGCCGGGGCTGGGTGCAGTGGCTCACACATGTAATCCCAGCATTTTGGAGGCTGAGGCAGGCGGATCACGAGGTCAGGAGTTCAAGACCAGCCTGGCCAACATGGTGAAACCCCATCTCCAGTAAAAGAAAAATACAAAAATTAGCCAAGCATGGTGGTGTGTACCTGTAATCCCAGCTACTCGGGAGGTTGAGGCAGGAGAATCGCTTGAACCCAGCAGGCATAGGTTGCAGTGAGCCAAGATTGTGCCATTGCACTCCAGCCTGGGTGACAGAGCGAGACTCCATCTCAAAAAAAAAAAAAAAAGGCTGCCTTGATTAAACAGATATTTTACTAAGTCATCTCTATGAGTCAGATTGACAGGTTTCTGGTTGATTCTGCAATAATTGGTAAAATTCATCAATAATTCTCTTCAAGAGTCACTCTGTCTCTGTTCATTCATTTTATATTGGAAGGGGGTCCTTATGAAATTAGTTACGGTATAGGTCTCAACCTAGGCATTCTTTCATTGTTGCTGTGGAAACCAGCAATAAAAATCATGGGCTGAGGAAGAAAAATAATTGGTGCTGAACATCTCTGTAAAACAGATGAGAATTAAATTGCTGTTTGTAATCTAGAATTTTTAAAAGTCATAATACCTGGAACAAAGCTGAGACTCATAAAATTCTGGACAAATTATATAACTGAATCAGTAATCGTTTTTCTTGGAAACACCGTGGAAAACAAATTGCCTAGCCTTTAAAGGAGGGTTTCCACTGGTAGCAACATTTACAGAGCCACTGCCATCAGCGCTGCAGTGTGAGCTCAGTCAGGTGCATGCTGGACACACGCCACCAGCCGGCCACTGTTTCAATAGGGACGGGAACCGGAGGGCCTTGCAGAGAGACATTGTCAGGTGAAACCTGGCCGAAGGCTGAGCAGGAGGCTGCCGGTGGTTTTTCTCATGATTGGCTAATGGGCCGTGAGGGGAGAGGCAGCCAGGGAGGCCAGCACTGGCTGCCATCCCAGGGGGGCAGTTACTGAGATGCCCCCCTACCCCGTGCCCTGTGAGAGTGGCCGCTGAAAGTGGTTGTCACATGTGGGTGTTTTGTAAAGTGCATTTCTCAGGTTCTTTGAAAGGATGGAATGTCATGGGTTTGGTGCCCTGTGTCACACCCTTGGCTGTTAGAGTCCATGGGACAGGCGGAGTCAGGGTTGGGGCTGGAAGAGAACCAAGAGGGCATTTAATACAGCCCTGTTATGTTATTGATGGAAGAAACAGAGGCTCTGAGAGGGTGAGGGATGGGCTGGGCCACTCCTCGCTCAGGAATCACAGCGCTGGTCCCTGCTGGCCAGGCTTGGGCTGCCTTCCACATCTCTGCAGATTTCCCCCTGATGTCTTCAGCTGCATCCTGCTAGTTTGAACAATTTTCCTTTCATAAAATGTTGTAGTTAGGCAGTCACCCTTGCCCTACAGTGTCGGATCTCACCAATTAAAATATACTTCATTAATTTTTATATGATACCCATTTTTATCCCAAAGAAGAAAAATATCATTTTGTGCTTCTGTGAAATCTTTCAAGTAATTCATTTATGTTTATTTAAAAAATAAGTAAACTGTTCCTTTGTCAACCCTAAAGCCTCAAAGCTTATGGGCATTTTATGTGTGGACTCTGGACAACCTGTTTTATCTGGGTGTGAAATACAGATACATAGTGTATGGGTATTAGGTAGAATGCTGTGTCAGGTGTCCCTGACCAAGAAGAAGCTATCATTTTGCTGAAAAGTGATGTCAGGGCATCAGCAATGTTGTGGATATGTTTCAGTAGTTTGGTAAAAGCTGTTGTGGAGTTGTAAAAATTAGCCTAGTATAAAGATCCCATCTTAGGAATATTCTGTTTTCAGCCACATCACAGGCGCTCCTGCTCTATGATAGTCCATGGTGACATGGTACAGGGGGTAAAGTGTGATGATGCAGGTTCAAGTGATGGAGACGTGTTTTTCTTTTCTGCTCTTCTGCAGGACAGACCCACGAAGACAAACATGCGGAGTGCAGCCAAGCCCTGGAGCCCAGCCATCAGGACAGCAGGCCACGGCCCAGACCGGGTGCGGCCCCTGCCTGCGGCCTCTTCTGGCATGAAGAGTTCTAAGTCTTCAACTTCACTGGCTTTTGAATCCCGACTCAGCAGGGTATAGACCAATATGCACAGGGCCGGGCAGGGCACCTGGATACCCTGGGTTGGGAGGATTGAAGAGGGCAGTAGGCAAACCAGTGGCCTCTCGAGGCAGGGAAGGAGGCCCCCAAGGAGAGGCGCAGGAGGACCATCATGCCTGGACATGAAGGAATGGAGCTAGCGGGTGAGGGTGGGGGGTCTCTGGGGTCCAGAAAGGAGGTCTACAAAGTGTTTACCACAGTAATTAAGGTCCTCTGCCCTGGGTTGCATGGATGCTACTGGCAGTTTCACCTCCAGCACTGCCCTGGACAGGGGTCGAGGTCATACATGATCTCCGTAGCCACCTGCAATCCATTTGTAGTTCTTTAAGCCCCTCTTGCTGGACCCAGCAGCAGCATGGATGCTGTTGATTACACCCTCCATCAGGGAGTGAGTTCTCCTCTGGTTTTCTCCTCCCTCCATCCCTTTGGTCCCTAAGGTTGGGTGGGCCAAGATCACATTCCTAGACTAATCTCTTTTCTAGCTGCATTTATTTATCTACGTGAGAAGCTCATACGTAGCTGCCCTAAGATGAATTCATAGACAGTAGCACCTACCTCATGCAGTACTTTAGAAAAATCAACGTGATCTTCTAACTCAAAAGGGAAGTATTAAATAGCATGCATTTCCCCCTGCAATGCCTGAGCGCAGCTGTGCTAAAAGCCTTAAAGCGCCATGGGCCTGACAGCCACATGCAGATGGATTAGAGATGCAGCTGATTCCAGTTGTCCTGTTGATGACTCAACTACAGTGAAGGCTGCACAAAAGGAGAGACGGGATTGTTCTGAAATAGAACGGCGAAGTTCTGATCCAAACATGGTGTGGGCTCTCCTTGTTTTATGTATTCTTGGAAAGTTTAGGTACCTTGGATCTTGGGCAAGGGGCACATTGTTTTATGAGTCGAACGGAGGGAGGTTGTAGGCTCAGATAATAATAGAAGGTGTTGCTCCTGTGTCAGTGGCTGTGGAATCTGTGCAAAATCTGTGGGTTGTGCAGCAGTTCTATGTGCAAGATTGTCGTGAGCATTTTAGGACATCTGAATTTCCCGTCTTCCTACTCATTAAATATTAGTGACACATCCAGTCATGGTGACAGCCAAAAATGTGCCCTCAGATTTTCAACACAGTCCCTGAGGGACAGCACTGCCCCCATGGAGAACCATTGTTCCAGGTGACAGGGTCCATTCTCATGGATTTCAACACTCTAAGTGGATAATGTCCAAATTTGCATCTCCAGCTGGGATCCCTCTAACTGACCTTGTGTCATTGCCCTTGGGTGTCCGAAATCCCCCTCGAATGTAACATGTCCAAAACTGAATCTCAGTGCCTGCCTTTCCATCTATCTCACACCCCCAACCAAACCGGCTCCCCACGAATCTTCCCATTTGTGTAAACAGCAACTCCATTCTTTTGGTTGCCCAGGCCAGAGCCAGCAGCATCACCCTCGAACCCTCCTTTTCTCACGTCCCGTAGGCCATCAGTGAAATGGCATCACTTCTACCCTAAAAATATGTATTAACACTGAATGGGTGCGGTGGCTCATGCCTATAATCCCAGCACTTTGGGAGGCTGAGGCGGGTGGATCACCTGAGGTTGGAAGTTTGAGACCAGCCTGACCAACATGGAGGAACCCCATCTCTACTAAAAATATAAAATTAGCCAGATGTGGTGATGCATGCCTGTAATCCCAGCTACTCAGGAGGCTGAGGCAGGAAAATCGCTTGAATCCTGGATGTGGAGGTTGCGGTGAGCCGAGATCGCGCCATTGCACTCTAGCCTGGGTGACAAGAGCGAAACTCCATCTCAAAACCAAACAAAAAAATATGTGTTAACTCCAGCCAATTCCCACTGCCTCCCACGTGACCAGCTGGGTCATGCTGCCACCCTTCTGTGTCCTGGTCCTGGTCCTTGAAACACCTGAGTCATGTCACTTCTCTGCTTAAACCCTCTAGTGGCTCTCTCTGTTCACTCAGAGTGAAAAGCAAAGTCCTTGAAATGGCCAGTGATGCCCTAAAGGCCCAACACTATACCCTCCCTCTCAGATGTGGCCTTGCTCCTCTGTGCCTTGGCTCCTGGAGCTCCAGCCACATGGTCTGCTGGTGTCTGGTGACAGCTGTCTTTCAGATATACCGGGCGCACTCCTGCGGCAATGTGTTTGCGTTTGCTGCTCCCTCTGCCTGGAAGGCACCTGATACCTCTACAGGAAGTGCCCTTGACCTCCATCCTCCTCCTCCTCCTACCTTGTTTTCCCTCTCAGCTCTTGATACCATTGTACACACCTGGTTATTTAGGGTCTGTCTTCCCACTGGTGGAAAGTAAGCCCCCTTAGGGCAGAGACTGTATACTTTCTTTTTTGTCCTCAGCTCTGTCCCTAGTGCTTAGAAGAGCACCTGCTACCTGGTAGGCACTCAGTATTTATTGAATGATGAGCACACCTGTTTTCTGATGGTCTGATGGAACAGGAGAATCTTGGGAGTGTGGGGCCAGCCTGAGTTGGAATCCTGGCTCAGCCACTTTTCTGCTGTGAAGCTGCAGGCAAGCTGTGTAGATGCTCTGAGCTTGTGCTTCCTTGTCTTTGAGATGAAGGTAACACCTTTGCCACAGGAGTAAATGTAGGTAAAGCATCCTATGTATAATTTTATTATTCTATTATCCTGGATTCAACCATCATTTCCATAATTTTTATTTTTATTATCTTCAACCCAATAGCACATTTTAAACTTAGAGTTTTATGTTTATTTTTTTTTTTTTTCTGTTTCCAATAAGCAACATACAAATTTAGACTTTTTTTTTTTTTTGAGACAGAGTTTCGCTCTTGTTACCTAGGCTGGAGTGCAATGGTGTGATCTCAGCTCACCACAACCTCTGTGTCCTGGGTTCAAGCAATTCTTCTGCCTCAGCCTCCCGAGTAGCTGGGACTTAAGGCATGCGCCACCACGCCCAGCTAATTTTTGTATTTTTAGTAGAGATGGGGTTTCACCATGTTGACCAGAATGGTCTTGATCTTTTGACCTTGTGATCCACCCATCTCGGCCTCCCAAAGTGCTGGGATTACAGGTGTGAGCCACCACACCTGGCCTAGACTTTTAAATGAATACATACATTCCACAATAATAGACCATTAAAGCTTGTGGAATATGGAAATATTTTTAAAAGCAGTGTTTAAAATAAGGCCTCGGCCAGAGTGGCTCACACCTATAATCTCAGCACTTTGGGAAGCTGAGGTGTGTGGATCACCTGAGGTCAGGAGTCCAAGACCAGCCTGACCAACATGGTGAAACCCTGTCTCTACTGAAAAAAACAAAAAATACAAAAATTAGCCTTAGCCGGGCATGGTGGCATATGCCTGTAGTCCTAGCTACTTGGGAGGCTGAGACAGGAGAATTGCTTGAACCTGAGAGGCAGACGTTGCAGTGAGCCGAGATCACACCACTGCACTCCAGCCTGGGTGACACAGTGAGACTCTATCTCAATAAAATCAAATAAAATAAGGCCTGAAGCATAGGAGTGTTTCTAAAGACAACGAATGAGATGCTGGCCACTTCTGCCATCAATAGGTTAATGTTTGGAAACTTGTTCCACAGGGGAAATATCAGGGAAAAGCAAATATAGTCATTTCTTGGTATCCTTGAAGGACTGGTTCCAGGACCCACTGTGGATACCAAAATCCATGGATGCTCAAGTCCCTGCTATAAAGGGTGTTTGCGTATAGCCTACACACATCCTGCTGAATACTTTAAGTCATCTCTAGATTGCCTATAATACCTCATACAATGTAACTGCCGTATACATAGTTGTTATATCATTTTAAATTTTTTATTGTTGCCGGGCGCGGTGGCTCAAGCCTGTAATCCCAGCACTTTGGGAGGCCGAGGCGGGTGGATCACGAGGTCGAGAGATCGAGACCATCCTGGTCAACATGGTGAAACCCCGTCTCTACTAAAAGTGCAAAAAATTAGCTGGGCATAGTGGCACGTGCCTGTAATCCCAGCTACTCAGGAGGCTGAGCCAGGAGAATTGCCTGAGCCCAGGAGGCGGAGGTTGCGGTGAGCCGAGATCGCGCCATTGCACTCCAGCCTGGGTAACAAGGGCGAAACTCCATCTCAAAAAAAAAAAAAAAAAAAAATTATTATTGCATTGTTAATTTTTTAAATTAATTTTTAAAATAACTTTTCTGCACTTGGTACTGTGTACATATTAGGGGACTTCTGCTCTCCTTCCTGATTCCTGTCCTCTCCAGGCCTGATTCTGTGAAGGAGAATGATAGGGCTTGAGGGAAGGAGCAGCAGAGAGAAATGTACCCCACCTGACCCTTTCCAGCCCTTGTTCTGTTCCTCTCATTTGACCTTCTTCTTTCCACCTATAGTATGGGAAGAAGAAAAAGACTATAAAAGAATTTGAAGAACAGAAGAGAAAAAGGGGAAATGATGGTGGACAAAAAAGCAAGTAATCCCACTCCCCACCCAATATTATACTATGAGAATTTGTAAGCCTACAGAGAGGTTCTGTAGTAGTACAGGGGATCCTACAGCAGACACCATGGACCACCACCTAGATTCTACAGTCGGCATCTCGCTCTATTTGCTTAACAGAATGGATGGATAGGGTTTCACTGGTCAAAACAGGAAAACTGAGACAAATCCACCCAAAGTAGAACTAAATGCCTGACTTTCTTTTTTTAATTTTAATTTTTATAACATTTTACTTTAAGTTCTGGAATGCATGTGCAGAACGTTCTGGAATGCATGTGCAGAACGTACAGGTTTATTACATAGGTATACATGTGCCATGGTGGTTTGCTGCATCTAGGTTTGCATGCATTAGCTATTTGTCCTAATGTTCTCCCTCCCCTTGCCCCCAACCCACCAACAGACTTGGGTGTGTGATATTCCCCTCCTTGTGTCTATGTGTTCTTATTGTTCAACTCCCACTTATGAATGAGAACATGTGGTGTTTGGTTTTCCATTCCTGTGTTAGTTTGCTGGGAATGATGGCTTCCAGCTTCATCCATGTCCCTACAAAGGACATGAACACATCTTTTTTTTTTTTATGGCTGCATAGTATTTCATGGTATATATGTGCCACATTTTCTTTATCCAGTCTATCGTTGATGGGCATTTCTATTGGTTCCAAGTTTTTGCTATTGTAAATCATGCTGCAGTAAACATACATGTGCATGTGTCTTTATAATAGAATGATTTATATTCCTTTGGGTATATACCCAGTAATGGGATTGCTGGGTCAAATGGTATTTCTGGTTCTAGGTCCTTGAAGAATTGCCACACTGTCTTCCACAATGGTGGAACTAATTTACACTCCCATAGGAACACAGTGTAAAAGCGTTCCGGTTTCTCCACAGCCTCACCAGCATCTGTTGTTGTCCTTTTTTTTTTTTTAAAGGGATGATCACCATTCTATCTGGCGGGAGATGGTATCTCATTGTGGTTTTGATTTGCATTTCTCTAATGACCAGTGGTGATGAGCATTTTTTCATATGTTTCTTGGCTGCATAAATGTCTTCTTTTGAGAAATGTCTAAATACCTGAGTTTCAATATTGGCCTGAACTGAAGGAGCAGTGAAAGAAAGGGTGGGAGATGGGGGCACGGGAGCTCAGGGTGGGTGCAGACCCTCCTATAAATCCTCCTTAGAGTGTCCGAGCACAGCCCGGAAAGAAGAGTACCTGCAGTGCTCCGGCTGACAAAGGCTGCCCATCCTGGCCATTTATGAGGCCCAGGTCTATTAGTCAGGGCTTTCGTGGTTGCGATGACGAAATGTTTGCTTGAGCTTGCTTCAGCAGAAGAAGAATGTGCTGAGCAGATCCTCAGGCTCCTGTGTCACTATGAGTGGGACACAGGTGCATTTTAACAAACCCTTCCCATGACTTTGATGTCTGCTTCAGTTTGAGACACACTGTCTAATCACAACATGTTACTCACGGCTAACGACCAGATTATGTTATGTCTGATGATTTTAGAGCTATGGATTCTTTTCAGCATCTGTGTGGAATTGAGAGGAATTTCTTATTTACTTTAATCTGTGAGGTAGTTAAACTTTTTCCTTTTATACGCTTTCTTATACAGGTGGTTGTCAGTTTAAATATCAATGAAACTGTTAGTGAAGATACTTACTAGACAGCAAAGCAACGCTGAAGCGCACACCTTCATAGGATCTTCTAGAGCAGCCAGAAATCTCAAGTGGTGCCGTGGCCAGGAAACAAAACTAAAAAATGCAGTGGCGAATAGACAAAGGGCAAGAATTAGTAACTGACACTGGTAGCCTTCCCTTTGATGTTGCATCCAAAATCCAGTGACAGAGTAAGAGTAGCTTCCTTCAGCTGTTTGTTTTGAAGGACATGTGGGATCAGTTTTTTGTCTTTATGTCCTACCCCCAGGAAACCTTCTAAGCTACCAGTCTTTTTCAAATGGAATTCCTTGTGGAAGGTGCAGGGGAGAGGACGTGCGCCTTTTGAAAGCTTTGCTGCTATCCAAACTCCAGGCCAAATGGGAGGGAGGTGGCACAGCATGGCCTGCAGCACATCATACTTACCCTGTTGCCTGCAAAGGAGAAAACCACGTCAAATCCCACAGTCTAAGAGGAGACAGAGTCAGCTGGGTGTGGCCGGCTCACAAAATGCAACACAATAGCTGAGTAAAATGTATATGATCCCTAGCTGTGCCTGGTGCATCAGAGGCAGGCACATTGTACATTTTTACTGGATATTGTTCTTGAATGAATTTACCAGAAGAGCCTGGGGTTCAGGGAGGTTAATGACTTGCTTGATGTTGTGTTGTATCCTCTGGAACCCCACTGCATCGCATTCATCTTTTCCTAAAAACGCTCCCTTCCCTCCTCCTCCTCCTCGCCTTACTTTGAATTTAGTTTTTATAGGATAACAATACTAAAAGCAATAATGATGATTTTCATTTGTTATTGTTGTAGTTGGTGTCTGTTGAATGTATACTGTGTCAGACACTGTTATCCTAAACACGTTACATGGCTAACTTGTTTAATCCTCACAGCAACTCTCTGGAGAGGGTACCATGATTATACTTACTTTTTCGGTGAAGAAACCAAAGCACAGAGAGGTGACATGATTTGCCCAAGGTCACACAGCTAAGCACTGGCAGAGCCAGGATTCACACCCATGTGGTCTGTATTTTGAGCCCTTGGCCACTAAACTGTGCTGCCACGTGACATGGCTTTTGTCCCAACTCCTGTGACATAGGATGGGAGCCTCCTGGCTCCTGTTGGTCTTCAGCCCGATGGTGCTGTGGAAAACACCCACCCTTCCAGAATGCCTCATCGCCTTCTCTGCCTGAGAAAAACCGAATCATGGCCTCTGCGGCGAGGTCTTTGGACTCCCCCAGCCCCTCCTGAGCTTTCTGCACATTCGTTTCTCTGCAGCTTAATGCTGTCCTCACTGTGTTCTGCATGGTTGTATGGGAGCCTCCTCTGTAGGTGGTTAACCCCGAGCGGCAGGGCCTCCTGATTCACTTTGACATTCAAGCCATATACAAAGTGTAAGTATCTACTAAGCGGACATGGGCTAAAGATGTACGTCCAGCTTCTAGTGGGTTTTAGTAAAGCTTAGCTGAATTATAGCATCCAGGATGGAAGGGACAGGAATGGAGAAGCCACAGGCCCGACAGAAGCAGCCCTGGCACCATGAAAAGAAGAGTGGGAAGTTTCTGGAGCCGTTTCTTCTGCCAGTCTTCCCCTCCTTCTCCCACATACACGCGGAGGGCTGCTGCAGGCTCCCTAGGAGCATGGCATCCCAGGAGGAGTGCTCCCTCACCCACAGGGCCTCCGCATCGCCAGCCCACTTCCTCCTGGCACTGAAATCTGGACTTTTATCTCACTGCAGGATTCACTGAAAGGCTGATGGATGGCTGGAATCCCCTTCAGCCTTTACAGCTCATATACTATGTGGCCCCACATTCTAAGGGCTCTTCCACCGTGGGCGAGATGGCTGGAGGAGAAGGGGAGAGCAGAAGGGGAACAAGGAAAGGAGCCTCACCCTCTGCTCAGGACCCACTGTTCACATTCTTTTCCATGTGAAACGTTGCTTCATCCAGGCCCCAGGTTATGAGTAGTGTCATTTCCATGTTTGCGGAATGAACTTAAATCTCTTTTGGGATCAGTAGTCAAAAATCTGTGTTTGAAGTGGAGATTACGATCAGTTGGTTACTACAATATTTGGCAATTGCCACAGGGCCCTTAATGGTGCAGTTTTTCTGATGTGAGGAGGGTGAAGAAGCAGGCACTACATGTACTAAACAGAAGGGGTGATGAGTACAGTCAGTGCAGGATCGTGAAGGCGTCAGCACATTCCTTCTTCAACTAATCAGCCCAGAGAGCATGGGGAATTTTTGTATTCTCTGCTATTTGTGCTCTGAATACATGTGCACAATATGCAGTGACACTGATCAATAAATTCTTTAAGCCTAATAAGCACACATATGCAGTCTCATAGCAATGAAGACATACACGGGGAGAAGGATCTTAGGTGATTCAAATTCTTCTCTTTTGTGGGTGGGCATGGTGGCTCATGCTTGTAATCCCAGCACTTTAGGAGGCCAAGGTGGGTGGCTCACCTGGGGTCAGGAGTTCAAGACCAGTCTGGCCAACATGGAGAAACTCTGCCTCTACTAAAAATACAAAAACTAGCTAGGGGTGGTGTCACGTGCCTGTAATCCCAGCTCCTCAGGAGGCTGAGGCAGGAGAATTTTTCAAATCCAGGAGGCAGAGGTTGCAGTGAGACAAGATCGTGCCACTGCACCCAGCCTGAGTGACGAAGTGAGACTCTGTCTCAAAAAAAAAAAAAAAAAAAAAAAAAAAAAAGTGCTTATGTTTTGGAGGTGTGGAAATTGAGCCTCTAGATCATACTTTCCCTGGGCGCCATGGCTCACAAATTGCCTGATTCCTAATACAGCATAATACTTCATGGCCTACTTCCAAAGTTTTATTTGTAAATCTAAAGATGCTTCTGTTGCTACCAGCCTGGAGAACCACTATGGAGGGGCACTAGGAAAACAGCTGCAATGATGAGGATGAAGATGATGATGAGAGCTGCCAACATTTATATTCTTAATCAAATGCTCTAAATTCTTAACTAAGGGCACAATCCTAAAAGTATACCAATTGCTCTCGCTCTCTCTCTCTCTCTCTGTCTCTCTCTCTCTCTCTCTCTCTCTCTCTCTCTCTCTCTCTCTCTCTCTCTCGGATTGCAGTGATGCGATCATGGCTCACTGTAGCCTCGAACTTGAGCAACCCTCCCACCTCTGCCTCCTGAGTAGTGGGGACAACAGGCACACACCACCACACCCCACTAATTTTTTAAAAAGTTTATTTGTAGAAATGGAGTCTTACTGTGTTCCTCAGGCTGGTCTTGAACTCCTGACCTAAGTGAGTCTCTTGCCTTGGCCTCAGAATGTTTCCTCCATTTTAGAATTGCGGAACTGCAGCATCGGTCCCTGGGTCACACAGGAAGAAGTAGTGCCACTCCCTTCACCACTCCCTGGTCTGCCTCCTGCCTGTGTGATTGCTGGGAACCTCCTATGTAGAGATCCCAGACGGCAAGTCCTCTTTCGCATCTCCCACTCCTTCCCCACCCTTGAAAATGAAAACAAACCCTGAGATACAGCACTTACTAACTGCTAACTCCGCACCAGAGGCCCTCCAGCCCTGAGCCTGGTGCTGCAGCTACCTGTGTGTTCCCCCATCACTGCTACTGCTTCACCCCTGTTCTTATCATTACTGGCGCCACCTCTGTTGCCTTGCCAGGTCCTCTTGTAGTGCCCCAAGGGTAAAACTCCCACTGCTGTCCTGTGTTGCCTCCAGCTGTCAAGACCTTGAGTCCCAGGAACCAACCCCTTGTGGAAGGGGGCAGGGCAAGCTCTACCTATGCTGCTCTGGGGTGGTGGCGGCTGGGGGTGGAGGCTGCGGTGGGATCTCCAAGGGGGTTTCACTTCTGTTCCCAGTAGGAGCGTTCTCATCTGTTGGATTTCCCGATTTATTCTAGGTTGCAGAGGAGTCCTTCCTCTCTTGGCCTCTGCCGTAGAGTTTGATAATTCTGTACTTTGAGTCAGACTTGCAGATTTTAATGTCAGAGAACCAGATAGGGGAAAAGCAGAACCCAATGTGTATGGCTTGCATTACTGCGTTAAGAATTCCCTTAACCACCGTGATTTCCCTTTTTCATTTGTGATGTCATCTAGGGAGTTTTGAAAGTTTCAAGCCAGAATTGATTTTCCTGTGGGGACCAGGGAGGCACCTGAGTGTCCTTCTTGGAAGAGTGAGTAATAGTTTTTCTCTCTTGAGAAAAAGCTGCCAACATTATAAGCTATGATCATTTAATATTAGACATATATTATACAGGTGACCTGATGGATGGTTTGAGAGGCTGGAGAGCTTTAGTGAAGGGATGCTTTTTACTCTGAGATGGGAAGTAGAAAGATCATTACAGAGTTCCTCTAAGAAGGGCAGTAGTGTAATTTCTGTGTCAACCTAAGTATCATGTTTGGTCCATGATATGGTTTGGCTGTGTCCCTACCTAAATTTCATCTTTAATTGTAGCTCCCATCATTCTCACGTGTTGTGGGAGGGATCTGGTGGGAGGTAATTGAATCATTCTGTTCTTGTGATAGTGAATACGTGTCAGAGGTCTGATGGTTTTATAACGGGGAGTTCTTGCCTGCCAGGAGCAAAGTAAGATGAGACTTTGCTCCTCCTTTGCCTTCCACCATGACTGTGAGGCCTCTCTAGCCATGTGGAACTGTGATGCAACTAAACCTTTTTCCTTTATAAATTACGAAGCCTTGGGTATGTCTTTATTAGCAGCATGAGAACACAGTAATACAGTACAGTCGCTAAATTAGGGAACTGTGCTATTATTCAGAAAATGTGATCATGAGCCGGGTGCGGTGGCTCATGCCTGTAATCCTAGCACTTTGGGAGGCCGAGGCAGGTGAATCACCTGAGATAGGGAGTTCGAGACCAGCCCAGGCAACATGGTGAAACGCTTTCGCTACTAAAATTACAAAAATTAGCTGGGCGTGATGGCAGGCACCTGTAATCCCAGCTACTTGGGAGGCTGAGGCATGAGAATCGCTTGAGACCGGGAGGCAGAGGTTGCAGCGAGCTGTGATTGTGCCATGGCACTCCAGCCTGGATGACAGAGTGAGACTGTGTCTCAAAAAAGAAAAGAAAATGTGATAATGCTGATATCTAGTAATTGGAGTTGCACATAAATCATCCTTTAATGTGAATTGTTTTTAAAGTTACTAATTTGTTTTAAAATCTTGACCAAGATCACCTGGCTAATATTAAGACATCTACCATCAGGCTGGGAGTGATGGCAAACTATAATACCAGCATTTTAGGAGACTAAGGTGGGAGGATTGCTTGAGGCCAGGAGGGAGTTCAAGACCAGCCTGGGCAACATAGTGCAATCCCATCTTTTTTTTTTTTTTTGCAATGGAGTCTTGCTGTCTCCCAGGCTACAGTGCAGTGACACAATCTCGGCTCACTGCAACCTCCGCCTCCCAGGTTCAAGCGATTCTCCTGCCTCAGCCTCCTGAGTAGCTGGGATTACAGGCATGTGCCACCATGCCCAGCTAATGTTTGTGTTTTTCCTAGAAATGGGGTTTTGCCATGTTGACCAGGCTCATCTCGAACTCCTGACCTCAGGTGATCTGCCCATCTCAGCCTCCCAAAGAGCTAGGATTACAGGCGTGAGCCACCCCGCCCAGCCATGAGATCTCATCTCTACAAAAAAATTTTTTAAATTAACCAGGCATTGTGTTGTACACCTGTAGTCTTAGCTACTTGGGAGGTTGATTTGGGAAGATCCCTTGAGCCCGGGAGTTCAAGGCTGCAGTGAGCCTTGATTGAGCTACTGTACTCCTGCCGGGTAACAGAGCAAGACCCTGTCTCAAAAAAAAAAAAAAAAAAAAAAACAACAAATCCTACCATCATCTCTCTTGTTAAAAGGCAATGGCAAGTTACTGTTTAATGAGTAGACTTTATTTGTAATGGTAAAATTCTGGAGATGGATGGTAGTGATGGTTGTACAACATGGTGAATGTATTTAATGTCACTGAATTGAGCACTTAAAATGGTGAATTTTATATTATGCTTATTTTAGCACAGTAAAGTTTTAAAAATTATTAAAAAAAAAACAAACAAACAGAAGGCTGGTATTTGCAGGAGTGGAACTAGGGCTTTCCACAAGTTGCAAAATTCCTTCACCCCAATTTTTTTCTGTTTTAATGAAGCACAGCATATTTACAATAGAGTCAATAAAGTACACTAATCTTAATCTTAGCTATAAAGCTCACTGCATGTTTACATTTGTTTATACTTGTGTAATCACCACCCTGCCAGGATGTCGAACGTTCCAGCACCCCAGAACATTTCTTTTCAGTTGTAGCTCCCTGAGAGGTAACCGCTATTCTGACTTACATTACCATCATTTGATTGTGCAGTTATTAAACTTAATACAAGTGGAATCAGGCAGTATATACTCTTTTGTGTCTGCTTCTTTCACTTAGCATAATACCTGGGATAGACATCCATTTGTTAGTGTATCAGTAATTTGTTTTTTTCCTATTTGCTGTGTGGTTCCCATTGCATTTACCCTTTCTCTTGAAGGTCATTTGGATTGTCCCAGTTTGGGGCTGCTATAAAAATGGTGCTATGAACATTCTTTTGAGGGACCTGTGTACTCACTTCTCTTGGGTGTGGATCTAGGAATGGGATTGCTGAATCATAGGGGACTGCCGTGCTCACTTAGGAGTCTCCTACTTTGACTTAGTGCCTTTAAGCAAATGTTTGTCCTACCCCTTTCATGACAGGGAAGAAAGTGAAGCTAGAACAGAAGGTGTTGCTTTCTTCTGTCTTCCAGCGTTAGCATTAGTAGCTACTGCCAGTTTCCACAGCAGTTGTGCCAGTTTACACTTCCACCCACAGGGCATGAGCATTCTAGCTGCTCCACAGCTTCACCAACACTTAGTATCAGTGTTTTTTCACTTTTAAGCTATGGTGGGGTGAGGGTGTTTATACCCTGAAATTTAAATGATGTAAAAGTGGAAACTTTAAAAAATTGTGCGAATATTTAAACTTCTAACTCTCAGTAAATGACCAGTGGAGTAGGATGGAGCAGGACTCCCGCCCCTCCCCCCTCGCCTGCGTGATGGGCGGGGCTCGCCCACTGCGTGCCTGCATTGATTTGAGGGCTTTTCCATACTGCGCTCCAGGTGTCGGATATGTTAGATCACTCTGGGCAGCTACCTTCTCCGGTCTTCTGGCGCCATTCCTTTCCAGAGCCTTCTTTCACAAAGACTCAACAGTGGTTGAGACAATTTAGTTGTGGTTTTTCTAATTAACCTCAAATGTAATCTATCTGGGCCCAAAGTGTGGATCACTAAGGAGTCTCCTTTCTTAGACGTCAGTGCCGTTTAGCGAATGTTTGTCCGATGGCAGGGAAGAAAGCAAAGCCAGAACAGAAGGCATTGCTCTCTTCTGTCTTCCAGCCTCCAAGAAAGTTCCTTTCTCACCTTTGAACACATTTTCTGTGTGAGATCATCTACAGAATGCTTGGTGGTGAGGCCAGGGCAGATACTCAGATTGTTTCTCTCCCTGCCCTTCCTCCTGGCCTATGTCATGAGCCTTTTGTTGTTGTTGAATTTCTTGTGCGTTGACCTACCCTGCCTTTTGTGCATCTCATGGTTCTTTTTTCGTTGGTTCCCATTCTTTTTTCCCCCCACCAGGAAAGCAGATTTATTTTTTATTTAAAATTTTTGTTTAGAGACAAGGTCTCACCCTGTCACCCAGGCTGGAGTGCAGTGGCACAATCATAGTTTACTGCAATCTTGAACTCCTGGGCTCAAGCAATCCTCTCGCCTTAGCCTCCTGGGTGCCACCATGCCCAGCTAATTAAAAAAAAAATAGTAAGACAGGCTCTCATTGTGTTACCCAGGCTAGTCTTGGAATTTCTCAGCTCCAGCAAACCTCCCACCTCAGCCTCCCAAAATTCTGTGAGTACAGTCGTAAGCCACCATGCCCAGCCAGATTTTTTAAGGCTCATTACTCGACCTGCTGGATATTCTTCACACAGTCTTACACTGTTCTTTGAAACAGTCATGGGAGATCATACTCGAACCTGTAATGACAGAAACAGGTTTGTGTGGCATTGTATTCTTTCACTTCACCCTGTCATGATACTCAAAGTGCTGTTACTGTATCTTGACTGCTGGGCACATATCCCAGCTCCCATGCTCTGCTGGCTTATAGGCTCCTTCTGGAAAACCACCTCCTCATCCTCTCTCTTTCCCTCCAACTCTCTCAGCTCAAGAGGGCCAGCAGTGAGGACACGCTCAACAAGCCAGGAAGCACGGCCACATCAGGGGCGGTTCGCCTGAAGAAGACCGCCACTGCCGGAGCCATCTCAGAGCTTGCCGAGAGCCGCCTGAGGAGCGGCACAGGTAAGAGGGACAGGGCAGGTGGGACCCGCAGGCCACATGGAAGCACTTCGGTGACCCATGACCCATCCATTCCTTCCCTTGTCAGGTATTTCTTGAGACTTACCCTGTGCCGGAACTGTTTTAGGCAGATGATGTAGCTGCCCACAGGGAGTTCACATCTAGTGGGGAGACCGATGGCAAACACAAGGTAACTAGGAGTGCTGTGGTTTCTCTGGTCCCTCCAGAGGTCCATTTGTCACCATGCATGTGTGAACTCCTTCTGAAATCCAGGCAGAGCAGTGTACGTTCTAGGGCCACCTTAATGAAAAATGCATTGGAGGAATGAACGAACCCTGTTGATCCCTTGCAGAAGTGGATGTATAACATTTGTACTAAGAGCCTCACCCAGCATCTGTGGAAAGCTGCTCAGAGTGGCTTGGACGGCAGTGGCAGCTGGAAGCTGTGAATCTTTTCAGCGTTACTCATTTTTTGAGAATCAGGAAAGGGTTCTTCAGTCATTATATTTGAGTTCAGAGCATGTGAAACATGAAATATCAAAGAATTTGTTTGATTTTCTCTTTGAGCATATAGATAATAAATCTAAGCTTTCCATGGTCTCACTCTTACAGGGCAGCCCTCAGTGTATTGCTAAATTGCCTAAGATGGGAAAAATAACTGAAATACATCATTATTAATTTTTAATGTGTTGAAGAGTAGTACACTTACAATTTTTGTGCTATTTTCGTAAAAGTCACATTCAGGCTAGATCTCAAAAGGTATATTTTAATTTATCTGGTTTTCAGAAGGTTGAATCTGTGAAGACTGTATGTGGCTTTGTTTTCTTGGATATAAGGGGACTTGCCTGGTGTTTCTATATAATGGCTTTACCATTATAAAGACTGATATTGTACTAAACATACGCACATACTTGGTTTTTAAAATACAGTAAACAAAAGTACCGCTTATTTTTAGCAAGCCAGCCTAACACTGATTCCGAAAGTTAATAAAGCCCCACTAAAAAAGGACAGACTGGGAGGAGCCTAGGGGCGGAGTGGGAAGGAGGACCAGCCGAGCCTCAGGTGTGGGACAGAGTGCGTGTGTATGGTGTGTCCCCAAGAACAAGAAGGTGGTGAAGGGAGGTGAGTCTGAGTGGGAGGAGGAAGGGGAAGGGCAGAAGGAGAAAAAGGTGGGAGGAGGACCAGGTGGGAGGGTAGCGGCTCACTCAGGACCCAGCGGGGGGTGGGCAACGTGATGAGGCGGGTGACCCTCTTCCTGAACGGCAGCCCCAAGAATGGACAGGTGGTTGCTATATATGGAACTTTATCGGATTTGCTTTCTGTGGCCAGCAGTAAACTCAGCATAGAAGCCACCAGTGTGTATAATGGGAAAGGTGGACTGATTGATGGTGTTGTTTCGATCAGGGATGATGGTGTTTTGTTTGTGTGTGAAGGAGAGCCATTTCTTGATCCTCAGGCAGATTTTAAGCTGCCTGAAGGGTTGTCAGGATTCCACCCAGACTGGCTAACATTAAGTGTTGGAGGGTGGTGCTCTACAACTACACAGAGCACTTTAGTGAATAAAGAACCTGACAGTATGCTGGCCCACGTGTTTAAGGACAAAGGTGTCTGGGGAAATCAGCAAGATCTTAGAGGAGTTTTCTTAATTGGCTGAAGTCCTGCTTTGAACCCATTTTAAACCACTTGCCTCATGAATATCTCATTGTAAATGATGGCAATGATTTTTTGGGTGTGTTAGAAGAAGCAAGATTTTTTGGTATTGACTCATTGATTGAAAAGCTAGAAGTGGCAATAAAGAATTCTCAATCACTGGAGGATCATTCACCAATATCCCGAAAGGAATTTCTCCAATGTTTGCTAGCAACTTCAACCAAGTCAGAACTGCGGTGCCAGGGTTTGAGCTTCAGTGGTGCTGATCTTGCTCGTTTGGACCTTCCATACATTAACTTCAAAATGGCCAGTTTACGCTGCTGCAGTCTGGCACATGCACTTTGCTATGCAAATCTTGAACGAGCTGATCTCTCTGGATCAGTGCTTAACTGTGCAAATCTCCAGTGAGTCAAGATGCTCTGTTCTGATGCAGAAGGAGCATCCCCGAAACTGTGTAATTTTGAGGATCCTTCTGGTCTTAAAGCGAATTTAGAAGGTGCTAATCTGAAGGGTGTGGATGTGGAAGGAAGTCAGATGACAAGAATTAACCTGAGAGTGGCTGCCTTAAAAAATGCAAAGCTGAAGATCTATAACCTCAGCAGAGCAAGTCTGGCAGGAACCGATTGAGAGAATTGTAATCTGTCTGGGTGTGATCTTCAAGAAGCCAACCTGAGAGCATCCAACGTGAAGGGAGCTATATTTGAAGAGATGTCGACACCACTACACATGTCACAAAGAGTCAGATGAGAATTTTAGGGGCTGGAGGAAGAAATATATTTTCTCACCAGGAGAAAATATTTTTCTTGTCATTTTACTTTCTCCACCCACTCAGTTGTCTAGAAGAAATAACAATTTCTCAATTTCTAGAAGAAATAATTGTCTAGAAGAAATAACAATCTTCTCAATTTCTAGAAGAAATAATTTCTGTAAGGAAATTTAAAAGAAAAAACATTTAGAGGATTATGCTTGTTCTCAGCAGTACATAAGGGAAAAAATTGACTTTTTTTCCATATTATGATTTTTAATAGAAAAGCACTCATTTAATAGATGTGGGGAAACTAGATATTGATGCCTTTTGAATGGGGCAGGGGAGTTTATCTGGTTTTATGACCAGGAATAGTATCTATTATATTTGCTTTTAAATAGACTTGATGTGGAAATACCATCTTGGTTTGAGATGCATTTGAGGATTTTAATGTATGAAAGCACAACATATGCAGTTATATTTATTGAACACCTAGATGCAATATGGATATTTAAATTGTTAAAACTTTATGAAAACTTTGGAAAGGTTGTTCGGGTTTATAAATAGCTTTAGTGATGCCTCCCCTCTTTAAATACCTGTCACACCATGTAAATGTGGTGAGATCAGACTCCCTAATACTCTTTTCTGGATCATTTTGATAATGTTTACTTTTTAGAATAAAACAGTAGCTAAATTAAAGTAACATCTAGTTCTTACTGATTGAGACAGAGTGGAAAGAAAGACATCTTTGTACATCACCGTCATTCCAAAGGTACAGTGGAACAACGGATAGAAGAAGAACTTACCTATCATTACAACACTTAGAAATGAACATTTCTCAGAATTTCATCCTAGGTTTCACTCAACACCACACCAAGCAATTCTGTCTATTTACACTGTTAGCCTAGTTTTCTCACACAGTCAACACAAGCATAGGAAGATACTTCAAAACCAAAAACCAGGGCACATCATTATATTCATTTAATTCAAATATCAAATAGTTTAAACAGGGCCAGCTTAGAAATAGATATTAAATCCAGATCTACTGCAGCCAAAGCTTATACAGTATGAATGAATATGGTAGAGTTGCCTGTTAAAAGGCAATGTAATATAAATGCAGCTAGAACCCTACAGTGGGGAATGAGGAATTTCAAACATACATTTGATTACAGCCACCAAAAATATATATATAAAGTAAAAATAAAGGCATTTGGCTGCTCTAAGATGTAATACCAATCAGTCAACACCTGTGATTCTTTTACTTATATTTTTTGTTCGTTTTTGTTTAAAACAAATTTTAGCCCAATTTTCTTGAGTCATTATCTCTGCAGCAGCAGAGGAAGGGCATGTACCTCGCTAACCAATGTCCTGGTGTCCTTATGTCTACCTCAAGAACAGGGACATTAGAGGATTATGTGTCCAAAGGCAAGGAATCACTGAAAACCACTTTTGTCTCCTTTGGGAGAATGACGTTTCTTTAGTATTTACATAGCTTATTCTTCTATATCTACATATGTAAAGCTTTCCTTAACAGTAGAGGGTACATATGCATAGTGGGAGGAGATCAGACCTTTACAGGTGAAGGAAAGCAACTTCAGAAATGAATTTTTCTTTGCTTTATTATTTTTACCAAGACAGAGAAGTATTGTATTGAGAGATAATCTATTTTCATAATCAGTATGTGCCTAAATTACATTTAAGTCATTTCACTCTGTACTATATTTTCAGGAATTATAGAATGTGTAATTCATTCACTTAAAGGTAGAAATAACCTAAAACCTCTGTAAAAATAACCTAAAACTGCAGAAGGATCTGAAAGATCTAAACATGGTGTGCTTATAAACTGCAGATTTTAGATCTAATGTATACTGCATTAATAAATGATATAAAGTATTGAAAAGAAAAAGAAGACTGATCCCATCATCAAATATTACTATAAAAATTCGAGATCAAAATATTAGCACATAGGATTCAATTATAAATTAAAAGAACAGTAATGTACATCACAACTAAGTAAATTTATGCCACCCAAGAGTGGATGAATATTAGGAAATTTTGGAATATAATCTATGACACCATTAACAGGCCAAAGAAGAAAAACTGTACAGTTATCTCTAGAGATACAGAACGTACATTTGACACAATTAACAATCTTTCTGATTTAACAACAAACTCTTGATAGACTGTACATTTGCAGAGACTTCTTTAACGATATATGTGTCACAAATGAAAACCAGCAATTCCCATTCAAGTAAAAGACAATTCAAGGTTGCCTACTATTACTACTGTCATCTAAAATTTTTTGTAGATATTAACCAAGGAAGTAAGATAAGAGAGATATAGAAATACACAAATATTGGAAATGAAGGAACAAAATGATGATTGTAATCAGATAACATTGTATGCTTTGAATTTCCTGAAAATTGTATCTTAAAATTTCCTGAAATTCTATTAGAGACAATAAGAGTTCTGTATGTGGTGAGTTGTAGACTAATATATCAATAGCTTTCTTATGAGTGACTAATTAGAAAAAATAATAATGTAAGAAACAATTGTATTTATAAAGGAATAAAAGGGCAAAATATTTAGAAATAGTGTACAAATCCATATAAAAATATCTTAAAACTCTTTTCATGGAGAAGTCTATGTCCTTCAAAGAAGGCATAAGTAAGTGGAAGCATGTTTGTGATTCTTAGATGGAAAGATTAAATATAATGAAGATTAAACTTAATTAGTACAACTTATAAAATGTCATAAGGATGTCTGAATTCTATGAATTCATTTTCATCTTGATTATAATATTAGTGGGAATTTGGGAGTAGAAATACGAATAAAATAACTGAATTTTATCTCAAACCCGTTGTTCTCAGTGGGGGATGATTTTCCCCTCCAGCTCCAATCAGGGAACAATTGGCAATGTCTGGAGAATTTTTTTTTTCTTTTCTTTTTGGCTGTCCTGACTCGGGGCTACTGCCATCTAGTGGGTAGAAGCCAGAGATACCAAACATCCGAGGATGCGCAGGACCGTCCCGCCACAGCAGAGAAAGTCCTGCCCAAAAATGCCAACAGTACTGCTGCTGAGAAACCCTGACCTAGCAGAATAAATATTCTAGAGTAACCAGGAAAATTCTGAAAATAGTAATCAGGGGATTAACCTTAGGCATCCTTGAACTGAAGAAGTGATAGGCAACTCAGTGGAACGGTGGAGAAAGTGCAGAATACACTGGAAGGTTTAGTACAGGGGAAAGGCGGCATGTGATATCACAGTGGATAATTCACTCAACAGTGTGACTGAGTAAGAATTTAGGAAAGAATAAAGCTCCTATCAAAATAAATTCTAAGAGGATTAAAGATTTAAATATTAAAAAATGAAACTGTGAAAGTATAAAGAGAAAACATCAGAGAATTAATTTGCAGTTTTGGCCTTGGAAGAGCCTTTCTAAGTAGGAATAAACACAGATAAAAAAGATGAAAAATGTACTTATGTAAATATAAGAAACTTCTGTGCAAAAGAGGAAGTTATTTGCAATACACATAACAAAGGGCTTATTTATAAAGAGTTTATACAAATCAATAAGAAAAAGAA